>NC_060173.1:54743393-55051655 GCF_021184085.1 Oncorhynchus gorbuscha
CCGACCCTGCCGTTAAGGACACATGCTTAAACATCCCCTTCGTCAAAGTCACAAATAGCTCGGTCAGAATGTCAGCTATTAACAGATTCACTTTCCCTTGTACTATAAAGGCACTATACCCTTTTTGAATATCATGCTACTTGTTATCCCTGAGAAAAAAACAGCTCACGTGGTCCAGTAGATAATGATGGAGCTTGGCAGGGTAAAGACTAGTGTCAGGAGACAAGGCTAACCATTCCCAGAGTGCGTTGGTCCACACTACACCTACCTATGGGGTACTTGTGTTTGTCCGTGTCGATGCCAGAGTACATGACCCCTCCGAAGAGGTTGTTCATGATGAAGGCCAGGGCCTCTGCATTGAGCATGCCATGCAGCGCGCCTACAAACACAGTCTTACTGGGGACCAGCCGCTGGGACGGGCAGCGCACAAAGTTACTGTCAACCAGCACCCAAGGGATTACCTGCACCTGAGGACATGCGGGGAAGGGGAAGATTTAAAAAACTTAATACAGAGGAATTTGAATACTGCAGCCAATTATGAAGGCTCCATCCAAAGTCAGTTACACATGGACATGAGTCCAACCCTGATGGGGCCAAAGACTGGATTAGTGAGAGCAATATAGCAGAAGAGCCAACCTCATTGCCTTCACCCATCTAATTCCTACAGATCAGACAGCAGGTAGGTGCTACAAGAACGTCCTATGGACAGAAATGGAACCAGATGTTTGAAAGGTCACTACTCACGTCCTTGCAGCGCATCCTTCGGCTAGACATCTTGTAGTAATACTCCCTATAGTCATCCTTGTGGAGCAGGTCCTGGGTGCAAGCCTGCAGCAGCCCATGGACAGACCGCTCACTCTCAAACACCAGATACACATAGCCTGCAGAGACCAGTGTCAGTTAAAAAACACAGAGTATATCATTCCCTGATGAAGGCTAGACATACCACAACATGTTAGTGTTTTTCTAAATTTTTCAATATCTATATCCCTGTAGCATTGTATCACTGCAGTATATCCTTACCGCCTACACGCAAAAAAAGAAAAGTAAATAACATTTCCCTGAAATACAATTCAGGTTGACTATGGATTTTAGGTTATTTTATTCCACCGAAGAATAAACAAAAATAGAAGGCACCACTTACTGTGAAACACCAGAAGTGAATACATGCCAATGTACGTGTCCACCTCTGTGCTCTGGGAGAATGAGTAAAATAAAATTCCTACCACGTCAGCATTACCTTTAGGCATATTACCTTTGGGTGGGCAGCGTGGGTGCCTCCCATCCTTACCCGGCCACTCCACACTCAGAGGTCCGTACACGCTGAACGTACTGACCAGGCTGGCTGTGGAGGGAGGGGAGAGAAGAGGTATGTCACAGTAATTTAGCAGACGCCCTTATCCATCAAACCCGGGTTATGTTCAGTAGGGCACAACGTTTTGAAACGGAAACAAAATTAGCATTCTTATTGTTTTTTTTTTGGCTCTTCTCACCTACAGTCACATCCCATGGCACACCGCCCAGGAACACTTTACATGAGTACACTTGGTTCTTGTAGTTCCTAGGAGGCAGCTGGCCGCTCCATGTGAAGGTGGCATCGTTCACAGCTGGAAGAAAAAGTAAGAAAGATGATAGCACAGTACAACGGTAGCATGTAGAAGAATAAAGAGTCAAATGCAACTAAATTACTAGACTCCTGAAATTGTCAATCATTTACATTTAATTGGGCAATCAAGTTGAGTGAGATGGGGGAACCAGCAAGAACATGGCCGTGGAGAACTGGGGTATATTCTTTACTTCTTGCAACAAAAACATTTACTGTTTAAGAACCAAAACAGAAGTGAACAGAGCAAACGGAAAGAGGGGCCTACATGAATCTGTCCAATAGAAACTCGTTTTCATTGCAAAATATTTTCAGTTTGGAGTAAACTGTGTTGCAAATCATTTTGCAATCGAATCCAACAACCTGCAGCCTGTCTGTGCAGGCGAGCCTCCCTCTCGATGTTGAAGGGCTTCTGGGGCTCCTCCAGCAAGTCCCAGCTGGGCCACACTGAGGCCTGGGGCAAGCACTTGGCCAGGGGCACCCCACAGTAGCTTTGGCCCTTTAGGGTGGGGGGCTCAGGGCTGAGAGCAGAGTTGTTGTTGTGGAGGTCCAGGCGAGAACAGCCAACGGCTGTGCCTAGAATGTGGGGGTCCCTCTGTTGTACCCCCGGCATCATGAAGGGCAGGGGCGGGGAGATCCGCAGAGAAGACTGCAGAGAGGGAACACACACACACTTAACTACAGCCAGAACTGTGCACAGAACTCTAATGCCAGTTCCAAATCAATACCTACCAGTGTTGTGTTCGAGACCGATTCAAGATCAAGACCGGGAGGGGGACAAGGGGTTGGAGACAGAGTCAAGACCAGAAAAATGCCAGTCCAATTCAAGACCATTGTAATTTTGTAAAATCACCACCATAAGAGCGCAAAATATCCAGTATTTCGGTGTTCATATTTCAGAACATATGGATTCTTCAGACATTCAGAATAGTGAAAAAATAAAATACACGGAGGGAAAAATAGAGCCACTACAAATAATTACTAGCCCAAACACCATGGGGAATAATTGGCCTTCTAAAACCTTCAGAGAAGGGGTAAGGATTTATAAAACAATGTAATTATTTTGAAATATTTCCAATTTATTCTCTTTAGTTTTTGTTGGAAAGGGTTAACACGAAAGAGAAAAATCAGGATTTCTATATATTTTTTTCTTTGTTGGTCTCTAGCTAGCCACGTCAGCTATTGGCTAGGCCATCTGAAGCCAGATAAAGGCATCTGCCATTCAACTGTATTAGGGCAACATTTTGTGAAGTGACAGTGGAATCAACCAATAGCTATTTTTGATGAACTAGTCAAGTCAAGAACAAATTCTTATTTACAATGACTGCCTACCCCGGACGACACTGGGCCAATTGCGCACTGCCCTATGGGACCCCCAATCGCTGCAGATGTGACACAGCCTGGATTCGAACCAAGGACTGTAGTGGCGCCTCTTGCACTGAGATGCAGTGCCTTAAGACCGCTGTGCCACTCGGGGAGCTTAATAGGTGGGACCGTTTTTATAAAAACGTATGGAAACTTGCCTTCTTGAAGGCCAACAAGTCACCGCGGAAAATAGCAAGCAGTTGTTTTCCCTGTCTCGCTAGCTATCTTTTGTTGTCGGCTAGTTTGCAGTGGCTGCAGCAGGTGTTATCAAAGAGGATGTTGTTGCTAATTTGTTTGTTAAGTTTGTAATTACCCTCAGGTGAATGGAACAGTGTTTATTGCAGAGCGCTTGCTGTTAGCAATCTTTGAAAATAAAGTGTGAGAAACATTGCTGCATTTAAAGTCCATATAAACCTCCTTTACAGCCCTATTGATCAAACAACCATGAAAGGTAGGCTCCCTCAGTTATGCACATCAACTAATGCTATCCAGAGCAAGAGGAGCTAAAATTTAACGAAGCAACATTAGATAAACCCTCTCAAACCTTTTCAGCTAGTTGACCGTCAAAATTGCACTGATAAACGATGGGGAATTGTAGCCTCCTCGTCCTTCTGCAGTTGCCTGCCAATGCATGCTTATCCCAACCAAGCACCCAAGCTAACTGGCTAAAGTTGGCTAGCTA
The DNA here is from genome assembly GCF_021184085.1 of Oncorhynchus gorbuscha. Taxonomy (NCBI): domain Eukaryota; kingdom Metazoa; phylum Chordata; class Actinopteri; order Salmoniformes; family Salmonidae; genus Oncorhynchus; species Oncorhynchus gorbuscha. Next base: position 54,747,044 of record NC_060173.1, read on the forward strand.
GCTACTTCTAGACAAATGAGAGAACACCTCACTGACCTTAGTGGAGCTGGTTACACGTTATCTAGAGCATTCTTGACCATCACGCTCCCCATCCAACCTGACAGAGCTTGAGATGATCTGCAGAGAAGAATGGGAGAAACTCTCCAAATACAGGTGTGCCAAGCTTGTAGCATCATATCCAAGAAGACTTGAGGCTTTAATCGCTGCCAAAGATGCTTCAATAAAGTACTGAGTAAAGGGTCTGAATACTTAAATCCAGGTGATTGAAGTTATTTAATACATTTGCAAAAATGTAAAAAGGGGTATTGTGTATATATTGATGAGAATTTTTTAATTTTTTAAAATCTATTTTAGAATAAGGCTGTAACATTAAATGTTGAAAGTCAAGAGGTCTGAATACTTTACGAATGCACTGTAAGTTGAAACGTCTTTCCTTCCCTACCGATGTCATTCTTCTGTGAGCTGCTCCTTGCCAAAACAAGTTGAAAGCTGCACAATCTTGCTGCCTGCAGATGATATTGCACTGAAACTAGGCTGTGTGCGGCACGCATGTGAATATATTTCACGCGCTTTGCGATTATGTAGGCTACTTTGTGCATGATTTATCTATTGTACTACTTAATTGATAAGTCGTATACCTCCACTACACTACTTTGATACATATCAGTAGGGATTAAGTAGAGTATACGCAATTCCCACTGAAAAAAAGGTGGTTATAATGTTTATACCTGCGTATACCCACTACACCACTGGCCCTTTGTGAGTGCGCTGGTATTACGTTTGCTGTCCTTTCAGAATCACAAATCTGTCACACACAGAAGGCTTATAGGTTCGCCACTGCGCAAACATGTCTAATAGATAAGGCTGTTACGATAATGTTTTCAAGAAAGGAGTCTATACATCCATTCTGGTATGGCAACAGCTTGGCCTCCGACCGCAAGGCACTACAGAGAGTAGTGCACATGTCCAAGGACATCACGGGCCACGCTTCCTGACATCCAGGACCTATATACTAGGCAGTGTCAGGGGAAGGCCCAAAAAAAGACTCCAGTCACCCAAGTCATAGATTGTTCACTGCTAACGGAGCGCCAAATCTAGGACCAAAATGCTCCTTAACAGCTTCTACCCCCAAGCCATAAGACTGCTGAACAATTAAATCAGATGGCCAGCCTGACTATTTACATTGACACACCCCCTTTTTTGTTTTTACACTGCTGCTATCACTTATCTATGCAGTCACTTTACTCCTACCTACATGTACAAAATAACTTTACTTGCCATACCCCTACACCCTGTATATAGCCACGCTATTTATATTGTGTTACTTTTAATTAGACTATTTTTACTTCAGTTTATTAAGTAAATATTTTCTTAACTCTTTCTTGAACTGCATTGTTGGTAAGTAAGAATTTCAAAAAGTTCTACACCTGATAGACATTTGGTCTGGTGAAGCAGTTATGCGCTGACAGAATGGAAGCCGAATTATTTTTTTTATTTTTTTAACTCTGCTGATCTCGGCTGTCTGAGACAGAGTACAAATGTATCCGACAAGACCGAGCCAATGTATGATATCGAGACTGGTCTTGAGTACTACAACACTGATACCTACCCAAACTTTACTCTGACGTACATTTTTCACAATTTGTTGATGGATCCAGACAGTTTAAGTGCATACCAGGAATATTTCTAGCTGCCTCAGGCTAGCCATAACTGATTAGTGTAATCAAATGTGGCAAACCACTATTTCACTATAAAAAAGCAAAAAATGGCCTACACCATCTTGAGTATAGCTGAGGAGTGATCTGATTAAACAGGGCCCCTTAACTTACTGTTGAGTTTGAATAGTAGACATCAGAAGTGCTCCTCGTCATTCACTAACAGACCGTAGCTCAATTATTAGCCTTTAAACTGCAAAATTTTATCTCCACCCCATGCCAAAATGTGTTGAATTGCAGGAAATTAGCTTTTGATTTGGTTGGGGGGTGTCGCAAAAGGTCCTAAGGTGGGGGGGCCCCCAAACAAAACTTGCTTAGAACTCCCAAAAGGCTAGGGCCGGACCTGAATCTGGGCATATGAAACTTCGCCATACAGACGTCTATTCTAGGGTCTTCAATCAAAACTCACCAGCAGCTCAGAGAGGTGGTCTGATCCGGAGCTAAAGCCACTGGTTTCAGAGTCGGCCGGGCTGCTGCAGCGCGAGTCCAGGAAGGAGCGCCCCTCCACGCGGGGATTTCCACCCTGACTCAGCCCAGGGAACATCGCCAGCAGATCTGTGGTGCCCAGAGGTTCCAGAGGCTGGCCCAGTGGGCTACCCAGCATGCCTAGCACTATAAATACAAAGAATACTCATGTGCTCATCATACTGCAACTTGAGAGGGACATCACTGAAGGAAACCTCAACAAATTCACAGAGCCAGTGAAGGCAGCATTTTGATTCCTCAAGGTCAGCGTTTCTTAATTCTGGTACTTGTGCGAAGGGGTGCACGTTTTAGCCCCAGCACTACACAGCAGATTCAAATAACTAACTCAAGCTTTGAATTAGGTGCGTAGTGCTAAGGCAAAAACAAAAATGTGCATCCCTTTGGATTCCTGCAACCAAGATTAAGAAGCGCTGCTCTGGGTGATTTCAAGTTATTAACCTGGGAACACATTAAAGTGAAGCACACAACCTTAATGTTTGGGTTCTAATGGTAAAAGGTTAGAGCAGAGGAGGAGTCAGAGGAACAGCCCTGGACCTGATTTCCCAAAAGTGGCAACACTAAGTTAATCATTATAACTTTCATAAGAGCGTCATTAAATCGGGAGCGGTTTCCCAAAAACATTGTTAGATTACGAGCGTTTTTCAATTTCAATGTTAACACCTGCCTAAGACCGCTCATAGAAGAGCGAAGTACGTCATTAGATACTTTTGTCATCCCACGTCACTTTATACACAGATCTCCACTAAACATAGAATCACATGGATTATCCATATCTCTGTGACCGTGTTAACTTCAGAACAAAGTTGATAAGTTGCCAATGTCTTTGCAATTGATACAAACAAGCAACGTATAAAACGATGCATCAAATGAAAGAAATCATATTGAAACACATTTCATGTTCAAGCAATTGAGTTCCAGTTTGCTACACTCCTAAGCCTAAGTCCCATCGCTATTGGGAAACTGGGCCCTCTGCATTCAAATGTGATTACATTCTGTGGCCTCACTGCCCTGGATGAGGGTGCCACTGCCAGGCCAAACAAAACTGCGTCAGCAGCGAGTGTACCATGTCAGAGACAAAACTGATTAGTCATAGCAAAGAATTAAGAGACGTGATGAGGCAGAACCAGGGCTGGCCCCTTCTGGAAGAGTGTTTACCCTTGTGCACAGAAATAGGTCTGATGAATCATCCTTGGAAGTAGGAGCTCATTGCTGCCACTTGCGTCAAAGGCCATCCTAATCCAGAGAGCACATATAGATCAAAAATCATACCAGCCCACCCCAAAAGGGGATTAGGGGGGTTCTATTAGGGCATTTGAAAGAATGAATCACAGCCAGGTTTATCACATAGGGATATATTAGGGCTGTGGCGGTCACTACATTTTGTCAGCCAGTGATTGTCAAGCAAATAACTGTCGATCTCACGCAAAAATGTGCTTATGTTAATTAACGGCGATTATCATGAACACATTTCGCATCTCCCGGCTTCCACACAAGCCACTGATGCATACCTTTGGAACATCTACATATTAAAAAGTCTATAAGTCCATGTAACATAGGCTATACCTTCACAATAAATCCATTATTTTAGACAGTGTAAGAGCAAAATTGCAAGATTGTTATAATACTTTTAATTGCATCAAATGGTCGTTTCATGCAACAGAATAGAGTTCTTAGAACACTATTGTGTCTGTGTGAACTGAAAGTGGGCCTCTGGGAGATAACACTGACAGGAGATTTACAACGTCTTTGGGGATAACGCATTCCAGAACATGAGTTAATGTTTCTGTTCTATACGGTACCAGAGAGACATGGCTCCAGCATGGAGTTGAGGGGCCAGACACTGGTCTCTACACAATGAAAATCTGTTGTGTTTATGTAGACTGGAGGCTGGACTTTGCTGGCTCAAACCAGCTTGTCGAGTTCGCAGTGATCACCTCCAGGGGAGGTTACTGACCAGCTCCATTACTGCAGTAATTAAATAATGTTTGATTTTTAGATTTCTTCAAAACAATCTCTCCTTTTGATTACAATATTTCCCCCACAACAGGCCTAAAGAAACATGATATGAAGAAAATGTAGTCTATTTCAGAAGAACAGAAAAGCATACTCTGAGTTATCCTTATGTTAGGTCCTGATCTGGCTATGCCATATGGCTGTGGGCTACAATAGTTCCTTTAGCAGACAATATTTGCTTAGTATTACGTGGCATTATTTTATAGTATGAAGAATACAAATTTAATAGCAAGAATATTTTCTCCAAACGATTTGAGGGAGTGCGCACATGCAGCTATTCCATGTAGAGCGGTTAACAAAGAAATAGATACTCCTATATTCTTAATTTAGAGTTATGTAACATTAGTTGTGATACAAATGGCGGGCCATATGTTTAGATTTTTAATACATTGTAAGGCTACATGATGCGACTAATGATGATTTGAAAAAAGTTGTTTGAAAGGCATGAGCTCTACTTTGTTTTTTATGCAGGCTATAGACACTTCATCTCTCATTCACAATTTGAGAAGCTCTTGATAATGCCTTGAATTTCCCAGCAGCATTCCCTTTGTGGCCATAATGTAACCTAAAAAAATCCATGCCTTTTGCATCCCTGAGTGCTGCCTGCTTCGAAGCACCTCTGGATCACACGGCTCCATCATCTGATCGGATCTTTCTCACAGGCTACAAGTGAAGACAGCCACATCGGGACGCAACCGCGTGCGTCCTTATCCAATTCCGAGGGTGCATATTGAAGATTTGAAAAACTGTCCACATTTACTTCGTCAGCCAACAAGATGAGTAGGCCTAACGAACAGCAAAGGCACTAGCCTATGTCAATCTACTAGCATAGTACAAAAGTTGACCCATTCTATTCTGTGCCAGAAATAAATAATCCTCCTATAATCCTGGGACAGTTGTGGGATGTGATGTATTAATTTGGGATCTAAGCACTAGCATAAAAAACACTTTGTGTAATGAGGCTGACTGATATGTGACTGATTTCTTCACATTATATAAGCAACAATGCGCACACAGCAGTAGGCTATAAGCGTGAATTGTCCATTAGCGGGAAAACACCATTATGACCACAAATGCAATTATGCATGTAATGCTTTTATTATAAAAGGTGCATTTTTATGGTGAAAATTATCTTCCCCATACATGAAAATAAAACACTGCATGAGCCAGTTAGGCCCTACACCTGTTTTAAAGCGGATTAATGTGGTTAATTTTAAATAAGTTATTCGGCCACTTTAGTTATGATACAAACCTTATGAAAACATACGGGCCTATGGGCAAGGCTACATGTGGCAAACTGTGATTAGAAAAAGTTATTTTTAAAAAGGCATGGTTTGCCTTAAGCTGGGCATCATTCCCAAGTGCTAATATATAAATCACAAGTGAGTAGGCTAATATTGTCACCCATCAAACTATTCTTGATTTAACCTTTACATATACTAACTAACATGTGTGAAATTCATTTTGATTTAGAATGGACCATTATGCACGGTCTCTAAATTGGGCCAGGGGAAAAAAAATACGTCATTATTAAATAGCGAATGGCGGACACTTTTTTCTGTGGTTCATTTTCATGCCAGCCAGGTAGGCTATACACCTGTTGTAAAATCAAATCAAATTTTATTTGTCACATGCGCTGAATACAACAGTTCAACAGCTCTTAACCAACAATGCAGTTAAGAAAAATAAGTGTAAAGTAAAAATTTTTTTTAAAGTAACAAATAATTAAAGAGCAGCAGTAAAATAACAATAGTGAGGTTATATACAAGGGGTAACGGTACTTAGTCAATGTGCGGGTGCACCGGTTAGTCGAGGTAATATGTAGGGATGCACGATATATCGGAATCGGCCGATATTAGCTAAAAATGCCAACATCAGCCAGCTGTCCAGTTTAACGATGATGTGCAAAACTGATGTCAAGGCTGACGTGCATACCTATATAACGTAGGTACATGAAGTAAAGACGCTGCATAAAATGTTGCGCTACACATGCAACACAGCATTCCTAACCGAGACCACAATGTCTTGTGTGGATCAACAAGTCAACAATTTGAGCAGTCATTTGAAATAGTAAGAACATTTCAGCGAGACAACTCAAAGGCAAAATCCATTAACACCAAGATAATGGAATTCATTGCCCTTGACAATCAACTGCTCTCTGTCGTGGGTGATGTTGGCTTCGCGACTAGTTGAGCACCGCCGGTACACACTACCAAGTGCGCCATTTTTCATGTTGCCCTACCGGAGTTACACACATTAGCTTCACGACATACTATGGAACGCCGTTTGGGTCTTTGTGTGTCAAAAAAGACACGTCAATTAACACTAATTGACACGTTAAATAACAGTTCAATTACAGAATGTTGTGTGTTCTGAATTTGCACATGCAAGCCAAGCGCCACCACTACTATCAGTAGCACTGTCAAAGTCTGCAAACACTGGCCACGAATGATGTGTTTACAATACCACGTTGGTAATAAAGAATAATTAGTTCAACTGCAACTTCTGGGGTAGCTAGCACCAATACAACCAGCCTGAAGACCACGACCAGTAGAAACAGCAGTTATTTTCATTATTCTTAGTAATGATTTAGGAATCCCTGTCAGTAAGTATTAGCAACTTGTTCGCCTATTGAAAATAAATAGCTAGCGTTATAAGCAGTCAGCTAGCTTCAAATTGGTGGAATCATGCCATATTTAGACTAGATAATATTAAACAAGGTTGGAATATGAAGCAATGAAATGGGGTATCAGTCTACTCTGTGATACCCACAGAACACAATTGTTAAGAGTTTACGCAAATATTAGCGTCGTCTCATAGCTGGACCGACTGAAATCCCCTACCCAGTCAGCCTATTGTGTGTAGTGACATATTGCCCTGTACAGCTTTACCTAAGGATTGGGGATCAATGAAATAAGTTATCAGTCTACTCAATGCCCAATATATTTTTTCCCAACGTCCTCAGACTTCAAAATACCCACGCAGTATTGTTTATCCTGGGGAATAGTGTTCAGTCCACATACGTTGACAATAAATGTGGCTCAATTTACAGTTGTTTCAGAGTCCCGCAATAAGAGCTACAATGCTAATGTTCTCTGGGTGTCACTGAGTAGACATTACATCAAAGTTGGATCAAGCCTGTAGTGTGGTTTTCCACTTTCATTTTGAGTGTCACTCCAAATCCAGACCCCCATGGGTTGATAAATTTGATTTCCATTGATAATTTGTGTGTGGTTTTGTTGTCAGCACATTCAACTATGTGGTCCTTCTGTAGCTCAGTTGGTAGAGCATGGCGCTTGTAACGCCAGGGTAGTGGGTTCGATTCCCGGGACCACCCATACGTAGAATGTATGCACACATGACTGTAAGTCGCTTTGGATAAAAGCGTCCGCTAAATGGCATATTTTCTTTTTTTCTTTTTTTTTTAAAGAAAAAGTATATAATTAGAAAATGTCATTCATTCAGATCTAGGATGTGTTATTTTGGTGTTCCCTTTAATTTTTTGAGCATATACATATATACATACATACATACACAGTGGGGAGAACAAGTATTTGATACACTGCCGATTTTCCTACTTAATCATTTAGAGGTCTGTAATTTTTATCGTACTTATGTCATGCAATAAAATGCAAATTAATTACTTAAGTCATACCATGTCATTTTCTGGATTTTTGTTTTAGATTCCATCTCTCACAGCCAAAGTGTACCTATTTATTATAAAATAATTACAGACCTCTACATGCTTTGTAAGTAGGAAAACCTGCAAAATTGGCAGTGTATCAAATACTTGTTCTCCCCACTGTGTCTGTGTATATATATATTTTTTAAATTTTTTTATTTAAATCAGCCATTTCCAGCTTTAAAGTGCTTTTCTTTCAAAAACAAGGACTTTTCTAAGTGACCCCAAACTTTTGAACGGTAGTGTATGTGCTCGTAGTTAGTCTATTTTATAGTCCAATGATTGTACGTTGGCTAATAGGACCGATGGTAAAGGCAAACCCACTCGCCATCGGATCCTTACAAGGCACCCAGATCTACATTCAAGATATCGCCCTCTCCTGCGAATGACAGGGATGAGGGGCTTGTCGGGTGTCTGGAGTAAATCCTTTACGCCCGACTCTTTAAGGAAAAATAATCTTCTTCCAGTAAGAGGTGAGTAATCGCTGTCCTGATATCTAGAAGCTCTTTTCGGTCATAGGCGATGGTGGCAGAAACATTATGTGCAAATTAAGTTACAAATAACGCAAAACAAAACAATAGCACAATTGGTTAGAGGACTGTTAGGGGACGGAAGCACCATTATCGTGTCCTAGAAGAAATGTACTGAATATTAGGAAAGTTGAGAAATAAATGTAGTAGGCCTAGCCTATAGAAAGCTGATGGAATCCTCTTTTTAAGAGGCCATCATTTTGTTTTCTCACGCAATTGCATAGCCTATAGAAATGTTACGCAACATGAGCTCTCATGAAGTGATTAGATTTTCAATACATTTGTATTGATGTCAGAGTGATTATAGGGACAATAGAGTGCTGAGTACCAGGCAGTTAGCAAGTTTGGTAAGTTACTAATAAGCATCATCGGCATCAGATTGGAGAAGCCTAATTACCGTGACCTAACGGTCACATAGAATTTGACTGTCTTCATGACTCGTGACCGTGATACGGCCCTACAGCCCTAGGTGCTATTCCTTCCCAGTGATCCCAAAACCAGTTTCTAACAAAGCAAAAATCATCATTCTTCCATTTATCCAAAACAGACTACTCCCACCTCACCTACATTTCATAAAGGTTTTTTAATTTCTTAAAGAAGAAACCCATTTTCCCTCCCTTATGAAGGTTTTGTAGGTATGTGAATAATATGGCACTGATACTCACTGGAGGGCGAGTTGGTGTGTGACGGAGGCTCCATGGTAGCGGAGGGCTGCTCCCAGCAGGCTAGGTTGAGCGACTGCAGCCCCAGGCCCAGCTGAGTGAGATCAGACAGGCCACCACCACGGAGCGTAGAGCCCTGGGCTATGGAGGGGCAAGGAACCTTGCTGCCTATAGGGCTACCCATCGCTGCAAAATCCCCATCTAGTAAGTATGGAGAGAAGGAGAGAGCGAGAGACTGAGTATAAATGAGGCAGAGAAGGAGTACAAAGAGAGAGAACCAGACAAACCAAGTTGGGAGAACCTGAGTAAGGGAAGGCGTGAATCAGACAAAATGACAGAGCAGGTATAAAGGGAGGGTATAGTGAGAAAACATTCACAACAGGCAACACCAAGAGAAATGCACAACCTCTGGAAAATCCATTCTACATAGGTACTAGACTAACTACCTACCACCTCATCCACCACACCCCTCCCATCATCTCAGCCTTACCAACCTACTGTACCCGGGCAAGTGCCCAGAGGCTGCCATGCCTCTGTCGGCATCACCACCCAGCTAAGCATGTGACCTGGACTCGGCTGCCCTCACACACTCCTGACGCTGCCATTCGGTGGTGTGAGAGATGGGTTGAATAAAGCTCTCACTCAGCACATGGATCCAACCAGGCAGCACCCGTGGCTGGGTGGCTCAGGAAGCAATGTGCTCCACTCGGTATCTCTCGGTAGAATGTGTGTGAGCGTGGGGCTCAGCAGTGCTCCTCAGAATCTCTCGGCCGACTGTGTGTGTGCGCGTATGGCTGACTCTCCTGTAGCTCCCGCGTGTGTCCAACCGCCGCTGCGCACTGATCAGACAGGCTGAGAGCTGCTTTCTGCTTTCTCTTGCCTGCCTAAGAATGTGTTCCAAAACACTGACTGGATTCACACAACAGCAATCTGAGGAGAACAGCAGTCTGAGAAGTTGGACCCCCTCCAGATTCAGCCCCTCCCCATATGCCTCAGTCTGGTCTGACTCAGCAAATCGGACCGGTAGGGAGGCAGACAGATTCAGTTCGCTTGATACCAAAACTACTATTCATTCAACTCATTCAACACTACAAAAAAGCATAGAAATTTAATCAGAAGAGTATAAATTTACTGCTCAGATAAAGATATATTTTGAGATGCATAATTCTCAGCCTTGTAGAACAGGGCATTGTCAGTTCAATACATTACAATTCTATCTGCAATGTCACAAAACTTGCATCTTGCTGAATAAGCCCTTTACCATTTGGCAAAACTAACAAGACGTCCCTGTAAGGAGAAGGAAGTCAAGTTCTGCCTCAGTATTGGCAGGAGCCAGTACCTGGATCGGTTACAAGAGCAGCATGAATGAGCTTCAATGCTTTCCCAATCTCATTGACAAAGAGAATCAGCTGACTGCCATTGTGGTCTCATACTGCTATAGAATGAGTTCTGCAGGAGTTATGAGAAACAATGCTGAGAACTCAGCACATTTATCAAAATAAAACTGAAAAGGGATGCTTCATAGCTGTTCAATTCTAGACTAGGTCCAATTTTACAATGCATTTCTTAAATGGCTTTGGAATTACCTGACAGGTGATGGACACGCTCCCCCTTGTGGTTTGTGGGTGTAGTGCACACCCCAGTGAGGTCCAGAGAGTTGCCCAACATATTGTTAATTCGGCGGAAGATATCACCATTGCTGCATGTAGGCAGGGCTTGAGAGCCTGTATGCCAGTGGTCAAGGAGCCTCAGGTCTTCTTTCTGTTTGCAGTATGAATGTAGAACATGCAATGTACAACAGGCAGACAATACTGCACATACATAAAATGTAGGCTTATTCCCCAATAAAGTAGGTTTATTCCCCGTGTAGGCTAGATAGGAAACGTTGAAATAATAGGCCTAGTCTTTACAACTTGGCCTTGTTGGCTATTATTTCTCCGGTTGTCATTGCGTTTGAGGTAAACTTATTTTCAGTCAAGTGATGGTAAAAATGCGATTAAATATGCACTAGACATAAAAGGCAACCATAAATACATTTACACCTTTAAACAGTTAGAGCTGGACTGCTGATTATTTATGAATGGGAAAATGTTAAATTGAAATAACATGTTGAAAAATGTCTACAGCTAACGTTAGCAGTTGCACCATGGACAAAAGCTAAAGATGCTAAAGGTTCATTTTACAAAAGGACATAAGTCGTTGAACGACTGGGAGGTTTATTTTATAGACAGCGCTCGACTATTCACACAAAAGTCTACTTACCAGAGAAAAGGCCATATTATTGGACAGGAACCCGCTGGGATGTGTCAAATATCTGTCTGCCTGCCTCGAAACACTACTTGAAGACTACTTTCAATACTCAGGTGTCATGATTAGGAAAATGTGCGTCAACTTATCTGTTAACGGCATGCGGGGTAATTCATTTGAAACGGCTGAAGCGGCACCACTGAAGTAGAGATGCACAGACCTACAAATCAAATTTTAACTCAATTAAAATGGGGTACATCACGTCGTAGTTTCAGTACTATAACTTCCAGTATTTTATTGCCTCCTGTTAACCTCTGAAAACGGATTTTGAGGCACCTATTGAACTATTTTAAGGTTCAGCACGCGGAGGGAAATCACACTGTCTGCTCATGGGCCCTAGGGTCAGTTGCTTCCAGACATGACGTCATATAACATCTAAATTGGATACATTGTACTTTACAAACAGGAAGTAGCTGAATTTGAAGACAAGTCGATAACAAATATCCACATCAAAGAGTATCAAGTTAGGTTTTCCATCTCTCCGGTCCATATACAAAAAGGCTATAGACATTGACACATTTCATCCGTTTTATTTCATTATTTTCATTTGAATAATAAATAAAAGCTTAAACATCACATTATTTCATAACCACACAGAAGATATGGTAGACCATAATCATGACATCAGAAAGAGAAAGAGAGTGTGCATTAAAATAACAATACCCTTTAAATGATTGCTCCATCCACTATTATCTTAAATTCATTGCAAAGTTTTCATTTTGAGAGAAAGGTTTAACCATTTAAAGTTATATATAGCTTTGTATTTTAGGGGAGGAAATAATAGACCACTGCCACGTTTAACAGTACTTTCAATAAGGTACTTTTCATAAGGTCAATGGTATGAGTTAAGCAAATTATGTCCTCAAATTGTCTGCATACCAGTAGTAAAATGAATTTGAAATGACATGTATATTCAACTTAAATGATTTGTTCTTTGACGGTGTCATGACTCCACAAACCTGTGAATTAAGTCCACAAGCTTGAAAGATTTACCAGTGCGACACTGAACAAATAAAACAATTCAAATTTCAAGGAGTAAAAAACTGCTGTCATTTTCCCTTTTCTTTCACTCTCCAACTTTCTATCATAACTGTTATTGATGCTTGCTATATTGAACTCCTTTGGTGTGACGATACAAATACATGTTCCTATGGCAAAAAAAATCTAAACAAATAAATAAATAACATCACTTATGTCATGAAGGCAGCTTGCAGATATGCAGGTGGGTTATGTTATATCATATCACGTGTCTCCCCGATACAGAGCAAGGCCCTTTACCTGGTGTGACCCATTGGCGCCCAAGACAGCATAGTGCAGTTTCCTTAGGATCCCATTTCCGTAGGTCTCATTATGACAACATCAGTGGGTTTATAGCATGATTAGAAACCACTTTTAAATATAGCATGGTTAACCTATACTGGAAATACAGTAAGTATATGCAAATGTCAATGGAAAGGCAGGAAAACACAGATAGCTGCTGATTACAGAACAGTTTGCCTTGGGCCATGATGATTTGACATTGTCATGTTTGGAAATCATTCATACACACAGACACAGACACACACTAACACAGACCTTAGATTTTGTATTAAATATTGCAATGCATTCAATCACGTTTACTGTATATCATTTTCAACTGCAGGACTCCCACTCAATAACATCTATTCTATGTGTATGACATTTAGCGGGCCAGGCGGTAGAGATTGAGAATAGAGAACTACAATATTCAAAAGGGGACTTCATTGAACATTCAGCAGACCAAAGTAAATTGAGGAGTGACCACTTTTTTCTTGATGATGATATACCCTGTTACTGTACCTAAGTATTGTTGGTAATGGTACCACACTACATTTTTTAAAAGGCATGGTGTTTTCTACATAGTACATTTGTGCATGGCCGAAACAAGTATAGCAAGAGTATTGGACGAGGACTCGCAGTCTTTAGTTCAGACAATAATGTACTATACATCATGAGCCATTCGTAGATATGGCTAAAGAGAGCATGTCAAACCTTTACAGCAGTCATGACAAATGATAAGGAGGATTTTTGGTTAGGATAAACATCCCACTGGGCACTGACCTAAGTTCAATGTCTAGTTTTGATTAAAACATTTTTGAGTTAACATGAATTCAATGTGAAATCAACAAACAAATATAGGTTAAAAGTTGTGTGAAATTTTTTTTTTCCTTATGCTGATTACTTTTTGCAAATCCAATCAGTTTTCCATGTTGATTCAACGCCGTCACAGATTTTATTTGATCAGTGGGATGATTCTTAATGACTTATTGTCTTTACAAATCGTGTACAGTAATGCCATTCTGTAATTTGTTACGACGGTTCGTAGGAAGTGATTTTAAAAGTCAAAGTGGGGCCTATTATTTCCCCCAGATTTGCGTCTCTCGTATAAGTAAAAAATCATCATAATTTGTTTGAAACCTGCATTACATGGAGAATATCAATTGAGCGATGGATCAAACCTGTCTTCTATATATTCTTATCAGACTACCAGTGTCTTAAGCAAGAGAAAGAGGACTCTAAGTATTGGGGTATTTGGAATGGGAGTGGATGAATGTGTGGTTGTATGTATGTGAGTGAGCAAAGGGAGACAGAACCGAGCTGTGGGAGAGGAAGGAAATTGCTGGGGTCAAAGGTCAGGGGTCAAGAGTTAGGGGTCATCACTGTGTGAGGGCCTGAAGGATGTCCTTGACCAGCATCGTGCCAATCACCATTTTCTCACAGTTGACCGTCAGCTGGGCGGCCCCGTCCTCTTTGGTGACCACACTGACCAGTACAAGGCTGCCACTGGTCACCGTCTTCCCAGCGAACCTGTGAATCGGAAATGGGGGAGGAGGTACAGGAGGGCTAAGTTCAAAGATCAAAGAGCAGAAGTAAAGACGAAGTTGAATAGTTGAATAAATATGACACAAAACAGCAATATTCTTTCATGATTTCATAACTTCCTATTTGACACATTCCCCTACTATCTCCCCTGTCTAATAAAACATGCAACATACTAATTCAATAAATAAAAAAATCTATATCAATATTTATTCTGGTGACATCTGCAAACTTTGCCAACTTTTCCAAATGCCCGCCACCCTCACCTGCACTCCTTGTCTGAGCCACAGGGCACTCGGCTGAGGTTGGCAGCAGTGGTAACCCTTTGAACGACAGCGTGCTCGCCCTGACACTTCTCCTCCAGGGTCAGCTTCTCTGTGATCTCATTCATGCCCATCAACTGACCTGAGGACAGTACAAAATAGCAGTGGTCAACAGACGAGTGGTCAAGGAGTCTGCATCAGCATCTCAATTGATCTTCCCGCGATTCCTTGCATCCTATCTCCTCGGCTCCTTCCCCTCCGTATTGGAGGAGACGGTCCAAGGTCTCTCGCCTCAGACCTTCTTCTCCAATACCTTTTTAGGGATGCAAGGAAAGAGGATGTGAGGAATTGAGGAAAGATGAATTACAGGTTCCAGCTTGAGTGAGATTGAACATGTGTTTGAAGAAGGTCAATTGAATTTTTGTTTTTATGAATGCTCATTGTCACCAGACTCCTTCAAAATAGGAGACTGTCCCGTGAATACCTAACGTTCTAACCAAACCTCATTGTGTAATATCTCACACTATATGAAGGCATTTTTGTCCATATACCATTTGATACTACAACAATCTAAAAGCCATACAACTCTATAGGGTCTACTACCATAAAAGTGTTGGGTTTTACACAATTCTCTTAGGACTACACTAACTATATAATGCCTTAGGATTAAAAGACTAGTGATATGAGCCATTACATAAGCATGGGCATAATGTGAAAATCTCGCAAAGCAGTGACACTTTCCTAAGAATAAGAAAGTAATCTGATATTTGCCAAAAAACGGGAGTTTGAGGGGAATAGCCTGCATGTGGATTACTTTATTTATCATGTTGCAGGTCTATAACTCATATTTCATCCTGCTCGTCTTTTTGTCAAACTCATTTTCACATATATCACTGTCAAACTTCCTTGAACATAGAAAAGGCTCCTTGAAAGAGATTGAAATGTTCCCTCTTCGTTCTGTGACGTCTTAGTTATATTTAGCTGAATTCAGCAAACTTCTGCACAAACGTCCTCCACACTAAATCTAGAATACAATGACCATTAACTTGAAATGTATTATAAAACACCATTATATGCATTAAATGGAAGCAGCATGCTATACTGTCCTCTCACCACTCAGACAAAGTTAAGTTAGCTCTACTTCTCTAAAACATCTGAATGTGGTCTACAGTATGCATTAGTTACAGCCCATGTGTCTTACAGCCCGTATAACACAATCAATGCTGTGAAAGAAGAGCGCAATGGTTTCAAATGCAGTGCCTTTAAAAAAAAATTGGGACATCCTCTTTGCGCATTCCCGGAACTACTGTAGGACATTGATTTGGGATTAGTGGATCTAAGTGGAGCATTCCCAGTCATTCCCAGTGGAGCTACAGTACATGTTAGAGGCTGGGATGCAGGTTAGGTTAGGTCAGTTGTGTCTGCCATTGAAGTGAACTGGAGATACATAGTGCAAATAGTCATTGGCACCCAGGCATTAGATATCGCTGTGGGGGGGTATAGGAGGGAACAGCTTGAAGCAAGGGGGGAGATGTTGTGGGGAAGGATGGGGGAGGAGAGGTTGAGTCTCGTATGGGGGGGGTAGGTTGTTAAGGCAGGTGGCACATAGACAGCTGACGAGGACAAGTTCTATCAAAGGAAACTTACCTAGACTTTGTAATAGCATCTCTATTGGGGCCAGTATCAAGAGGGAAGAACGGAGGATATGACACGTTTAAACACACAATATGGTTGGATTTGAGTTGAAAACCTTGCCCAGTGTTAGTGATTATGCTCCAAGGGTGACCATTGCTATTAAACCAAGTTAGAATGAATACCAAGGTTTCCTGGTGGATGTGGATTTGATCAAGTCAGAGGTGATAGTGCGGTAGTAGTCACATGCCATTGTTAGGGTTAGTTTGTGTAGTGACTGGTGGAAACTGCCATTCATCACTGACAAAAAATAAATATACTATGATTTGCCTCAGAAATGTATGAATTCTTGAGTGTTCTTTTGGATACCAACTCAAAACAACACCCAGAGAGGCAAAGACATCTCAAAACACACTGCATCAATTCAGGGATTTTACTATTACAAAACTGTAAAGTTGTATTACTCTTTGTTGACACTAGCATTGTTTCTTTACCGCAGTCAAAATGGGGCCCATTTTGTTTGATTTCCATGCATTGGTTCCTGTGCTCACCTTGCTCCTTTTTGAACTCATTTTCTGTCATAAAGATTGGCATCATCAGCTCTCCAACCGGTGGCTGGATCGACACAAAGAACTTCCTGGTGTGAGTGCTGCAAAGGAACAATAAGACATGACATGATTCACTTATAGGAGAATAGAGCAATAGGACTGTGCAGTGATTAGGGTCGCAAAATTCCAGAAACTTTCCCAGGAATTCTCTGGTTTTCCAGAACACCCAATAAGTAAAAAAACAGGATTTCTGAAAAACCAAGTTTCCATAATTTTGCAACACTAGTTTGATACTTGACTGGCCATACAGGGGGGTGTGTGTGTGTGTGTGGGGGGGGGGGGGGCAGGGAGCAGGCCTTTTCTTACCAGAGCTGGAAGTTGGCTGCCTGTGTGGAATCACAGAAATCGATGCCCATCACCACGCTGACAGTCTCGCCCGCAGGTAACACCTCTGAAGACAACACAAGATACTAGGTAAAAGAGACAGTGCACTAACTAGCCCAGAACAATGACGAACAGCTACCTAGATAGATGACTGAATGACTGAGGTGTAATTCTAATTTAAACTGACCCCGTTGCAAAACTTAACCCAACAAAGAACCATTTCTTTCAATTTCGCTTTTCCAAAAAGTATTCTTCAGATAAAAAAGGGTTCCATGTAGAACCCTACCGGTCCTCAAAGGATCCTTTTAGAACCCCTTTTCAAAACTATTAAAAGAGGAATTCTGTTGTGAAATGTTGACTGACCGATCTCAGGGAACTCTTTGATCCTCATGCCTGATTGCAACTTGGCGTCCTCCATGTGCAGGCTCTTGGCCTCGGAGGTGGCGCTGTTGGTGAACTGGATTTTGACTGCCACCATGTGCGGGTCGGGGCTGAACGGCTGGCGGCTGAAGCAGTACTCCACTGACAGGCCCTCGCCGGTGATACGGTGGAGCAGCTCGTAGGTCTTCAGATTGCCGGATGGGACGATGGTCTGTGGTAAGGAAACAGGTAGGGGGGGGTTGAGTAAAAACTGCATGTACAGCCAAGCAGGCTTACATATTGTATCAAACACATGGACACTGGCTATAGTGTTGGGTTGACTGTCGCTGGACACTGTTTAGAATCCCAGTTGGGGTTACTGTAGTAGGTTGGCCCTTGTGGGTATCCATACCTATGTATGACTATGTATGACATGTGCAGACTAGGCTAGTAAACATGCTGAAGCAAGAACCTCGTTGTTGTACCTCCTTATTTTAGACGATACTGCATTGTGTCAGAAGTGGCTTTAATAATCACATAAACGTGAAGGACTTACCAAGTAAATCATACATTCAGTATGTGGATGACGTGTGAAATGCTTGATAATGTATGTGATATCAACAGAGAGCTATATTTTCTGGGTGATTTAAATATTGACTGGCTTTCATCAAGCTTTCCACTCAAGAAAAAGTTTCAAACAGTAACCAGAGCCTGTAACCAGGTTATCAGTCAACCCACCAGGGTAGTTACAAACAGCACAGGAATGAAATCATCAACATGTATTGATCACATCTTTACTAAGTATCTAGATCCATTGGATGTAATGATCACAATATAGTAGTCATATCTAGGAAAACCAAAGTTCCAAAGGCTGGGCCTAATAAAGTATATAAGGGGTCATATTTTATCTTTGGTAGTGATTCCTATAATATTGATGTAAAGAATATCTGTTGGTCTGTGGTGTGTAATGAGGAGAAAACAGACACGGCACTTCCTTATTTTAGATGATACTACATTGTGTCAGAAGTGGTTTTAATAATCACATAAACGTGAAGTAAATCATACATTCAGGCCGACAGGCTGTTTCAAAGCAAAGAGGGCACAGTGTTGGAGATAAACAGAGCAGATTATCATTGGGCTAGCAAGGACCAATGAGGAAGGACTAAGTTACTGCTAGCACATGTTGCAAGAGGAAGGAACTGGCGGGATTTCAGGGTTTGCGACTCCCAAGTTCAACGGTCTCTCATGCAAACATGGACAGGCCAGTGGCTTATGCTGACGGATTTTGCATTAGTCCCCTGGAGAATTTAGATTGTATGTACTGTGGAAGGACCACTAGAGGGCAGGCTGGGCTCATGGATAGTAGCCCAACAAAGCATGGGAGACAAGGTAACCAGAGTCAATTAAGCACAGCTGACGGTACTAATGAGATACTCTCCTTCCCCTATAAAAGAGAGAATGGAACCAGCAGAGAAGGGGGAAACTATCTCTGGAAGATGGCCACCGAGAGAGAGAAGCTGTGCTGAAAGAACCACGAAGACGGTGACAAACCCGTGATTTATGTTTGTTGTAGTTTAAAGATTATCCTATTGTGTTCTTGTTTCATCTGGAAAAGAAGATGTGTTTTTTTCCTTGGAAGATTTTTCATTGATTATGTTAATGTTTTTGTTGACAAAATACCCTCAATAGAGAACCGTGTTCAATCAGAAAAACCTACTCCTGACTCGTTTATTCCACCTTCCCGCTTTAGAGTGACGCCTAATTACTTGGTAAGCTCACATTGGTGGAGGATGCAGGCATTAGGTGGACGAGTGACACAAGGATAAGTGAGTAAATTAATATTCTTCCAGAAGATTTTCAAGAACGATGGATAACGCCCTACTACAACAATTGATCACGGCACAGCAGACAACCATAGAACTCCTGCAACAACAGCTGAGTCGACGAGAAGAACCTAGAGTTAGGCCAAGAGCGGCTGCTCACGCCATCTTACCTCGTCTCTCCAAGGAGGATGATATTGAGGCCTTCCTCATGACCTTCGAAAGGACGGCCACCTTGGAAGAGTGGCCGCCCACGGAATGGGCTAGCACATTAGCTCCTCTTTTGACCGGGGTGGCTCAGGAAGCCTATTTTGACCTGGATTCCCGCGAAGCTGTGGACTATGGGCGACTAAAAACCGAGATCCTGTCCCGGTACCAGCTGACTGCCAGAGATAGGGCTGTAAAGTTCCATCAATGGACCTATACAGCTGATCAACCCGTCCGTGCCCAGATCTTCGCCTTAATACGACTGACGAAACAGTGGCTAGAACCTGGAAAAGGAGTAGGACATGTGATAGAGACTCTCGTAGTGGACAAGATATTGAGAGAATTACCCAGTGACTTAAAAAGGGTTGTGGGGCAAGCCAACCCGTTGTCAGCCGACGACATAGCCCAGGGGTGGAAACATATCGGTCTACAGGGGAGCTGTTAAAAAGTGACAAGGAGGAACGGAAGGAGTCTTCCAATCCCGTACCACGACTCACCCCGGCGCGCCCGCCACTGAAACGTCCAAGCCCCTCCCGGAGGTGGGAGAAGTCAGCCACCACACAGCCGGGTCGGTGTTATAAGTGTCAGTCTCCCAACCATTATGCCCCACAATGTCCTAGCAAGGATGAGCCCATGGTCACGGAGTCGTCACTGCCTACCCCCACACATCCCGTTTTGAGGGGGCAGGATCAACACTGTTGGTTAGCAGAGATAGCCCCAGCCTCAGAGATTCCGGTGCGAGTTGAAGGACAAGATGTGGTAGCTATTCTCGACTCGGGAAGTATGGTTACGTTAGTAGAGGAGCGGATGGTGACCTCCGCAACACTGCTACCAGACAAAGTAGCCTTATCCTGTATCCATGGAGACACCCATTATTACCCCACTGTGAATCTGCCTATTCTCACTCCAAAAGGAAGGTGTACAGTCAGGGCAGGGAAAGTGCCCCAGCTGAAGGTGCCATTATTGATCGGGAGAGACTGTCCCCTATATAAGGAGCTTCGGCAGATGACGTTAAGCACGAGAAGAAGGGGGACAGGAAAGAAGAGAATCTCCAAGCCCGAGGTAGTGGTACTACAAGGAGACGTAGCCGCGTCCTCGTCCTCTACTGCAGAGGAAGAAATAGCGACCCAATGTTTACGACAGATATTCCAGGAAACCACCGATGAAGACACCTGTGAAGGGTTATACACAACGCAGGAAGGAAGGAGCAACCAGGCACTAAGGGATATATTTGAAGCTCCATCTGAGGAGGGAACCTGGAAGGGATTCTCCTCGGTCTCCCCTGATGGGGATGTGGAACAACCTCCACATCCCTCTACTGAGTTTGACCTGCCCCAGGAATTAAAGGGACAGTTCGGCACCTCGCAGCATAGAGACCCAGACCTAAGGGAGGCCATGAGGAAGGTGAAGGTGATCGACGGGAGGAACGTCGACGGATCAGGTGAGCCCCCTCTTCCTTACTATGCAATCAGGCGGGGTCTCTTATACTGGGTCGTACGACGAAGGGGGGAAAACCAGGAATTACTAATGGTGCCTAGACCATACAGGGATACAGTTCTACAGTTAGCCCATTCCCACGTCCTAGGAGGACACCTGGCACGAGACAAGACTATTGACAGAATCATGCAGAGATTCTATTGGCTCCGTGTCACCCGAGATGTGGCCAGGTATTGTAAGACGTGTGATCAATGTCAACGTACAGCCCCACGGCCACACCTACGTAACCCTTTGATTCCTCTCCCCATCATAGAGACTCCCTTTGAACGCATAGCTATGGACCTCGTAGGACCCCTCCCAAAATCCGCCAGAGGACACGAGTACATCCTAGTGGTTATAGATTATGCTACCAAGTTCCCGGAGGCCATACCCCTGCGTAACATGTCGTCAAAGGGAATTGCCAAGGAGTTATTCCTGATGTTCTCTCGTGTGGGCCTTCCCAAGACTATCTTAACCGATCAAGGAACCCCGTTCATGTCCCGGTTGATGAACGACTTGTGTCGGTTATATCAGGTTCAACAGATACATACAAGCATATTCCACCCTCAAACAGATGGGTTGTGTGAACGCTTGAACAAAACAATTAAAAGCATGTTGAGAAGAGTGGTGTCCCGAGACGGGAAAAACTGGGACATGCTTCTTCCACACTTAATGTTTGCCCTGCGAGAAGTACCTCAGGCATCCACTGGATTCTCTCCGTTTGAATTGCTCTATGGCAGACCCTGTCGAGGAATCCTCGACTTAGCCAAGGAGACCTGGGAGACCCAACCATGCCCCTTTCGATCCACAATAGAACACGTTACCCTGATGAGAGACCGCCTGTCAGCAGTGTGGCCCATAGTCAAGGAGCATATGGAGAAGGCCCAAAGGACCCAAGGCCGGGCTTATGATAAATCTGCGACCCCCCCCCCCGTGAGTTCACCGTGGGAGAGAAAGTGATGGTGCTTGTGCCCACGGCCGAACATCGCTTGCTGGCGCAGTGGAGGGGGCCCTACGAGGTAATGAAAAGGGTCTCACCGGTCAATTACCTCATCAAGCAACCTGACAGGAGGAAGAAAGTCCAACTCTATCACATAAACCTGCTGAAGACGTACCATGGACGAGAGGAGGAGGTGGCTTTGATGGCCCTGGAGGGCAAAGAAAAAAAAGAGGCTCTACCACAGGTGCGCCGTGGCCAAACTCTCCTACCGGAGCAGTCAAGACAGCTAGACAAGCTGATTATGAACTTTGGTCGAATATTCTCTCCATTCCCAGGACAAACAGATGTCCTGTTCCACCATATCCACACTGAACCCGGCAAGAAAGTGCATATCCGCCCTTACAGGATTCCTGAGGCTCGCCGAGTCATCGCTAAGAAAGAGGTGAGGGAGATGTTGAGGATGGGCGTGATCGAGCCCTCGACGAGCGAGTGGTCCAGTCCCATAGTCCTGGTCCCCAAAGCCGATGGTAGTATGAGACTCTGCAACGACTTTAGGGGCGTGAATGACATCTCTACATTCGATGCGTACCCCATGCCCCGAGTGGATGAACTCTTGGAGCGCTTAGGAAAGGCCAAGTTCATCACTACCCTGGATTTGACGAAGGGATATTGGCAAGTGCTGGTGGCTCCGGAGGATCGCCCAAAGACTGTCTTCGCCACACCAGAGGGGCTTTTCCAGTATGTGAGGATGCCCTTCGGACTGCACGGAGCCGCTGCAACCTTCCAACGCCTCATGGATGCCATTCTACGGCCCCATCAAGAGTATGCAGCGGCGTACATAGACTATCCCAGTCCTCCACAGCGAGGACTGGGATAGTCACCTCCTGCGATTACGGGCAGTGCTCGTGAGTTTGGAAGCCACAGGGTTGACAGCCAATCCAAATAAATGCTGCCTGGGCCTATCCGAAGCGGAATACCTGGGGTATACCGTGGGGAATGGGAAAATACGCCCGCAGGCAGAGAAGACCAGGGCAATTCGTGACTGGCCTCGACCCCGGACCAAGCGAGACGTTCGGGCCTTCTTAGGGATAACAGGATATTATCGCCGTTTTATCCCGGGATATGCAACCATTGCCAACCCCCCTCACAAACCTCATCAGGAAAAACCTGCCAAACCAGGTAGAGTGGAAAGACGAGGCGGAAGAGGCCTTTCAATTGTTAAAAGATGGCCTGTGTTCTGATCCCGTTCTACAGGCTCCGGACTTCTCACAAGAGTTCATTGTGCAGGTCGACGCCTCGGATACAGGGCTCGGGGCCGTACTAGCTCAGGGTGAAGGTGAAGCAGAGAAGCCAATTCTCTTCATTAGTAGGAAACTCAGCGATCGGGAACAGAGGTATGCGACCGTAGAGAAAGAGGCCTTAGCCATCAAGTGGGCCCTCGATTATCTCCGGTACTACCTACTGGGTCGGAGGTTTGCATTAGTTACTGACCATGCGCCCCTCACGTGGATGGCTGGTAAGAGAAACAATAACAGAATAGCCAGATGGTTTTTGTCTTTACAACCGTTCTCTTTCCATGTCATCCACAGGGCCGGATCGAGGAACGGGAATGCAGACGCGCTGTCCCGACGCGACCAAGACGGTGCGTCTGGCGCCCGACCCTCCGGTTCGGTCCTGGGGGGGAAGGTATGTGGAAGGACCACTAGAGGGCAGGCTGGGCTCATGGATAGTAGCCCAACAAAGCATGGGAGACAAGGTAACCAGAATCAATTAAGCACAGCTGACGGTACTAATGAGATACTCTCCTTCCCCTATAAAAGAGAGAATGGAACCAGCAGAGAAGGGGGAAACTATCTCTGGAAGATGGCCACCGAGAGAGAGAAGCTGTGCTGAAAGAACCACGAAGACGGTGACAAACCCGTGATTTATGTTTGTTGTAGTTTAAAGATTATCCTATTGTGTTCTTGTTTCATCTGGAGAAGAAGATGTGTTTTTTTCCTTGGAATATTTTTCATTGATTATGTTAATGTTAGAGTTAGAGAACCGTGTTCAATCAGAAAAACCTACTCCTGACTCGTTTATTCCACCTTCCCGCTTTAGAGTGACGCCTAATTACTTGGTACGCTCACAGTACATTCAAAACTGGCCGAAATGGATCAGGCGCTTTGAAAGGTACAGAGTAGCTTCAGGCTTAAATGTGAAAAATTTGGCATTTCAAGATAATACACTGATCTACTCTATGGGTGATGAAGGCGAGGATATATTAAATGCTTCACCGTTGACTGAGGAAGATAAACTTAACTACTGTGCCATTAAAGACTGTGTTGAAATGCATTTCGTAGGGAGACATTATATTTGAGAGTGCTAGGCTTAATGTGGGCAAACAGGAGCAGGGAGAAACCACCAACAGTTTTATCACAGCTGCTCACAAGCTAGCGGAACATTGTCGGTTTGGCGCACTCAGGGAAGAGTTGACCCGAGATCAGATTGTAGTGGGAATAAGAAATATCTCACTTTCTGAAAAGTTACAGTTGGATTCCCAGCTTCCCTTGTCCAAAGCTGTAAACAAGGTTAGGCAGAGTGAGACAGTAAAAATACCAGCAGACAATGTTGCACCACATCAGCTCCTTGCAGAGTGAAGAGAGTGAGGAAACACATGCGTTCATCCCGTGCAACAACAAAAATGGAGGGGAACACAGAACAGAGACCGACGCGGAGAAAACAATCACAGTCAGCACCAGTAGCCAGTTCAAGTGTTTGTTGCAAATGTGGGATAATCCCCTTTCCACAGATGGGAAGATTGCCCAGCAAAGGATGCGGAATGCAGGAAATGTCACTTTTCAGCAGTCTGTCGATCACGTAAAGGCCATTCTGGTGGGAAGCTGCTATAGACCACCAAGTGCTAACAGTCAGTATCTGGATGACATGTGTGAAATGCTTGATAATGTATGTGATATCAACAGAGAGGTTTATTTTCTGGGTGATTTAAATATTGACTGGCTTTCATCAAGCTGCCCACTCAAGAAAAAGATTCAAATAGTAACCAGTGGCTGTAAACTGGTTCAGGTTATCAGTCAACCTACCAGGGTAGTTACAAACAGCACAGTAATGAAATCATCAACATGTATTGATCACATCTTTACTAATGCTGCAGAAACTCTATTCCACATCAAGTAAGTCATGCAATCAGTTAAAACAGATGTAAAAAAACAGATTCTTATGGAACAGCGGGGACTGTGAAGCAACACGAACATAGGCACAGACACATGCATACACACACACATGATAATATACGCACGATACACACACGTACACATGGATCTTGTACTGTATATATGTGGTACTGGTAAAGTAGAGGCCCGAGGGCATGTGGATGTATTGTAATGTTTTTAAAATTGTATAAACTGCCTTAATTTTGCTGGACCCCAGGAAGAGTAGCCCCAGGAAGATTAGCCCCAGGAAGAGTAGCCTTGGCAGCAGCTAATGGGGATCCATAATAAATACAAATACAAAGCAAACGCATGAGGTCTCAGAGGAGGAACAGCAGCTACAGTAGGACAGCATCTTTCTGGGACAAGTAAGGAAAAAACAATGATGGCGGGCACTCGGATATCAAACTCAATGGGGAGGTTGTGTCATTTAAACCAGACACATGGGCAGCAGTGACCGCAATCCCCACAAAACTGTATAGCTATAGTAGAAATGGCCCTTTGCTCTCTACAAACTAAAAACTGTAAGATATTACCAGCGGTAGGGCAGTTGGTAAGTAAACTGGAGAGTAAAGACAAAAAGTGCCATCCAACCTGTCTTTGCCATTCACTCTCTGGCCAGACCGTTGCTGAGGCTGCCAGCAATTGAACTGGAGGACCCAAGGGATGTTTTCCAAAAGACATTTCCAAAAGTGTTTTCTGGCCTAGGAAGGTGACTACAAAACCTGAAAGAGGATGCGGTCCCATATGTCCTTACCCCCCCCCCCAATCCGTTTATTGGCAAAAGTAAAGGAAGAGTTGGTGAGTATGGAAGAAATTGGGGCTGTCTAAAATAGAGAGTCCCACTGGCAGGTGTGCAGGGATAATGGTGGTCCCAAAAGCTAATGGGGACTTGAATGAGGCTCTCTGCAGAGAGAGACACATCTTACCATCAGTGGAACAGTTGCTAGCTCAGTTGGATGCCTCACAAATCTTCACAAAACTGGATGCCCGCTCAGGACTGTTTTAACGTTTTGCCATTTGGAATCGCTTCCGGTCCTGAGCATTTCCAAAGACACATGTTCCAATTGTTGGATGGGCTGAGTGGAGTCAGAGGTCTTGTTCTTGGGACACAAAATCAGTGCAGCTGGAATAGAGCCAGGCCCGGAGAAGATCAGCATCATTATAGATATGCCCATCCCCCAGAATGCGGCTGAAGTCAGGACCTTCTTAAGCATGGCCACATATGTGGGTAAGTTCCTCCCACAGTTTTCAGATACAACCAAACCCCTGAGGGACTTACTAGCCACAGAGAACTGGTCATGGGGTCACATGGAACAGGTGGCATTTGACAAGATCAAAGGAGACCTGCTGTCACAGAGAGTGTTGTCCCAGTACCGTCCCCACGCTATGACAAAGGTGTCAGCAGTCCTCACACAGATGCAGGACAACATGGAGTGGCGTCCAATAGCATACATCTCACAAAGCTTATCCGACATGGCGCAAAAGTCTGCACAAGTGGAGAAGGAGGTGTTGGCTATCACATGGGCATGTGAAAGGCTCAGCCAATACCTTATTGACCTGCAGTTTACAGCAGAGACTGACCACAAACCACTGTTGGCTCTGTTAGGGACAAAAGCACTGGACGACTTGCCTCCCAGAGTCCTGCGCTTCCGCCTCAGATTGCCGAGGTTCACCTACAATATGGTGTATGCGCCAGGGAAGGCACTGATCACAGCAGACGCACTCTCCATGCCCCAATTAAACGTCCATTAACAGAGGAGGAGCCATGTCTAGAGGGGGAGGTACGGGTGTCCATTAATGCAGTAAGAGACAGTCTACCTGCATCTCAGACCAAACTGCAGCAGATTGCAGAGGAGCAACAGCGAGACCCCATCTGCCGACAGATAGTACAGCAGTGCAAAAAGGGATGGCCCAGGCAGGAGGAACTGCCTCAGCTGCTGAAGCCCTATTGGGTGCACCAACGTGACTTCCACTGTAATGGAGACCTTCTCATGAAAGGACAACGGAGAGTTATCCCAGAGACTCTACAACCGGAAATTCTAGAGAGTGCATGAGGGACCCATGGGGATAACCAAATGCAGACAGAGGGCTCAACAGTCGGTGTGGTGGCTGGGTCTGAGCACTTAGATTGCCAAGCTGGTGGCCCAGTGTGAGGTGTGTGCACAATGTTAACCTTGTCATCCTGAACCAATGATGGCGAGGGAGCTGCCAAAACAGCAATGGCAAAAGGTAGGGGCAGATAAGAACTTATGGAAAAAAGACACCCATAACCACATCAGCTGGTGTTATCAATGTACTAAAGTCAATTCTTTCTGGGCAAGGGGTTGCTGAGGTCCTGGTTACAGATCCTCCATTCTCCGCAAGCTCCTTTTCTGCATTTGCCGTAGAATATGAACTTCACACATGTGACCAGAAACCCCTACCATGCACAGAGCAACGGTGAGGTAGAGAGAGCTGTGAAAACAGTCAAAGGACTGATAAAAAAGAACAAATATCCGTACATGGCTCTGTTACCATACAGAGTTACACCACTGCATCATGGGCCGCCACCTGCCGAGCTCCTGATGGGCAGGAGGCTGCGCTCCCTCCCTTGCCTGTCTCGCCGGCTGTGCTTAAACCCCAATGGCCTAACAGGAAGGCCTTCACTGAGAGGGACAAATGGCTGAAAAAAAACACAAACTGGAGACTTTAAATCGGAGACACCGTGCTACGGAGAGGCAAGAGCTGACAGAACGTCAACGTGTGTGGATTACAAACTAAAAGACACCAAAAATAGTGCTGAGGAAAGCAGATACCCCACGCTCCTATGTGGTGGACACAGGCTCCGAGGAGGTACGGATTAACAAAACACCTCAGAGCTCTTCCAGATCTACTAGGCACACAGACTGAGGAGTCCACAGACAACGCACAAAAAGAGGGAGAAGGAGAGACAATGCTCACAGAGCCACAAGCTCGCCCAAAAAGGGATGTGAAGCCACCAGAGTGGCTGAAATACTATGTTACATGAATAGAATGCATACTGTTGGGGACCATACCCAGAAAAAAGAGACTGTAGCTAAGTTAATGCATAAGTGTTAAAGAGAATAATAGTGGTTTCCAAATTGCATTTCAGTTATGCTTCAGTAGTTATGAATATTGAATTATTTTTCATTGGAGAGGGGAATATGTAGTAGGATGGCCCTTGTGGGTATCCATACCCATGTATGACATGCACAGACTAGGCTAGTAAACATGCTGAAGCTAGAACCTCATTGTTGTGCCCTCTGATTTTAGATTATACTACAGTTACCCGCTCAAATTTACCAGAAAATACTATACATCTTCAAAAATATTCAGTAAAATTGGCACTCATAAAATGTTATAAAGCTTGGAATGTATGGTACTTAATCTCTCTTTAAATCTACATGATCTTTCTCTAGCAATCTACATCTATATGAAGTGCTTAGGCCTTCGGGGGTTAGGGGCTATGGGTAGTTTGTCCTAGAAAGGGTACTCACCGTAGGGGACAGAACATTTTCGGTCAGGGACAAGCCCTCCAGATCTGTCACTAGGCTGCTGGACAGGAAGTTGTTGAGGGGCGTGACTTGAGACGGAGATGGAGCGGGGTCAACTAGGAAGAGGAAAGAGCACAGCGTATTCTCAAAGACTGGGGAGCAATCATGTATAGTCTGATGCTGTGCTAATGTAAACAAACAAGCAAATAGCGGTGATCCTGCATCATGGACAATGGCGATTGTGGACTTCTGAAGTTGCAATGTTCATTACCACAGACACGGATATATTAGATTTTAAACATTTGATTTTTCGAATTTGAAATAATAGGGAATAAATCTGCACATAATTAAAATAGACTTATCCAGTGACATCCATTACCAATCGTTCATCATCCCATTCAAATTCTATGTAGGACCACTTGAGGGGGAAAGTGTAGACTGTCACTGTATTCCTGGTATCATGGATTTAGTAAAAAGGAGGTGAACTTACAGTCATCAAAATCAAGCAGAGACATTTCTTTCTTTTCTTTCTTGTTCTCTTTTTTGGGTGGTTTGGATGGAGGTTTAGATGCTGTGGTCTGAAAAGAAGAGAAAGAGAAACTAACCCACAAGCAGAAGGAGACCTGCCACCTGAATATAGTGTATAAAAGGAGGGGGAAAAGTAAATAGATCTAAACTATATTACCACTTGTGCATGAAAGCAAAGGAATATGTTCATACAGTCCCACGCTGGCGCGTTTTGGACTTCTAACCCCTTTTAAAACATAGTGTGTTTGAGCTACAGACTTCTGTTGAAACCATTGGATTAATCCATCTCTTCTGCATCCATTGAAACCAATCACTAGTCTGTGTGATTAACTTGGGCTGAGCTAGGGCAGTGTTTGTGAGACAAGGGCGGGTCCCAAAGGGGCCTGCGGGCGGTTCTTCTCACAAAAATGTCTCTAAAGCCAGAGTGGTTTGAGCGGAGACACTTTCGAACATGTACATGTAATCGTGCATGTTTTGCATGCATTGTTTGCTCTATGTCGCTCACAAGCCATACAACAGTTTTTTGAAGGTAAGGTGTTTTTCTACATTGAAGATCATAGGAAATCCTGTATTATACTGTCTATAATACTGTAATAAGCTCAGATAGTGGCAAATGTGAAGTTTGGAATTTGTGACAGCAACTGACTAGTTGGATATTCATTTCCCAATGAGCAAACATAAATTCATTTTGATCAGGTTTTTACTTGGCAGACATTTTTATTTTTTTATTTTTTTTATTTTTACATTTGTCAATAAAACTGTTTATGTCAAATTGTAAAACACTTCATTGTGAGGCTAAATATAAGGGCTAGACATGCAGATAAATGAAAGTAGTGTCTAGGGCAACTCCACGACTTTTCAACCTCATTTTCATTATCTCCAGCACAATACCAGTGTCAATATATGTGAAAATGGCGAATTTCGACATTTTGTATAATTGTTTTGTTAACAAGTTCTACCTAATGACATCATCAAAACTTAAAACATTTTATTTGACGGGAGCAAGAAAATACCCTCCCTTGGGCTAGAAATTCATTGCAGTTTTTGTACCTACCTTGTGATGTCACTGAGAAGCATTTCTATTTTAACCATGGATCGCTCATAGAAACACTGTTTTCACATATGTAGAAACTGGTTGGTGGTGGAGATTATGAATATGAGGTTGAAAAGTGGCAGAATTGCCCTTTAAGTTTATTAGTTTACTGTATCTATTGGGAATGTTGACATCAGAGAATATCTACGTGCTTTATGCCAACCATCAGATAATGCCAATGTAGAATTGGTGTTACGTTTTTCCTTTATGAAGTCTTATAAATTGAAAAAGTATTTTTTACATGTTCCCCCTGTTGACGATGCTCATTATATATTAAGGTTGAACCAAAAGATTACATGTAACAAAAATAAAATACGAAATTATTATGTGAAATTGAATGAAACAATTTATGTTGATGCTAATATTATGTACAACATTCCATGTTTCTATATGATAACAATAGCGTAATATATTTAGTATTTTTTAACTATTTTGTAACAGTTTCACCAATTCATTTGAATTAACTTAATCATTATGACACACCCCTCACTATTGTCATTAGTTACACTAATTGCACTGTGTGTCTGTCTACATAACCTGTTTCAAAGTATTCATGACATTACACTGAGGAAGGCACAGTGATGCCGAAACATTGGTAAATACCCATTACATTGCTGGGAGTTTATTTATGGAGTGTGCAACATTCTTTATTTGATAGTCCACTGGGAATGTTGACATCAAAGAATATCTATGTGCTTTATGCCAATATCAAATAATGCCAATTTAGAATGTGTGTGTTACATCTCTCACTGTGTGTGTGTGTGTATATCTGTAGCACGTGTATTTTCGAGTCTCTCATTACCCACCTTCTTTTTCTTCTTGGTCTCCTCCTCTGACTCCTCTTCTGACTCCTCCTCCTCTGACTCGCTGCTCTCTGACTCACTATCGTCGTCCTCCTCGGATTCTGACTCGGAGCTACCAATCCGCGGTTTGCTCTTCTTCTCGCTTTTCTTCACATCCTCTCCACTGCTCGGCTCACTGTGATGCAATGGTAAACAAGTATAAAGAGGTTTAATGAAGGAATTTCACATCTTTAGAGCTCATGTCATAGCATTGCATTTCCTAGTGCTCTGCTACAGATTTTGACTACATTCTTTGGGTTACACACATCAGATTGAATATGAATTAATAGGTAAAGAAAAAACGTACAATTTAAACTTTTGACTGGAATTCCTCGTTAATCATTATCCAATTTATGTATAATTAAGATTAGGGCCAACAATTCATTGTCAATGGCTGATATTAAAGATACATTATAACGGTTTTGTATCATTTTAGCCAGTAGTTTTGAAAGTAGCGCTCACGAGCCAAAATGTGTCCCCGAAAATTGTGCACAATTGTGTACATCATCACATCATTGTTCTCGAGCCTCTGTAAAGTGTGAGAAGAGAAGTGAAACCCCACCTCTTTAAGGAATACCTAGGATAGGATAAAGTAATCCTTCTCACCCCCCCCCCCCTTAAAATATGTAGATGCACTATTGTAAAGTGGCTGTTCCACTGGATGTCATAAGGTGAATGCACCAATTTGTAAGTCGCTCTGGATAAGAGCGTCTGCTAAATGACTTAAATGTAATGTAAATGTAAAAAAAACTATGTGGTGTGCATGTGGGGTGTTCATGTTGAGCTCATTGGACAATACTGTGCTGACCTGATCCCACCTCCCACTTTAATCTTGCAACCTCATTGGACATCGTTCCACCTGCCAATCAACATTGTCTATCAGCTTCGGTTGTCACGCATGGTCTCGTCAGGTTAGTATGGCAAACCAGCAAGCGAATGTGATAATGTCATTTTATACAACGGAAAATGTGTACTTATGTTTGCATCAATTGTCCGACTCCTTGAAAGTCAGGTATCAATTATATCATATGCCTACGTGAGGAATGATGATCGCTGGCAATTAACAGCTGTAGTGTTGCCTACATTGGATTGCCCCATATCATAGAATATGTGTGTGAAAGTTTATAAAGACAAAAAGTGAACACATTAAATTATTTGATTTGGATGGACGGTTGAGACAACATAAAGGGGAATCTGGTAATGAATGGTGTGGCTGTTGAACAAATTACTTTGTGTTACCGTAGATAGTAAACTGTCAAGTTCAAAACATATCGATTCAATTGTAAAGATGGGGAGAGGTCTGCCCGTAATAAATAGATGCTCTTTTTCATAACACATTCCAAAAAGCAAGTCCTGCAGGCTCTAGTTCTGTCATATCTTGATTATTGTCCAGGTCGTGTGGTCGAGTGCTGCAAGGAAAGACCTAGTTAATCTGACCCAGAACAGAGTGGTACGTCTTGCTCTTCATTGTAATCAGAGGGCTAATATAAATACTATGCATGCCAGTCTCTCTTGGTTAAGAGTTGAGGAGAGACTGACTGCATCACTTCTTTTTATAAATTGTTTGCATAGTCAATTTACACACACACACACACACACACACACACCTCTGACACACACACTTACCCCACCAGACATGCCACCAGGGGTCTTTTCACAGTCCCCAAATCCAGAACAAATTTTAAAAAGCATACATCACTATATAGAGTCATTATTTCATGGAACTCTCATCTTATATTGCTCAGATTAACAGCAAACCTGGTTAAAAAAAGCAAAGCAACATCTCACGGCACAAAACCTCTCCCCTATTTGACCTAGATAGTTTGTGTGTATGGATTGATATGTAGGCTACGTGTGCCATTTTTAAATGGATGTACTTCTGTTCTTGAGCTGTTCTTGTCAATTAATGTCAAATCAAATGTTATTGGTCACATACACATGGTTAGCAGATGTTAATGCGAGTGTAGCGAAATGCTTCTGCTTCTAGTTCCGACCATACAGTAATATCTAATTATTTCGCAACAGCTACCTTATACACACACAAGTGTAAAGGAATGAATAAGAATATGTACATATAAATAAATGGATGAGCGATGGCCTCGCGGCATAAGCAAGATGTAGTAGATGGTATAGAGTACAATATATACATATGAGATGAGTAATGTAGGGTATGTAAACATTATATAAAGTGGCATTGTTTAAAGTGACTAGTGATACATTTATTTCATCCAGTTTTTAATGATTAAAGTGGCTAGAGATTTTAGTCGGTATGTTGGCAGCAGCCACTCAATGTTAGTGATGGCTGTTTAAAAGTCTGATGGCCTTGAGATAGAAGCTGTTTTTCAGTCTCTCGGTCCCAGCTTTGATGCACCTGTACTGACCTCGCCTTCTGGATGATAGCGGGGTGAACAGGCAGTGGCTCGGGTGGTTGTTGTCCTTGATGATCTTTATGGCCTTCCTGTGACATCGGGTGGTGTTAGGTGTCCTGGAGGGCAGGTAGTTTGCCCCCGGTGATGCGTTGTGCAGACCTCACTACCCTCTGGAGAGCCTTACAGTTCTGGGCGGAGCAGTTGCTGTACCAGGCGGTGATACAGCCCGACAGGATGCTCTCGATTGTGCATCTGTAAAAGTTTGTGAGTGCTTTTGGCGACAAGCCAAATTTATTCAGTCTCCTGAGGTTGAATAGGCACTGTTGCGCCTTCTTCACCACGCTCTCTGTGTGGGTGGACCATTTCAGTTCGTCTGTGAGGTGTACGCCGAGGAACTTAAAACTTTCTACCCTCTCCACTACTGTCCCGTCGATGTGGATAGGCGGGTGCTCCCTCTGCTGTTTCCTGAAGTCCACAATCATCTCCTTTGTTTTTTTGACGTTGAGTGTGAGGTTATTTTCCTGACACCACACTCCGAGGGCCCTCACCTCCTCCCTGTAGGCCGTCTAGTCGTTGTTGGTAATCAAGCCTAACACTGTAGTGTCGTCTGAAAACTTGATGATTGAATTGGAGGTGTGCATGGCCACGCAGTCATGGGTGAACCGGGAGTACAGGAGAGGGCTGAGAACGCACCCTTGTGGGGCTCCAGTGTTGAGGATCAACGGGGTGGAGCTGTTGTTTCCTACACTCACCGCCTGGGGGCGGCCCATCAGAAAGTCAAGGACTCAGCTGCAAAGAGCAGGGTCGAGACCCAGGGTCTCGAGCTTAATGAAGAGTTTGGAGGGTGCTATGATGTTAAATGCTGAGCTGTAATCGATGCATAGCATTCTTACATAGGTATTCCTGTTGTCCAGATGGGTTAGGGAAGTGTGCAGTGTGATTGCGTCGTCTGTGGACCTATTGGGGCGGAAGTGAGTGCAATGGGGGATAGTCGTTTAGCTTAGTTACCTTAACTTTCTTGGGAACAGGAACAATGGTGGCCCTCTTGAAGCATGTGGGAACAGCAGACTGGGATAGGGATTGTGTTATGCAGGTGAATGAGGACCCAAAAGCGACTTGGCGAAAACAGAGTTTTTAATCCAGTAAAGTTACTTTACAAACAAAAGGCATAATACTACTCGTAATGACGAGAACAGACTGGAGACTTGATCAAGAACTGCAGGTTGCCTCGGGAAGGCACTTGAACGTAGCAGACTCAGACACCTGCTCACCACGCAGCATCTGAGGGAAACACGACACGACAGGGCAATACATAGACACAGCACAGTGAACAATAGACAAGGATCCGACAGGACAGGAACGGAAAACAAGGGAAGAAATAGGGACTCTAATCAGGGGAAAAGATAAGGAACAGGTGTGGGAAGACTAAATGATGATTAGGGGAATAGGAACAGCTGGGAGCAGGAACGGAACGATAGAGAGAGGAGAGAGAGGGAGGGGGAGAGAGAGGGATAGAAAAAGGGAACGAACCTAATAAGACCAGCAGGGGGAAACGAACAGAAGGGAAAGCATAATGACAAGACAATCTAAGACAAAACATGACAGTACCCCCCACTCACCGAGCGCCTCCTGGCGCACTCGAGGAGGAATCCTGGCGGCAACGGAGGAAATCATCAATAAGTGAACGGTCCAGCACGTCCCGAGACGGAACCCAACTCCTCTCCTCAGGACCGTAACCCTCCCAATCCACTAAGTATTGGTGACCCCGTCCCCGAGAACGCATGTCCATGATCTTACGTACCTTGTAAATAGGTGCGCTCTCGACAAGGACGGGAGGGGGAGGGAAGACGAACGGGGGTGCGAAGAAAGGGCTTGACACAGGAGACATGGAAGACAGGATGGACGCGACGAAGATGTCGCGGAAGAAGCAGTCGCACAGCGACAGGATTGACGACCTGGGAGACACGGAACGGACCAATGAACCGCGGAGTCAACTTACGAGAAGCTGTCGTAAGAGGAAGGTTGCGAGTGGAAAGCCACACTCTCTGGCCGCAACAATACCTTGGACTCTTAATCCTGCGTTTATTGGCGGCTCTCACAGTCTGTGCCCTGTAATGGCAAAGTGCAGACCTCACCCTCCTCCAGGTGCGCTCACAACGTTGGACAAACGCTTGAGCGGAGGGAACGCTGGACTCGGCAAGCTGGGATGAGAACAGAGGAGGCTGGTAACCCAGACTACTCTGAAACGGAGATAACCCGGTAGCAGACGAAGGAAGCGAGTTGTGAGCGTATTCTGCCCAGGGGAGCTGTTCTGCCCAAGACGCAGGGTTTCTGAAAGAAAGGCTGCGTAGTATGCGACCAATCGTCTGATTGGCCCTCTCTGCTTGACCGTTAGACTGGGGATGAAACCCGGAAGAGAGACTGACGGACGCACCAATCAAACGACAGAACTCCCTCCAAAACTGTGACGTGAATTGCGGGCCTCTGTCTGAAACGGCGTCTAACGGGAGGCCATGAATTCTGAACACATTCTCGATAATGATTTGTGCCGTCTCCTTAGCGGAAGGAAGTTTAGCGAGGGGAATGAAATGTGCCGCCTTAGAGAACCTATCGACAACCGTAAGAATCACAGTCTTCCCCGCAGACAAAGGCAGACCGGTAATGAAGTCTAGGGCGATGTGAGACCATGGTCGAGAAGGAATGGGAGCGGTCTGAGACGACCGGCAGGAGGAGAGTTACCCGACTTAGTCTGCGCGCAGTCCGAACAAGCAGCCACGAAACGGCGCGTGTCACGCTCCTGAGTCGGCCACCAAAAGCGCTGGCGAATAGACGCAAGAGTGCCTCGAACACCGGGATGACCAGCTAACTTGGCAGAGTGAGCCCACTGAAGAACAGCCAGACGAGTGGAAACAGGAACGAAAAGGAGGTTACTAGGACAAGCGCGCGGCGACGCAGTGTGCGTGAGTGCTTGCTTAACCTGTCTTTCAATTCCCCAGACTGTCAACCCGACAACACGCCCATAAGGAAGAATCCCTCGGGATCAGTAGAAGCCACAGAAGAACTAAACAGACGGGATAAGGCATCAGGCTTGGTGTTTTTGCTACCCGGACGGTAAGAAATCACAAACTCGAAACGAGCGAAAAACAACGCCCAACGAGCTTGACGGGCATTAAGTCGTTTGGCAGAACGGATGTACTCAAGGTTCTTATGGTCTGTCCAAACGACAAAAGGAACGGTCGCCCCCTCCAACCACTGTCGCCATTCGCCTAGGGCTAAGCGGATGGCGAGCAGTTCACGGTTACCCACATCATAGTTGCGCTCAGATGGCGACAGGCGATGAGAAAAATAAGCGCAAGGATGAACCTTATCGTCAGACTGGAAGCGCTGGGATAGAATGGCTCCCACGCCTACCTCTGAAGCGTCAACCTCGACAATGAATTGTCTAGTGACGTCAGGAGTAACGAGGATAGGAGCGGACATAAAACGTTCTTTTAGAAGATCAAAAGCTCCCTGGGCGGAACCGGACCACTTAAAACACGTCTTGACAGAAGTAAGAGCTGTGAGAGGGGCAGCAACTTGACCGAAATTACGAATGAAACGCCGATAGAAATTAGCGAAACCTAAAAAGCGCTGCAACTCGACACGTGACCTTGGAACGGGCCAATCACTGACAGCTTGGACCTTAGCGGAATCCATCTGAATGCCTTCAGCGGAAATAACGGAACCGAGAAAAGTAACGGAGGAGACATGAAAAGAGCACTTCTCAGCCTTTACGTAGAGACAATTCTCTAAAAGGCGCTGTAGAACACGTCGAACGTGCTGAACATGAATCTCGAGTGACGGTGAAAAAATCAGGATATCGTCAAGATAGACAAAAACAAAGATGTTCAGCATGTCTCTCAGAACATCATTAACTAATGCCTGAAAAACAGCTGGCGCATTGGCGAGACCAAACGGCAGAACCCGGTACTCAAAATGCCCTAACGGAGTGTTAAACGCCGTTTTCCACTCGTCCCCCTCTCTGATGCGCACGAGATGGTAAGCGTTACGAAGGTCCAACTTAGTAAAGCACCTGGCTCCCTGCAGAATCTCGAAGGCTGATGACATAAGGGGAAGCGGATAACGATTCTTAACCGTTATGTCATTCAGCCCTCGATAATCCACGCAGGGGCGCAGAGTACCGTCCTTCTTCTTAACAAAAAAGAACCCCGCCCCGGCCGGAGAGGAAGAAGGCACTATGGTACCGGCGTCAAGAGACACAGATAAATAATCCACGAGAGCCTTACGTTCGGGAGCCGACAGAGAGTATAGTCTACCCCGAGGAGGAGTGGTCCCCGGAAGGAGATCAATACTACAATCATACGACCGGTGAGGAGGAAGGGAGTTGGCTCGGGACCGACTGAAGACCGTGCGCAGATCATGATATTCCTCCGGCACTCCTGTCAAATCGCCAGGTTCCTCCTGAGAAGTGGGGACAGAAGAAATGGGAGGGATGGCAGACATTAAACACTTCACATGACAAGAAACGTTCCAGGATAGGATAGAATTACTAGACCAATTAATAGAAGGATTATGACATACTAGCCAGGGATGACCCAAAACAACAGGTGTAAAAGGTGAACGAAAAATCAAAAAAGAAATAGTCTCACTGTGGTTACCAGATACTGTGAGAGTTAAAGGTAGTGTCTCAAATCTGATACTGGGAAGATGACTACCATCTAAGGCAAACATGGGCGTAGGCTTGTCTAACTGTCTGAAAGGAATGTCATGTTTCCGAGCCCATGCTTCGTCCATGAAACAACCCTCAGCCCCAGAGTCAATCAAGGCACTGCATGTAGCACCCGAACCGGTCCAGCGTAGATGGACCGACATAGTAGTACAGGATCTAGATGAAGAGACCTGAGTAGTAGCGCTCACCAGTAGCCCTCCGCTTACTGATGAGCTCTGGCCTTTACTGGACATGAATTGACAAAATGTCCATCAAATCCGCAATAGAGGCACAGGCGGTTGGTGATCCTCCGTTCCCTCTCCTTGGTCGAGATGCGAATACCTCCCAGCTGCATGGGCTCAGTCTCTGAGCCAGAGGAGGGAGATGGTTGCGATGCGGAGCAGGAAACACCGTTGACGCGAGCTCTCTTCCACGAGCTTGGTGACGAAGATCTACCCGTCGTTCTATGCGGATGGCGAGAGCAATCAAAGAGTCCACACTGGAAGGAACCTCCCGAGAGAGAATCTCATCTTTGACCACTGCGTGGAGTCCCTCCAGAAAACGAGCGAGCAGCGCCGGCTCGTTCCAGTCACTAGAGGCAGCAAGAGTGCGAAACTCTATAGAGTAATCCGTTATGGATCGATCACCTTGGCATAGGGAAGCCAGGGCCCTAGAAGCCTCCCTACCAAAAACTGAACGGTCAAAAACCCGAATCATCTCCTCTTTAAAGTTCTGGTAATTGTTAGAATAATCAGTCCTTGCCTCCCAGATAGCTGTGCCCCACTCTCGAGCCCGGCCAGTAAGGAGTGAAATGACGTAAGCAACCCGAGCTCTCTCGCTAGAGTATGTGTTGGGTTGGAGAGAGAACACAATATCACACTGGGTGAGAAAGGAGCGGCACTCCGTGGGCTGCCCGGAGTAGCAAGGTGGGTTATTAACCCTAGGTTCCGGAGGCTCGGCAGGCCAGGAAGTAACAGGTGGCACGAGACGAAGACTCTGGAACTGTCCAGAGAGGTCGGAAACCTGAGCGGCCAGGTTCTCCACGGCATGGCGAGCAGCAGACAATTCCTGCTCGTGTCTGCCGAGCATGGCTCCTTGGATCTCGACGGCAGTGTTACGAGCATCTGTAGTCGCTGGGTCCATTCCTTGGTCGGATCCTTCTGTTATGCAGGTGAATGAGGACCCAAAAGCGACTTGGCGAAAACAGAGTTTTTAATCCAGTAAAGTTACTTTACAAACAAAAGGCATAATACTACTCGTAATGACGAGAACAGACTGGAGACTTGATCAAGAACTGCAGGTTGCCTCGGGAAGGCACTTGAACGTAGCAGACTCAGACACCTGCTCACCACGCAGCATCTGAGGGAAACACGACACGACAGGGCAATACATAGACACAGCACGGTGAACAATAGACAAGGATCCGACAGGACAGGAACGGAAAACAAGGGAAGAAATAGGGACTCTAATCAGGGGAAAAGATAAGGAACAGGTGTGGGAAGACTAAATGATGATTAGGGGAATAGGAACAGCTGGGAGCAGGAACGGAACGATAGAGAGAGGAGAGAGAGGGAGGGGGAGAGAGAGGGATAGAAAAAGGGAACGAACCTAATAAGACCAGCAGGGGGAAACGAACAGAAGGGAAAGCATAATGACAAGACAATCTAAGACAAAACATGACAGATTGATTGAATATGTCCGTAAACACACCAAGACACCAGCATGCTCTGAGGACGTGGCTAGGGATGCCGTCTGGGCCGGCAGCCTTGCGAGGGTTAACACGTTTAAATGTTTTACTCATGTTGGCTGCGGTGAAGGAGAGCCCGCAGGTTTTGGTAGCGGGCCGTGTCAGTGGCACTGTATTGTCCTCAAAGCGATCAAAGGAGTTGTTTAATTTGTCTGGGAGCAAGACGTAGGTGTCCGCAACAGGCTGGTTTTCTTTTTGTAATCCGTGATTGACTGTAGACCCTGCCACATAGGTCTTGTGCCTGAGACGTTGAATTGTGACTCTACTTTGTCTCTATACTGACACATAGCTTGTTTGATTTCCTTGTGGATGGAATAACTATACTGTTTATATTCGATCATGTTTCTGGTCGCCTTGCCATGATTAAAAGCAGTGGTTTGCGCTTTCAGTTTTGCACGAATGCTGCCATCAATCCACAGTTTCTGGTTGGGAAAGGTTTTAATAGTCACTGTGGGTACAACATTACCGATGCACTTGCTAATAAACTCGCTCACTGAATCAGCGTATCTATCAATACTGTCTGAGGCTATCAGGAACATATCCCAGTTCACATGATCGAAGCAATCTTGAAATGGAGTCGTGGTCAGATTTGCTGAAAGGAGGGCGAGGGAGGGATTTGTATTCGTCGCGGAAGTTAGAGTAGCAATGATCCAGAATGTTGCCAGCCCAGGTCGTGCATTCGATATGCTGATAAAATTTAGGGAGCCTCGTTTTCAGAGTAGCTTTGTTAAAATCCCCAGCTAAAATAAATGCGCCTCAGGATATATGGTTTCCAGTTTACATAGAGTCCAATGAAGTTCTTTCATGGCCGTCGAGGTGTCTGCTTGGGGTGGGGATATACACGGCTGTGAGTATAATCGAAGAGAATTCTCTTGGTAGATAATGCAGGTGGCATTTGATTGTAAGGAATTCTAGGTCAGGTGAGCAAAAGGGCTTGAGTCCCTGTATGTTGTTATGATCACACCAAGACTCTTTAATCAAAAGGCAAACACCCCTGTCCATCTTCTTACCAGAGAGATGTTTGTTTCTGTCGGCGTGATTGTGTGAAGAAACCGGGTGGCTGTACTGACTCTGATAACATATCCCGAGTGAGCAATGTTTCCGTGAAACAGAGAATGTTACAATCTCTGATGTCTCCCTGGAAGGCAACCCTTGCTCGAATTTCGTATACCTTGTTGTCAAGAGACTAGACATTGACGAGTAGTATACTCGGGAGCAGTGAGCAATGTGCCCGTCTATGGAGCCTGACCAGAAGACCGCTCTGTCTGCCCCTTCTGCGGCGCCGTTGTTTTGGGTCTCCTATTGGGATCCGATCCATTGTCCTGGGTGGTGGTCCAAACAGAGGATCCGCTTTGGGAAAGTCATATTCCTGGTCATAATGTTGGTAAGTTGACGTTGCTCTTATATCCAATATTTCTTCCCGGCTGTAAGTAATAAGACTTAAGAATTCCTGGGGTAACAATGTAAGAAATAATACATAAAAAAACAAAATACTGCATAGTTTCCTAAGAACACGAAGCGAGGCGACCATCTCTGTCAGCGCCATCATCTCTGGTCTGTTCTGTTTTTTGTCATGTTTCATGTGGACCACAGGAAGAGTAGCTGCTGCTTTCACAACAGCTAATGGGGATCCTAATAAAATACCAAATACCACGGTAGGCCAATAATTTTTCATCTAAAAAATTTGTGAAAGTTTGAGGTACACATTTCTCGAGCGCATCAAAGTTGTATGTTGTCTTGCGATTCACGAAAGGGATGGCCTTTTTAAAAATCTTATAGCTTATTCCACAATATATTCCAAAATGTTAACAAAATACACCAAAAATATAATTTCGGAGATACAAGTTGTGAGCATAGTTTTTCTGATTGGGTTAACAATGATCTTCTAATGTGTGCCTACAATGCCATCTTTAGCGCTCAACATTTTCTGGTTTACAGAGAAATACATTGAAAGAGATCTATGAAACCACTACCGAAGTCTAATACATCTAACTTATCATTTTAAATGTTTTATCACTTATGATGCATGGATTTGATTGATGCATTCAATGTATTTTCACTGTTATCAAAATAACTAAATGGTAAGCCATGCAGCCACTTGAAAATTTGCTTCAGAGTGGGGGTTC
The DNA here is from genome assembly GCF_021184085.1 of Oncorhynchus gorbuscha. Taxonomy (NCBI): domain Eukaryota; kingdom Metazoa; phylum Chordata; class Actinopteri; order Salmoniformes; family Salmonidae; genus Oncorhynchus; species Oncorhynchus gorbuscha. Next base: position 54,789,026 of record NC_060173.1, read on the forward strand.
ACTACATCACAGGAACGAGCACATTCTAAAGGTTGGCAGGTTAGAATGTAGATGGTTCATAAATGCATAATAAACAATACACTGACATGTCGATTCCAAAACGTGAGGTTTAAAAAAATAACAAGGTAGTTTTCAATTTTCCGGAAACATTTCTTTAAGCGAAAAATGTGTGCTACCTTTCACTTTCTGGAACAGGTTTCCTTGCTTTGATCTTCTCCACATTCTTCTTTTTCTTCTTCCCCTCTTCCTCCTCGTCCTCCTCGCTTGCAGACTCAGACTCCTCGTTGCTCTCCTCACTCTCGGATCCCGAGCCGCTCTCCTCACTGCCACTGCCACTCTCTGAGCCGCTGGCTGTGTCTGAGGCTGGGGGGTGGAGAGGATAGGTTTCTATTCATCCCATGCTACACAGATTCTGTCTCATATACTTAAAGGTCGGGTTGCAAAAGACCTGTAGGTTATTGGCATTTTCAGAATTTAAAAAAATAAACAGGCCATTTATGGCAACTTTGGTCATTTATACTTGAATAACTTTTTTTTTTATGGATTCATATAAAATATAAATTTTTTGTTCATCTTTATATCTGTCTCCCCATTTTCTATGAGGTTATAGTGGAAAATAAGCCAATAAATTTCAAAAGCATTGAATCAACAATGGCATCATTTTCAAATAACTCTGCAACTATTTACTTTTTTCACAACTGCCTCCAAAACATTTACAACAAAGGCATATTGACATAGTAAAATAAATAAAAGTGTGTAAAAATATAAAGGATATTTCATGCTGAAACCCTGATATTAAACACCAACGGTATTCACTAAATTGATGGGTTATATTTAGGATAATGTTTTACAGATTTTTCATAATTGTCTTTAATTTAAAAATCATCTAATCTTATTATTTTATAAAAATTACATAAAATCCTTGAATGTTTCCCAAATTCTGGTGGTTTACTGGTAAACGTAATATACCCTCCCTTTGCAACCCTACTCGTAGGACATGATAAAACACATATAGGCAAACATTTCCACGGATGCACACACACAAACGCTTTTTACGTTATCACAGTATTATTCTTCATGCTAGCACGTGTGGTGAAGCGGGTTGTGAGGTTGTGAATGGAAGTAAGCAGCCCTAGTCACCACTGTCAGCAGACTCGGTCGGGCCAGACTCGCCCTCCGAGTCAGAGTAGAATGGCTTGTCCGCCTTCTTTTCTTTCCTTTTCTCACGGCTGCTGCACTTGGTCCACTCCGGCACCTGGCAAAGAGGTCAGAGGTCAAAGAGTCAGCCGTGTCACCACCACGTCCGAAGCATTTCAATGGAAGCAGAGAAGAGGGGTTCATCCGAAATGCCACCGTATTCCCTAATGCAATACTTTTGACCAGGGCCCGCATAGGGCTCAGGTCAAAAGTAGCGCGCTATAGGGGAATGGGGTGCCATTTCGGATGCAGCCAAGGATCGAAGACGCAGCATGGCCATGACTGCTTCCCCCTGGGGCAGACCCTGTGAAACAAACCAACCAGCCATAATGGGCATCCATTATGGTACAGTCCCGGGAAGCTTTAGTTTACACAATTGTCATAACATGTACTGTGTAACATGTTTAACTTGTATTTATCGTTTTCCACAGCTAGGTGGCAGCACCAAGGTGATGCCTTCATGGCCAGTTTGGTAATAGTGTTTGATTTAGATTTTTTAAAGGGAGTAGTTCCAATAAAGATGTGATGTCCTCCAGGAGTAGTCAATGTCCTGGCACTGAAAAATGTAACAACATTCAAATGTATTGTATTAACCAGGGTGTATTATTTTCTATTCTTACTGATACGGTATGTTAGTTGTTTATCTCACATGCAAAAGACAACAACAACAACCACAAAAAGTAAGAAGAAGAGAAGTTTCAACAAGTGGGAGGACTGTCAACTCTCCTGAAGGAATCAACTCTTTAATGGTAGAGGCAGAGGAGGTTGCTGAGCTGGGTAGTTTTGCTGAGTTAGCTAGGCACAGAACAGCAGCTACGGTAGGCCTGGGGTGTCAAAAAGCACTTTGGCGCTTTGGGGAAGGAGGGGGGGGGGGCTCAAAGAGGCAAGCTCTTTGCCACTGACTGACTCACGCTGGTTAAAGTTGTGACTCTTTCAAGCAGCGTAATAACCTGGCAGGACGGAAGAAAGAAAAAGATTGGGATGGAAGTGAGATGACAAAAAGGAAGAAAAGTCTAGAAAGAGGTATAAAAAAACAAGGCAAAAAGGAACAGACGGATTCAAGTTGCACTTACTCAATACTGTAGATGTTCAAAAACAGTTTTCACTTCTAAGCGATTGTTACTACAAGGCCTTATCTTACTCTCTTAAAAAAATATGATTTAACCACAATTAAGCATTCATTAAACAACATTACCAAAGTACTTTAAACATTACTTCAACAACTTGAAATTACTTCAACTAGCAATTTGTTAACTTACTTTAACCAAGTTATTAAATAACTTAATACAGTTCAAGTTAACAAATTCACAATTACTTATGGTTATCATAATCATTACGGTACATCCAATATCTAAGACTATACATCAATGGTAAAGCATGAGGTGGTGTTTGCTTATTGAACTTCGCTATGGTAGTGCAACCTTGATTGAATGAATCCAGCGGGGGTTGAATGGTGGAACACATGAGGAGAAGAACTTAGAAGATCGAGAGAGGCAGATTTTGGATCGGAAACCAGGTTGGCACACACCGCACAACAAGAAAGAGTCAAACACAGCAGTTCACACGCAAAATACACAAACTGTACCACTAACACAAGTCCAATTTCTGTTACTAAAATTAGAGACCAGTAGCCTAACTATCCATCTAGCTACGGTCCATTTCAAAACTGAAACTTTCTCTTTATATAAATAGCTTTAAGAGATAGAGCTGACTTGGACTTCTATAGCATTAATTATTGAAATATGTTCATAGAATACCTGTAGCAATTTACCATCCTTTATAGGCTCAGCTAAGTAATAAGTGAATTCCCCATCTAAACCAATCGGCACTTTGACATCCATCACCAATCTTTTTGGTGCTACAGCTGGTATGCGATCTTTAATATTTACATCCGGCAGTACTGCTCAGCGGAGTTGGAATACTTATTTAAAAACTGTAGACCATACTATTTACCAATAATTGTCATCTATATTTTTCGTAGCTGTCTATTTACCACCACAAACCAATGCTGGCACTAAGACCGCACTCAACGAGCTGTATAGGGCCATAAGCAAACAAGAAAATGCTCATTCAGAGGCAGCGCCCCTAGTTGCGTTTTTTTTAACGCAGGGAAACTGAAATCTGTTTTATCACATTTCTACCCGCATATCACCTGTGCAACTACAGGAGAAAGAAATCTAGATCACCTTTACTCCACACACAGAAACAAATACAAAGCTCTTCCTCTGCCTCCATTTGGCAAATCTAACCATAACTCCATCCTCCTGATTCCTTACAAGCAAACACTCAAACAGAAAGTACCATTGACTCAGGCAACACAGAAGTTGTCCGATGAAGCGGATGCTAAGCTACAGGACTGTTTCCCTAGCACAGACTGGAATATTTTCCGGAATTCATCCGATGGCATTGAGGAGTTTACCACATCAGTCACGGGCTATAAAGTACATTGATGACATCATCCCCACAGTGACAGTGCGTACATATCCCAACCAGAAGCAATGGATTACAGGCAACATCCGCACTGACCTACAGGCTAGAGCTGCCACTTTCAAGGAACGGGACATTAATCCGAAGTAGTAGGATTTGATCTTAGTCCTGTATTGACGCCCTGCCTGTTTGATGGCTCCTGCTATGACCTTTGACAAGCAAATCAAACAGACAAAGCGTCAATACAGGCCTAAGATCGCATCCTACTACACTGGCTCTGATACTCGTCGGATGTTGCAGGGCTTGCAAACTATTACAGATTACAACAGGGAACCCAGCCGCGAGCTGCCAAGTGATGTAAGCCTACCAGATGAGCTAAATGTCTTCTATGCTTGCTTCAAGGCAAGCAACACTGAACCATGCATGAGAGTACCTGCTATTCCGGACGACTGTTTGACCACACTCTCCGTAGCCGATGTAAACAGGTTAACATTCACAAGGCCGCAGGGCAGACAGATTACTAGGACGGGTAAGAGCATGCACTGGCAAGTGTCTTCACTGACATTTCCAACCTCTCCCTGACACATCCTGTAATAGCTAAATGTTTCAAGCAGTCCCTGTGCCAAGGTAACCTGTCTAAATGACTATTACCCCGTAGCACTCACATATGTACATATGTAGCCATGAAATGCTTTAAAAGGCTGGTCATGGCTCACATCAACACCATTATCCCATACACCCTGGACCGGTGTACGGTGATTCCTCCGACACATTGGTGCGGCTGGCTTCCGGGTTAAGCGGGCATTTTGTCAAGAAACAGTGCAGCTTGGCTGGGTCAGACGCACGACTCTTGACCATCGCCTCACCCAAGTCCGTACAGGAGTTGCAGCGATGGGGCAAGACTGTAACTACCAATTGGATACCAATACATTGGGGAGAAAAAGGGGTAAATAAAAAAAGATTCTATAGCTGCATTACTGAGAGCATCTTGACTGGCTGCAAAACCGCTTGGTATGGCAACTGCTTGGCTTCGACCACAAGGGGCTACAGAGGGTAGTGCATATGGCCCAGTACATCACTGGGGCCAAGCTCCCTGCTATCTAGGACCTCTATAACAGGTGGTGTCAGAGGAAATCCCTAATAATTGTCAACGACTACACTCTGCTACCGCACGGCAAGCGTTAACGATGCAACAAGTCTGGAACCAACAGGACCCTGAACAGCTTCTACCCCCAAGCCATATGACTGCTAAATATAAAAAATATATAAAATAAACGTATCATGCAACAATTCCAAAATTTGACTGAGTTACAGTTCATATAAAGGAAATCAGTCAATTTAAATAAATTCATTAGACCCTAATCTATGGATTTCACATGACTGGGAATACAGATATGCATCTTTTGTTCACAAACACCTTAAAAGAAATGTGCCTCACAATGGGCCTCAGGATCTCATCATGGTATTTCTGTGCATTCAAGTTGCCATTGATAAAACACAATTATTTTAGTTGTCTATACCTTATGCCTACCCCACCGCCACAATGGGGCACTTTGTTCAAAATGTTGACATTAGCATACCGGTTCCCCACACAACGCATTACACATGGTACTTTTGAGGGTTTTGTTGGACGTACTGCCAATTGCAATCTGTGGCATTGTGTTGTGTGACAAAACTTCACATTAGAGTGGCCTTTTATTGCATTTACATGTTGCGTTTATATATTCTTCATAATTACAGTATTTTACTAGGTGAATTTCACTTTTACTTGAGGCATTTTCTATTAAGGTGTCATGACTCTCCTGTTAGGATCGAAGGATCATGTTACTGTGAGTCCGCTCTACAGCGCCCTCTCTCTCCCGCAGAGGGGGAGAGGGGTGACGTTGGCCATTTTATGACGCTCGTAAATACCTTGTAGAAACAGGATTGAGGGGAATGAAACCTTTTGTTTCAAGGAGATTACTCCCGCCAAAACTACATCAAAAGGCTGGATAATTAACAATATTTATGTAATCTAAACATTGGGAATGGTCCGTGGGTATTTAAAGAATAATGATGTTAGCCTTCTAAATGAAAAAATTGTTTTTCATATAAAGTCTTAACCAGTCAGTGACCACACCCACGTGGGCAAAGATATTATGTCGGCGTCATGGAACGCCCCCTTTGCCAGAGTGCATAAAACCCCTCGTGAAGAATTAACATACAGTGGGGCAAAAAAGTATTTAGTCAGCCACCAATTGTGCAAGTTCTCCCACTTAAAAAGATGAGAGAGGCCTGTAATTGTCATCATAGGTACACTTCAACTATGACAAACAAAATGAGAAAAAAATCCAGAAAATCAGATTGTAGGATTTTTAATGAATTTAATTGCAAATTATGGTGGAAAATAAGTATTTGCCCAATAACAAAAGTTTATCTCAATACTTTGTTATATACCCTTTGTTGGCAATGACAAAGGTCAAATGTTTTCTGTAAGTCTTCACAAGGTTTTCACACACTGTTGCTGGTATTTTGGCCCATTCCTCCATGCAGATCTCCTCTAGAGCAGTGATGTTTTGGGGCTGTTGCTGGGCAACACAGACTTTCAACTCCCTCCAAAGATATTCTATGGGGTTGAGATCTGGAGACTGGCTAGGCCACTCCAGGACCTTGAAATGCTTCTTACGAAGCCAATCCTTCATTGCCCGGGCGGTGTGTTTGGGATCATTGTCATGCTGAAAGACCCATCCACGTTTCATCTTCAATGCCCTTGCTGATGGAAGGAGGTTTTCACTCAAAATCTCACGATACATGGCCCCATTCATTCTTTCCTTTACACGGATCAGTCGTCCTGGTCGCTTTGCAGAAAAACAGACCCAAAGCATGATGTTTCCACCCCCATGCTTCACAGTAGGTATGGTGTTCTTTGGATGCAACTCAGCATTCTTTGTCCTCCAAACACGACGAGTTGAGTTTTTACCAAAAAAGTTATATTTTGGTTTCATCTGACCATATGACAGAGGAGCCTCTTAAAGAAGAAGTTACAGGTCTGTGAGAGCAAGAAATATTGCTTGTTTGTAGGTGACCAAATACTTATTTTCCACCATCATTTGCAAATTAATTCATGAAAAATCCTACAATGTGATTTTCTGGATTTTTTTTCTAATTTTGTCTGTCATAGTTGAAGTGTACCTATGATGAAAATTACAGGCCTCTCATGTTTTTAAGTGGGAGAACTTGCACAATTGGTGGCTGACTAAATACTTTTTTGCCCCACTGTATCAGACCAAGCAGGTGGAAGGTGTTGAACTGGACGTCACAAATGGTTAGACTCTATGAGACCAGAAAAACGTGGAGCGTGGCTGCATGTTGAAATGGTAGGAATTTAAATCTCTAGATATAGTACATTGCTGGGTTGCTACAGACGTGTAAAATGGTTAGACTCTACATTAGACCAGCGTGACTGACAGCGTGAGCTGAAAGATACGAAATGGTTAGAAACTCTATCTCTCTCGAAGACGAAGAAGACAACACAGGAACATTCAGTCTGCAGCTGTTTAAGTATTATTCAACTGTATGTACAATTGTGGAATCCGCCATTTTGTGTAACAAGCCGTCATAATTACGCCAATTTGTATATCGCTGATTCATCATTTATGCTAGGGTTCATTGCAGATATCCAAGAATATTGACTGTGACTGATGTAAGAGATATTGATATCTTTAGAGTTTAGTCAGGAGATAGTAACTTGTTAAATAACTTTTCCCGTGGTGCCCCAGATTACTACTTAATGAATTGTTATATGATTAATTTAATTGCGTAATAATTGAACGTGGTATGTAATTATTTTATAAAATAACAGTCAAACACATTAATGATAGTCATGACACAACAAAGGTATTTTTACTTTCACTCAAGTATGATAATTGGGTACATTTTCCACCACTGGATAGAATCCTCTGCAAAGGGTTCTACCCAGTACCAAATAGGGTTCCCCTATTGGGACAAATCAAAAACCCAGAGATGGTTCTACTTAGCACCTTTTTTTCTAGTGTAGCTAGACTATCCATACGATAAGATGAACTAGTTATTTGGGCAAACTACCCCTTCAAGTGTCTGAAATTAGTCATTTGGATGAACTCTCTCTTTAAGTCACTGAAGTGCCCTGTTTGAGTGGTACAGAGAAATTAGAGAGAGAGTAGGGCAGTCAGCAGAAATACACTGCACTCTCAAACGGGAGGCACCTCTCGCGTGTCTCCTAGCAAGCCAATCCGCCCCTCACTGCTGGTTATGACCTCCTCTATCTGCGGACCGAGGGCAGAGAGAGAGAGGTCATGGGGTCAAAAGTTACCAGGTACAAATCCACATGTGAACTCGTCTGGAAATCTGCTTTGGTCATGAATGACACATTAATGCAGAATCATGGGGAATGAAAAGACATTGTTAAAACAAACATAAACAGTTCACGGAGCAACGATAAACCAATGGAACAAGCAAACCAAATCAAGAATTCAAGTCCCTCCTCCAGCGCAACAAAAACATTTTTTTAAAAGGGTTTTGAAGGCGGATTTGGACGTAAGGAGCGAGACTTAAGGATATTGATTTGATGCCAGCCTTTGGCACATATCGTTGAAAATGAACCGATGGCACATGGAATGATAATGTGGAAAAATGGGAGCCTCTGTGGTTTGGGTAATTAGAGGTGTTTAGGTGACACATTACTTCATGGTGGTTATTTGAGTCTGTGTGGTGTGTTTTAGTAACAGTACATTTGCTGGGTTGTTTTCATTAGGCATCAAACAGAAGAAAACTACTTGGAGTTGTCCAATAAACGCTTATTATCGTTTTCCGTTGTAAAATGAATAAGACCCTGTTTTCCCTCTTTTCTGTGTGTTTCCAAGCTGAGCTGCATTGCTGGAAGGTACCCTTCCACCCCCTTATGCCATGTGCCATTGGCTGTGGTGTGGGTGATTGAGTGTTTGTTACCCTATAGAGGCCAGAGGAGCAAGGGTTCTAATGGGTAGCATGGTATTGGATAAACTTGGCAAGTAGGCCACAGCTAGGCCAGCTAGAGTTTACTAGCGGACACCTGACAGGGATTTCCCAATTTCACTAGTGTGTGCTCAGGTGTGATAGCTAACTAGCCTCAGCTGCCATTAGCATAACACTATTCCACTCTGTTACCAGTTGATTGGAGTTCACACTACGACAGGTCATTCCTGTTGCCCAGTCAATTTCAGATTCATTCTGTTACGTTATTAGCTGTTACGTAATCATGTTTACTGGGCAGATAATATGGCAACCATACAGTTCAAGCATCTGGGTCCTTGAACTTGACTAAAACAGCATTAACCTTTTCAGGACACATTCTGGCACCACTGGCAGTATGTGCGGAAGCAGCATCCCATTGACAATGCATGGGAGACAATAGGGATGTGCGTAGTGCATACGTGGATGACGTTATGCTAATGAACAGTGAGTGACCAGTGAATGACTGGCAGGTGGTCATGATTAATGAAGTCAGTGTTATATGTCAGTGTCTGGGTGCTACTGCAATTTGGTGGTGGTGCTGCGCCCCCTCCAAGGCATTGCCCAACTAGAGGAGCGCCCCTCGGGCCCCCCCTTGGGTATTGGGGTGCCCCTAGAGGCCCCCTGTCTCTGGCTGTTACTGTTTCCACTGCACGCACAGACTCCTTCACCTCCACGTTGCGCACAGAGGGGTCTGGGGCGGCCTCGGGCCAGTCAGGCAGCACCTGGTAGCCGCCGGCCTTGGCATTCAGTAGGTGGGACAACGAGCCCAGCTGGAAGTGGTCTCGATCTGGAAAACACAGAGAAAAAAAGACAGTAAGATCCACATAATTACATAAAACATTACTATATTGTATCTCTATGGTATGAATTATGGTTAGGACCATGTTCACTTACAATTTATTTTAAAAGGCTCATGTCTGACAACACAAAACAGAAGCAGAAATAGTAAGAGTCTCAGATCTGAGTCCCTGGTCTCAGATCTGGTTGTGACATCTTGCCAACTCTGCGGTCATTATCGCCTTAGACATTGGCAGTAGAGCACAAACTGATCTGGGACCAGGCTAGTAAAAAAGAACACCATCTGATGAAAGACACCTTTAAATGGAGATTCGAGGACGGGCGCAGGCTTAAGGGCCAGGAACAGCTTCTTGGCATACTTGCTGAGGGCACCACTCTTGTCAGTGGGCACGATGAGCTGGCGGATGAAGCGTGCCCGGTCACGAATGTCATAGTTCTGGTCGTACTTGGCCAGGTTCAGCACGTACTGAGTGAGCAGTTTTGTCTGAGGGAGGAGAGGAACAAGGGAGGAGGGAGTGTGGGAGGAGAGGAAAAGAGAGAGAATGTTACTTTCAACTGGAGGGAGATATTTCAACACTGTGGACAGTGCCATAGGGATGACTGTATCATACCAGTGGATCATTGGTGGAAGTCCCATAGACATTGTAACGACTGTACAAGAGCCTTGGCTGTACCATAATGAATCATGCTGGAAGTCTAAATCACTCCCTACCTATGGAAAATATGCTTTAATGGTGAGATGGAAGTGTTTTTATCCAAAAAGGGAGTAAGCCTGCTTGTGCAGTAAAATTAGAACAACATTACTTGCTTCTCTGCCATCTTGGGAATACAAGACACTGCTGCGAAGCTGGGGCGCGAAAGGACGTGGCCATACTAAACCCACTGTTTTCTCAGTGTTTTGGTAAAGGCTTTACAAATACAAGCTGCTGTACCAGCTGTTCCCAAGAGAACCATGGCATAGAAGGGGGAATAAAGACAAATGGAAAATATAGCCTAGTGCTGTGCCTGTCTTATTCTCATATGCTGAAACATGAGGTGATGGCGGCAGCTGAATGGCACGAGAATGGGCCTCAAGATATCTTTGTGCATTCAAATTGCCATCGATAAAATGCAATTGTGTTCGTTTTCCGTTGCTTATGCTGGCACATACCATAACCCTATCATGGGGCCCTCAATGTTGACATCAGCAAACCGCTTGCCCACACAACACCATACACGTGGTCTGCGGTTGCGAGGCTGGTTGGACGTCCTGCCAAATTCTCTTAAACGACGTGGGAGGCAGCTTATGGTAGAGAAATGAACATTCAATTCTCTGACAAAAAGCTCTGTTGGACATTCCTGCAGTCAGCATGCCAATTGCACGCTCCCAACAAAACTTGAGACATCTGTGGTATTGTGTTGTGTGACAAAACTGCACATTTTAGAGTGGCCTTTTATTGTCCCCAGCACAAGGTGCACCTGTGTAATGATCATGCTGTTTAATCAGCTCCTTGATATGCCACACCTGTCAGGTGGATGGATTATCTTGGCAAAAGATAAATGCTCACTAACAGGGACGTAAACAAATTTGTGGACAACATTTGAGAGATTTAAGCTTTTTACATGTATAGAACATTTCTAGCATCTTTCATTTCACCTCATGAAACATGGGACCAACATTTTACATGTTGTGTTTATATTTTTATTCAGTGTAGAAGCTGGCACCTGTTCGGAGTTGGCCACGTAGAGCTTGTCAGCCAGGAGATGGTTATAACACATTATAACGGCGTCATACATGCTCATCACAAGTCCTAAATGCATTATAACTGCATCACCTGTTTGGAGTTGGTCAGGTAGAGTTTGGCAGCCAGGTTGATGATCTGCAGCTTGACGATGTCTTCCTCATTGGTGAAGGTCTTGGCCATCTTCCTCAGGACATCCGGAGCGATCTTGGGAACGTGCTCGCAATACTCCCCAATCAACCACAGGATACTGGCCCGCGCCATGGGCACCTGTGTAGGCAGACAGCGCATGAACATTGGGCATGCAAACAGGCTGGGTCAAGTGGAGAAACTGGAAGAGCTAGCTCTGGCTCTCGGTCATATGTTACAATTCCTGAAATACAATCATAATACAATACAATTGTAACACAATACAATTAACATTTCATTTGTTCAACAAAAGTGCCTATTTGTTGCTTACTCAAAACAAACTTACAGCACAACCAAGCAGGACTGTTGTGAAGGTTTGGGGACAAATATGCTTTAAAAAAACATTAATTATGACAAGAAAAAGAGCACCTCATGTAGTTAGACTATGGGGTCAAAGTTAAGATCAGAGGTCTACGTCCACGTACCTGGATGTTGTCGGTGAGTTTGGCCATGTGCTTGATGATGTCACTGTGCTGTTCGGGCTGCATCTGCAGCAGCTTCTTAATCACCACCACCGACTCGGCCACTACTAACTCTGCAACCGACACAAGTTCATGCTGATATTTCACAACCTTCATTGAATGTTTGTTATATCACATGGCTCGTTGAGAGGAAATATTTGATATGATGTCAGCTGAAGCACAGGGAATCCTGATATGTGGAGGCGACATGAATGTACGCTCAAACCCAAAACTTGACTCAACAGGAATGACCCCAACGCAGCCAAAACCCATTTGTAAGAAAATCAATACTTAAAAAAGATGTTTACCAGCCGTGAATGTACTTGCTTTTTTCCCCCTTTTCTTTAGTTTACAATAGGATTCACTACATCTTTACCTTTAGTAAAGATAGACACATAATTGAGGAATATGATATACCTTGTTTACATAAGTATTTAGATGTTTCTACAACTTGGAGTCCACCCGTGGTAAATTGATTTGATTGGACATGATTTGGAAAGGCACACACCTGTCTCTATAAGGTCCCACAGTTGACAGTGCATGTTAGAGCAACAACCAAGCCATGAGGTCGAAGGAATTGTCCATAGAGCTCAGAGACAGAATTGAGTCAAGACACAGATCTGGGTAAATGGTACCAAAAAATGTCTGCAAGACAAAAACACAGTGTCCTCCATCATTTGTAAATGGAAGAAGTTTGGAACCACCAAGGCTCTTCCGAGAGCTGGGCGTTCGGCCAAACTGAGCAATCGGGGGAGAAGGGCCTTGGTCAGGGAGGTGACCAAGAACCCGATGGTCACTCTGACAGAGATCCAGAGGTTTTCTGTAGAGATGGGAGAACCTTCCAGATGGACAACTATCTCTGCAGCACTCCACCAATCAGGTCTTTATGGTAGAATGGCCAGACGAAAGCCACTCCTCAGTAAAAGGCACATGACAGCTTGCTTGGAGTTCGCCAAAAGGCACCTTAACGATTCTCAGACTGGGGGCGAAGGTTCACCTTCCAACAGGACAACGACCCTAAGCACACAGCCAAGATAACACGAGTGGCTTCGGAACAAGTCTCTGAATGTCCTTGAGGGGTCCAGACAGAGTGCGGACTTGAACCTGATCAAACATCTCTTGAGAGACCTGAAAATAGCTGTGCAGTGATGCTCCCCATCCAACCTGACAGAGCTTGAGAGGATTTGCAGAGAAGAATGGGAGAAACTCTCCAAATACAGGTGTGCCAAATTGTAGCGTCATACCCAAAGAGACTGAAGGCTGTAATCGCTGCCAAAGGTGTTTCAACAAAGTACTGAGTGAAGGTTCTGAATACTTACGTAAATGTTATATTTACGTTTTCATTTTTAATAAATTTGCACAAAAAAAACAACGTTTTTGCTTTGTCATTATGGGGTATTGTGTGTATAATGATTCAGGGTGTCACGAATATTACCGAAGGTGACTCCCCTTCTTGTTCGGGTGGCGCTCGGCGGTCGTCGTCGCCGGTCTACTAGCTATCGCCGATCCGTTGTTCTGTGTTCGTTTAGTTTTGTCTAATTGGTAGCACCTGTTTCTAGTTTGGTTGTTAGGATAGGGTTATATATAGTCTGTTTAGCCCGCTTCTGTTTCGTGCGGACTTGTTCGTCTGTTTTGTTGTTTGAGTGTATTTTTGTTGGCATTTGGGTTTCACGCTGTCCGTTTATATTTCTGTTCATTTGTGTTTCCACTTTTGTACATGTTATGTTTCCGGGACATTAAAGCGTGTTGTTTTTCCCACATCTTTTGCTCTCTGCGCCTGACTCCACACCTCTTCACTCATTTACCGTAACACAGGGGGAAATACAATTGAATCCATTTTAGAATAAGGCTGTAACGTAACAAAATGTGGAAAAGGTCAAGGGGTCAGAATACTTTCTGAATGCACTGTGCCTTTGAACGGGTTATGGGTAGTAAGTGCCAGGCGCACCAGTTTGCATCAAGATCTGCAATGCTGCTGGTATTTCCACGCTCAACATTTTCCTGTGTGTATCAAGAATTTTCTACCACCCAGAGGACAAGATACAACTGTTGGCGTCAACATGGGTCAGCATCCAACATGGGGAGGGGGGGGGTGCAACTCAATATTAGGAAGGTGTTCCTAATGTTTAGTATACTCAGTATATGTCCATGTGTTTGAATAATAGACCAAGATCGACTCTCCGGAGGTTGAACTCAAGTATTTTGAATAACCCACAGATGAAGGTACAAATTAATCTGGACATTTAAACCTATTTGGAACAGAATGACAACGGTGTGGTGTCACCGACTGTGCTCTGGGATGTATGCAAAGCTGTAATGAGGTGGGACCTCTACATCTCTTTTAAAGAACAATAGACGAGAGAAACTTAATAAACTGCAATCTCAGTTAAAACAAGCTGAAACAAGAAATTAAAAAGATGAAGAATAAAATGGAAGAAAATGTACTTCCAAGAAGAAAATAAAAAGTATATTCCTACAACAGAAGTACTATGAAGTAGGCAGTAGGTCTATGAAACTATTAGACTATAGACTGAAAGAATTACAGGGCATCAGTCTCCCACAAATGATTCAGCACCCCCCCCCCCCCCCGGGCCAATTAGTGACAATTATTCAAATGTATGTTGCGTGGATTAATGAGAGAGATAAATAAAGAAAATAAATCGATTCGAAAAGTCTAATTTGCGGAAAATATAATGGGCTGAGCTAAAAGGTCCTTATGGGAAAATTGTTGCTGAATTTCCTTATGGGGGAAGCAGATATAACTGTCTACAAGATAAGGAACCCACAAACCAAAATAATTCAACATAAAGTAGAAGGGATACGAGAGAGCTTTGAAATACTGTACAGAAACCTACACTCCCAATCACACTTTGACAATGACTTACAAATAGACACATTTTCTTACTCACTGATCTTACAGTACCCACCATCATTGAAGAACAGAATGAGATGTTAAGCTCAGAAATGACCACAGAGGAATTAAATACAGCTATTACTGGTACCAAAGCAAACAAATCCTTGGGTACGGACGGTTTCACCTCTGAATGGTCAAAATCATTTAGAGAATAGATTATCCCAAGTTTACTTGCAGCCTGTAACTAGGCATTTCAGAAAGGTGAGATCCCCTCGTGGATCTCGGTCCTAAATTTGCAATAAAACTATACACATCTATTCAACTAGAAAAATAGAAAATATCTTACCAGAGCTCATTCACTTAGACCAGACAGGCTTTATCCGACAGACACACTCAGTACAATATTACACGAACATTACAAATGATGATACATTTCCAAAAGAATAAGGTAGAAGCCATTGCATTGGGCCTGGATGCTGAGAAGTCTTTTGATCCTGTCAGATGGGCCTATATCTATTCAGTTAGGACATTATTAAAGCCTTTCAGGCATTATATGATAGACCATTAGCAAGAATTAAAATCAATGGTGACCTCTCAAACCAGTTTGTATAAGAACAGGGTTTGACACAGGGATGCCTGGCCTCGCCCCTCCTCTTCGCCCTATTTATAGAACCCCTGAGTCAATGGATTAGACAGAATTACAACATTAAAGTGATGGATATGGTAGGAGGAGAGAAGATATATGAGATAACCAGTTTAAAGGATGGGCAACAAGAGGCCTCTCAGTCTACTGTAATTTAGCACACAAGGGGGCACTTCAAAGCTTCCAAGTATTAAGAGAGAGCCAAGGATTAGAACGTGAAGATTTCCATTAATATCTCAAAATATGTCACCGATTTGATGACATCATAAAAGGTGGAGGACTCTGAGACTACATGAGAATACAATGACTTCTTAAAGTACAAGTCTGAAAACACACTATACTGTGTATATAAAAGGAGAAATGGGAAAGGGAGGGTAACATGGTAATTTCTGTGGATGAGTGGGAAACCCTATGCCAATTAAAATGGAAATCAACAAGCTATTTGACTTGTGGGGAATTTGGATGGAAAAATATGATACCGTTCTTTAACACTCAGGGTAATGGAATGGAGTGTTGGAGATTATGAGGGCCTATTGAAGCAAACCATTACCACATATTTTGTCCTAAGCTTGTTCCATATGTCCATAAAGGAATGGAAGCCGTATTTAGTGTTGATGTCCCATTCAGAGGGGAGGCCCTGTATTTAGGGTGCATTTCATTTGATCTCAGCGATGCTTTAGGCAAACACTTAAAAAAAAAATGGTTACAACAAGAGGCGCCCGTGGTCGATGATTTCTGTCGGCGCATCGCGCCGACAGAAACAAACATCTCTCTGGTAAGAAGAGTGGCGGGGGCGTATGCCTCATGACTAACGGGACATGGTGTGATGAAGGAAACATACAGGAACTCAAATCCTTCTGTTCACCTGATTTAGAATTCCTCACAATCAAATGTAGACCGCATTATCTTCCAAGAGAATTCTCTTCGATTATAATCACAGCCGTATATATCCCCCCCCAAGCAGACACATCGATGGCTCTGAACGAACTTTATTTAACTCTTTGCAAACTGGAAGACATTTATCCGGAGGCTGCATTCATTGTAGCTGGGGATTTTAACAAAGCCAATCTGAAAACAAGACTCCCTAAATTTTATCAGCATATCGATTGCGCAACCAGGGGTGGTAAAACCTTGGATCATTGTTACTCTAACTTCCGCGACGCATATAAGGCCCTGCCCCGCCCCCTTTCGGGAAAGCTGACCACGACTCCATTTTGCTGATCCCTGCCTACAGGCAGAAATTAAAACAAGAGGCTCCCACGCTGAGGTCTGTCCAACGCTGGTCAGACCAAGCTGACTCTACACTCCAAGACTGCTTCCATCACGTGGACTGGGACATGTTTCGTATTGCGTCAGATGGGAATATTGACGAATACGCTGATTCGGTGTGCGAGTTCATTAGAACGTGCGTCGAAGATGTCGTTCCCATAGCAACGATAAAAACATTCCCTAACCAGAAACCGTGGATTGATGGCAGCATTCGCGTGAAACTGAAAGCGCGAACCACTGCTTTTAATCAGGGCAAGGTGTCTGGCAACATGACTGAATACAAACAGTGCAGCTATTCCCTCCGTAAGGCTATCAAACAAGCTAAGCGTCAGTACAGAGACAAAGTGGAATCTCAATTCAATGGCTCAGACACAAGAGGCATGTGGCAGGGTCTACAGTCAATCACGGACTACAAGATGAAATCCAATCACGGACCAGGATGTCTTGCTCCCAGGCAATAACTTTTTTGCCCGCTTTGAGGACAATACAGTGCCACTGACACGGCCTGCAACGGAAACATGCGGTCTCTCCTTCACTGCAGCTGAGGTGAGTAAGACATTTAAACGTGTTAACCCTCGCAAGGCTGCAGGCCCAGACGGCATCCCCAGCCGCGCCCTCAGAGCATGCGCAGACCAGCTGGCCGGTGTGTTTACGGACATATTCAATCAATCCCTATACCAGTCTGCTGTTCCCACATGCTTCAAGAGGGCCACCATTGTTCCTGTTCCCAAGAAAGCTAAGGTAACTGAGCTAAACGACTACCGCCCCGTAGCACTCACTTCCGTCATCATGAAGTGCTTTGAGAGACTAGTCAAGGACCATATCACCTCCACCCTACCTGACACCCTAGACCCACTCCAATTTGCTTACCGCCCAAATAGGTCCACAGACGATGCAATCTCAACCACACTGCACACTGCCCTAACCCACCTGGACAAGAGGAATACCTATGTGAGAATGCTGTTCATCGACTACAGCTCGGCATTCAACACCATAGTACCCTCCAAGCTCGTCATCAAGCTCGAGACCCTGGGTCTCGACCCCGCCCTGTGCAACTGGGTACTGGACTTCCTGATGGGCCGCCCCCAGGTGGTGAGGGTAGGCAACAACATCTCCTCCCCGCTGATCCTCAACACGGGGGCCCCACAAGGGTGCGTTCTGAGCCCTCTCCTGTACTCCCTGTTCACCCACGACTGCGTGGCCACGCACGCCTCCAACTCAATCATCAAGTTTGCGGACGACACAACAGTGGTAGGCTTGATTACCAACAACGACGAGACAGCCTACAGGGAGGAGGTGAGGGCCCTCGGAGTGTGGTGTCAGGAAAATAACCTCACACTCAACGTCAACAAAACTAAGGAGATGATTGTGGACTTCAGGAAACAGCAGAGGGAACACCCCCCTATCCACATCGATGGAACAGTAGTGGAGAGGGTAGCTAGTTTTAAGTTCCTCGGCATACACATCACAGACAAACTGAATTGGTCCACTCACACTGACAGCGTCGTGAAGAAGCGCAGCAGCGCCTATTCAACCTCAGGAGGCTGAAGAAATTCGGCTTGTCACCAAAAGCACTCACAAACTTCTACAGATGCACAATCGAGAGCATCCTGGCGGGCTGTATCACCGCCTGGTACGGCAACTGCTCCGCCCTCAACCGTAAGGCTCTCCAGAGGGTAGTGAGGACTGCACAACGCATCACCGGGGGCAAACTACCTGCCCTCCAGGACACCTACACCACCCGTTGTTACAGGAAGGCCATAAAGATCATCAAGGACATCAACCACCCGAACCACTGCCTGTTCACCCCGCTATCATCCAGAAGGCGAGGTCAGTACAGGTGCATCAAAGCTGGGACCGAGAGACTGAAAAACAGCTTCTATCTCAAGGCCATCAGACTGTTAAACAGCCACCACTAACACTGAGTGGCTGCTGCCAACACACTGTCATTGACACTGACCCAACTCCAGCCATTTTAATAATGGGAATTGATGGGAAATGATGTAAATATATCACTAGCCACTTTAAACAATGCTACCTTATATAATGTTACTTACCCTACATTATTCATCTCATATGCATATGTATATACTGTACTCTACATCATCGACTGCATCCTTATGTAACACATGTATCACTAGCCACTTTAACTATGCCACTTTGTTTACTTAGTCTACACACTCATCTCATATGTATATACTGTACTCGATACCATCTACTGTATGCTGCTCTGTACCATCACTCATTCATATATCCTTATGTACATGTTCCTTATCCCCTTACACTGTGTATAAGACAGTAGTTTTGGAATTGTTAGTTAGATTACTTGTTGGTTATCACTGCATTGTCGGAACTAGAAGCACAAGCATTTCGCTACACTCGCATTAACATCTGCTAACCATGTGTATGTGACAAATAAAATTTGATTTGATTTGATTTGATTGGACAGATGTGATACGTGAGATCTTGGTGATGGAGAGACTGACAAATGTCACACGTGTCTGAACGGGAAGACGTCTACTCACCATCGCGGTTGGAGAGCAGCTGCACCAGGCCGTTGAGACAGGTGTCCCTCACCTCCCCAATGTTGGTGGCACAGCGGCCGATGGCCTGGATGGTGGCTGCCACAAAGTCCTTATCATTGCTTTTAATGTACGTCTGCCAGAGAGAAAACATGGAAGGAAGTTAACCCACTGTAGGCAGACGTGTACTGTACCGCCATGTACCCGTAGCGACAAATGCATCCAAACACACAGGAAAGCAAAACAAATGATCATCCTTATCACAAATGGCAGTCAAGCGAAACAGAAGTCTTCACCATTTTTACTATACCTGAAATTCTCTCAGGATGGTGGATATATTTGTCTCGTTGGCCAAATTGGTCAAAACCTCCAGCTGACAAAACAATCAAGACTATAATTAAAGTTCTGAAATGTCAACGTGTTGCAGCATACTGTAACACGAAAGGAATGCATGTCAATGTGAGAAGTGTTTGGTCACCTTGAGGACTTTAATTTGGGTTGGGTCTGTGGAGCGGATGTAGAAACTCTTCAGATAGGGCTCAAACATCCCCTGGAAAACACAGAGACAAATAACATGTACAATTTTAGATCGTGCTGCAGACCCCATGCAGTACCTCCTCGGTTCCAAACAATCAGCCCCTAAACAATTTGGAATCAATTTTACCATTCAATACCCCTTTTGCAGCCTTTGGAGATATTGTTGGAGTTATGACTCACCCTTCTCTTGATGGACATCGTTGCCACATTCTGAAGGACGACATATTGCACTTCACTACATGGGGATAGAAAGGGGGGGGGGCAGGGAGCGAGAGAGGACATTAATATAATTAATTACATGCAGCTGCCTCTCCACACACACACACACACACACACACACACACACACACACACACACACACACACACACACACACACACACACACACACACACACACACACACACACACACACACACACACACACACACACACACACACACACACACACACACTGAGATGTAGCTGTTGTCACGTCACATGGTGACAATACTGAAGTCATCCCTGGGCAGATGGATTGAACGTGTTCTCTGAGCAATTTCATGGTGACATTTCCTCGTTGCTGACTGATGACCTCATCACTGTGCACGCAGCTCCACAACACCAGAAATAAACTAAAGAGCAGGTGCTAGACAGCCAGGATGAGAGACAACAATTTCCTTGCTTTTTGTGACATTGTTTACTGTTTGTGCTTGTTCTTGTCTTATGGCCCCATTCATGTGGACTCTAGATTAGAGTTATATTAATAATATTCAAACAATATAAAAAGTCTAATTCACAGGTGTAGGATCTTAATTTGATCACCCGGTTGTGTGAAATACAAAACTCGTAGCTTATTCAAGGTTTAACAAGGCTTCTAAAGTGTGTAATTTCCTCTAAAATATCAGACTTGATTTGCTCTAATGAAAAATTGATTAACCCCTACAAAAATGTCCATGAATTATTATCCACATAATAATTCCCATTCCCTGTTGCTGCAGGATTATTTCGCTGCTGTGAGAAACTGGTCAAATTAAAACCCTACCTATGTAAATGAATGACACTAATATAACCATAGAAGTTATGACAATGTAGTAGATAAGAGAATTATCTAACAAACAGAACAGGGTGTGGAGTTTCTCTAATGGAAAGAGAGCACTGTCTCACGTCATATAGCATGACGACGCTGTACTGAGTATAGAGAGTTCATGGCAACACGCCGGTTACAATGACTCCATCTCTGGGAAGACAATGGGAAAGAAAGGCGACACTGACCTGTGACTCCTCATGAGGCGCACCAGAGCCTTGGCAATGACGCCTACCTCCGCTTTGGGTGCCAGGTGGAAATATAGCTGAGCCACAGCCATCACCACCTAGAGAGAAGAGAGAAGGAAGAAGAGACAAATAATCATTAGAATAGTAGTAGTAGTAGTAGTACTGGTAGTAGTAGAAGTCATAGCAGTAGTAATAGTTGTATTATACTCACTGCTGCGTTTCGACTCTGCAGTAGGGGCTTGGTATTCCTCAACAGTAGCCGGTGGTCTGGGTCCATCACATAAGGCTTCCTCTTGACAATGGCAGTCGCCTCAGTCTTCTTCTTCTCCTTCTCCTCTTTGTCTTCCTCATCGTCGGTGTCATCATCATTATCAGAGCCATAGAAGGCCTTCTCTCCACCACCCTCCTCCAACAGGGATTCCTATAGAGAGAGGGAGGGATGAGTGGAGTAACACAGACACACACACACACACACACACACACACACACACACACACACACACACACACACACACACACACACACACACACACACACACACACACACACACACACACACACACACACACACACACACACACACACACACACACACACACACACACACACACACACACACACACACACACACAAACTGTACACCCACACACAAACAAACACACAACCACGAAGACACAGTATGCGGGGACCTGCTGTACTCACGTTCATGTTGGGGTTGAGGAACTGCGTCCGGGCGTAGCGAGTGAGCATGTTGATGATGACCACCTGACCCCACTCCTCCACGTCGATCAGCAGGTTACACAGTTTACGGTAGTTCTTATGGATCAGGTCTATGCGCTCAGGACACACCTCCTCAAAGGCCATGACAACACTACCTGCCACTAGCTGCAGGCACAGTCAGAGGGAGAGAAATTCTCTAAATCCTGTAGATACCTTAAGCTCAAAAAATGGCCATATGTTGACTTTGGCAGAGGCATGAAAATTTGCACATCAGTATCATTTTCACACTTAACACTACTTGATATGGTACCATTCACGCAAGCCTGTAATGCCACCAATAGGCCAAAGCAGAATATGGGTTTAACTGAGCTTAAGTTTTCAGTCATAGTTTCCCTTGTAAAGAGCGTACAGAGTTGGCTAACGGGAAATATTTAACCTACTGTGGTTTTATCAGCCAAGAGCTTCTCAATGACCTCAATCAGACAGTCCTTCTGCTCTGGGTCCAAGCTGAGAGGAGACAACAGACATGTGTCAGGAAGTCAAGGAGCTGGATTCTATCTCTCTCTTTCTGTCTATATCTCTTTCGTACAGACCCCCCCCCATGTTATACCTGTAGAGTTTGGGGATGGCGTGAGCTGCCGTCTTCCTCACATAGGGGGACATGTCGGAGGCAGCCTCTTTGATGGCTAGCATCATGATAGGGACAATAATGGTGACTCTGATGCTGGAGAGCACACGCAGAGCACTGGCCCGGATCAACTGGTTAGGGTCCTAGAAAGACAGACAGAGAGAGAGGCAGCAAGAAACAGCGAGAGGAGAGAGAGAGAGAGAGAGAGAGAGAGAGAGAGAGAGAGAGAGAGAGAAATGTTAAGAGATCATTGAATGACTCAATTAACTCAATTACTTCCTTTATTATACATATGGCTATTATTTACTCCTGGGAGGTTCTGTAGGTCCAGTGTGAATTCAGTGAAGTGTCAAAAACACCATGACCGGCTTCCCGGGTGGCGCAGTGGTTAAGGGCGCTGTACTGCAGTGCCAGCTGTGCCACCAGAGACTCTCGGTTCACGCCCAGGCTCTGTCGTAACCGGCCGCGACCGGGAGGTGAGTGGGGCTATGCACAATTGGCATAGCGTCGTCCGAGTTAGGGAGGGTTTGGCCGGTAGGGATATCCTTGTTTCATCATGCACCAGCGACTCCTGTGGCGGGTTCGGGCGCAGTGCACGCTAACCAAGGTTGCCAGGTGCACAGTGTTTCCTCCGACACATTGGTGCGGCTGGCTTCCGGGTTGGATGCGCGCTGTGTTAAGAAGCAGTGCGGCTTGGTTGAGTTGTGTATCGGAGGACTTATGACTTTCAACCTTCGTCTCTCCCGAGCCCGTACTGGAGTTGTAGCGATGAGAAAAGATAGTAGCTACTAACAATTGGATACCACGAAATTGGGGAGAAAAAGGGGGTAAAAATTCAACAACAAAAAAAACTAACAAAAAACCCACCATGACCATCAATCATAGAGAAACTTACTGATATGCTACATGTACTTTTTGAACCTAGCAGCCTTATGTGTGGCAGCGAGGATAGAGTGACAAAAAACCGAGAACTCTAATCTCAGAATTAACTATCGATTGGCTATTAATCTGTGTGTGAGAGAGAGAGTGGAAGGGGGAAAAAAAGGGGTGAACACTGGAAATGGAAAGGGGAGAGAGAGATGAGACCTAGCTATTTTTTTATTAACCACCTCTGGAATCTCATCTCCAGTAGGAGAGCAGGTGAAACAGATGGTTATTGTAAAATGGCTGGAGAGGAATCCCCTGCTCCTGCTGTGTATGTGTCTGTGTGCGAAGAAAGAAATAATGATCTTACGACTTTGATAATTGAACTCTTTTTGTCTTGTCATAACACCACCATCGGATCATGTCACGTGTTCCCAACTCAATGGACCCCCTTTACTCCAGAGTAGATAGAAGTTGCCGCTGACCACAGGTCCAGGGTCAGATATCTTTGTCTCCCTCCAATGGTTAAGGTTACGATCAGGGGGTAGGATATCTAATGCTAGATCTGTGGTTATGGTCAAGGTGACTGACCTTCAGGCCTCTCTGAAAGGTTGAAATGGAGAGCAGAGCCAGATCCTGCTGCTCCTCAGCATAGCGCACCAGGTACACATAGACCAGCTTCTTCACCTGAGATAGTGAAGAGGTCAGGGAAGAGGAGAGAGGGGGGAACTTGAGACATGACGGTACAACACATCATTGGATATAAGAAAAACCATCACCTTAATATTTGCCTCGCATCCACACCTTGTTTCACATGAAACAGAGCAATATTCAGTCTGGATGCAAGACAACCTAAACATTGCCAAGCCTTCAACTACTCTTGTGCCTCTATATTGTTTGCTTCACTGTCTGTCAATTTCTCCAATGAAGGTATTAACAGTTTGATATATAGGCCTATGCACAGCTCAAAGATCTAAAAAAGTAACGCCAGTACCCCCGTGAAAAATAAATGTATATGTGACCTCAACTTCATGCTACAGTATATGTGGGATGGCTGGCTGGCTCCAAGACTTACCTCGATGTTCTTGCAGGCCACATTCTTCACCACTGCTGGGAAGAGGTCCGAGGCATTCTTCCCTCTGGCGATCATCTGGGGATCACAAACCCAGTACAGAACAGTCACACACTGGACTGCACTGTCAAAACCATCCATTTAGCCGTATGTTATTGGATTAGTGAGAAATGATGAACACTCAAATGCATAGCAGCAGACAGTAGCCTGGATCTCAAATGACAGCGTGGGCTTTAAAGTAAGATATTATATCCATGTGGAATGGAGTCAAACACATGATTTCATTAAAAAAGCAGTGTTTGTTGTTTGCAGTAACTTTGTTGTTGTGAAATCCCAAACTGACGTGGCAGTTTCAGCAATGAAGGATTCCAGCTTTAAAGGGAAACCCAGCAATATGACATCACACACACACACACACACACACACACACACACACACACACACACACACACACACACACACACACACACACACACACACACACACACACACACACACACACACACACACACACACACACACACACACACACACACACACACACACACACACACACACAATGAGATGTAGCTGTCGTCACGTCACATGGTGACAATACTGAAGTCATCCCCGGGCAGATGGATGTAACCTGTTCTCTGAGCAATTTCATGGTGACATTTCCTCGTTGCTGACTGATGACCTCATCACTGTGCACACAGCTCCACAACACACACAAAAAAACGTTGGGTTTGCTAGACGTTTATCCACACCGACCAACCACCCTCCTATCATTGTTGACTTAAGTAATCATCTGTTTCATGTAACCATACCAAACGTAACATATCATACTAAATTGGGTTTCTCGAAATTACGTACAGAATAATACGAAATGCTCTGAGACCAGGTCGTCGCAGGGTTAATAAGCCCGCCACTCGCTGCACTACTAGATATATCTTCGCAAATCTACGAAAAATATAAACGCTCTGTCACAACAAAAATACTAAATTGGATAAGTCCAATCGATTGTGAGATATGGCATATACATTTTATATGATACATTTTGGGTCGCAGGTTCTCAATTTTACCTTTTCTGAGATCGCTGCCCATCAAAGAGGAAAAAGCCACCAGTTTATACAACAGCACACGCAGGAGGGGGATGCTCATAAATCACAACACACCGGCAGTTTTCAAAATAGCCTACATCAGAATTTTGCACACCACAACACGCCTTTTAGCCTACTATATTGTCAGAAGCATCATCAGACCTCGGTAGTAGCCTATTTATCTCTATTTCAATGCTCTGGTAACCAAGCAGAAAATTCTGTGCTCTAAAGATGGCATCATAGCCACACAAATAGATTATAAGATAATTGTCGTTCTGATCAGAAACAGTGTGCTCACAACCTTAATCTCCTAAATTATGTCGCTGATGTAAGATTTAAGATTTAGATGCACTATTGTAAAGTGACTGTTCCACTCGATGTCATAAGGTGAATGCACCAATTTGTAAGTCGCTCTGGATAAGAGCGTCTGCTAAATTACTTAAATGTAAATGTAAATGTTTGAATTTTGGAATATATTGCACAATAGAGCCCCACGGTGGAGGTGCCATAATACCCATAAACCCTAGCAGCCCAACAGGGACATGGTTTTTCCACCATTCATTTTTCCCATAGGCAATTTTAGAAAATAAGGGCTGTGTTTCGTGTAGGCTTACACTGGCGTGATGTTTTGCTAACCATGTAAATCTCTCTCGGACAAGGTGACTTATCAATATATTCGGCTCTATTTCCTCTCAGATTCAGAAATGCTAATTAGTAAATCCCTGCAAGCTCCTGCACGTCATCGCTAAGAACACTTTTCCATTTGATCAAATTTGCCTACATTCTCTTGCTCGCTCGAGGAAGGCAATTTGGGGTAATAATAGTATATTTGATCTACCCCAATGAAAACTTGGATGTGAGCATGAAACACATTTCAATAGATGCATGCATCAGTACCTAAGCTATCTATTATATCTGCAACAGAAATTCATTTACAAGGATATGTTCGGTGTCAGCTGGCTTCTGGATTAAATTTATAATCAAATGATACATTTATTTCATAAATAATCCTTATAGCCCATATATGTCATCCCATGAAGCGGAGGTTATGTTGTACACTTACTAGTCTTTCCCTATCAATTTACTAGATATATGATATGATCTCACCATGCAATGAGGGAAGTAGCCTACAGTCAGAGAGGGAAGACGGACAAATGTGTAAACTGCAGCCTGCAATTCGAGGCGTTCCTGCATGTGGGCATTCTTGCATCTGCAGGACTGCCCCACCCCCACCCCCCTCAAGCATCCCATTGGTTCCTACATCAACGTCCCCCCTCAAGCATAACATCTTCATGCTTGTGTGACATTTTGAATGTGGGTCAAAAGGGAAATAAAAGTATTATCCGAGTGTCCTTCACTCACGCCTGCCCTCACCGTCGTTAACAGAACTGCAGGAAAACAGTGCCCGACAGGCAGGATCAAGAGGACACTGTCTACCGGTTGCCCCGTTTCCAGTTAGTACAGCAGGCGGGAGGCTGGAGTGAGACCATGTGCTAGCTAACTAGCTAGTTTAACCGGTGTCAAATGGTTAGCGGGGTGCACGCTAATAGCGTTTCAAATCGGTGACATCACTCGCTCTGAGACTTTGAAGTAGTCATTTCCCTTGGTCTGCAAGGGCCGATGCTTTTGTGGAGCGATAGGTAACGATGCTTCGAGGGTGTCAGTTGTTGATGTCTGCAGAGGGTCCCTGGTTCGAGCCCAGGTTGGGGCGAGGAGAGGCACGGAGGCAACACTGTTACACTAGTTTGCGACACCATGTGCTTGCTTGCTAGTTAGCTAGCAGATTGTGTAACCCCCGCCTGCTGTGTACCGGAGAAATCCGTGCCCGACAGGTGGGGGCAAAGGACACTATCTACCAATGTTGTCCCCACCTACTGCTAACTACTCTGGTACACCGCAGGCGGGGGCGACACTGTGTGCTTGCGACACAGTATGCTAGCTTACTAGTTAGCGAACCAGCACATGGTGTCGCCCCCACATGTCGTGTACCTGAGTCCTATTTAGGACTAACTGGTTAAGCTAGCACACAGTGTCCTTCGCTCCCGCCTGCCGAACACCTGCCCTTGCCGTCATTAACAGAGCAGCGGGAAAACACTGCCAAACAGGCAGGGGCGAAGGACACGTGTGTACTAGTTATAGCTAGTTACCATTGTTGCCCCGGAATTAGGAATAGGTTAGCGCCTTTCCTCATTGCTTAGCAGAGATCTCAGAAAAGGTCAAATTGTGAACCCACCAAAGGAGGTTGGTGGCACCTTAATTGGGGAGGTTGGGCTAGTAGTAATGGCTGGAGCGGAATAAGTGGAATGGTATCAAATACACGGTTTCCATGTGGTTGAGCCATTTGCACCGTTCTGGCAATTATTATGAGCCGTTTTCCAATCAGCAGCCTCCTGTGGAAAAGTTTATTTCAATTCACTGTATCACAATTTCAGTTGGTCATAAGTTTACATACACTAAGTTGACTGTGCCTTTAAACAGCTTGGGAAATTCCATAAAACAATGTCATGGCTTTAGAAGCTTCTGATAGGCTAGTTGACATAATTTTGAGTCAATGGGAGGTGTACCTTTGGATGTATTTAAAGGCCTACCTTCAAACTAAGTGCCTCTTTGCTTGACATCATGGGAAAATCAAAATCATCAAATCAAATTTATTTATATAGCCCTTCGTACATCAGCTGTTTCAGGTTCAGTCTACTTTGACAAAAGGATAGGATAATTGGTTCACATCTTTTAAAGCCATGCTGTCTTAAAAAATAATGGGACCTCAGAAAACAATTGCAGACCTCCACAAGACTGGTTGATCCTTGGGAGCAATTTCCAAACGCCTGAAGGTACCACGTCCATCTGTACAAACAATAGCACGCAAGTATAAACACCATGGGACCATGCAGTCGTCATACCGTCTCCTAGAGATGAACGTACTTTTGTGCGAAAAGTGCAAATCAATCCAAGAACAACCGCAAAGGACGATGAAGATGCTGGAGGAAACAGGTACAAAAGTATCGATATCCACAGTAAAACGAGTCCTATATCGACATAACCTAAAAGGCCGCTCAGCAAGAAAGAAGCCACTGTTCCCAAACCGCCATAAAAAAGCCAGACTACGGTTTGCAACTGCACATGGGGACAAAGATCGTACTTTTTGGAGACATGTCCTTTAGTCTGAAAAAGGGGGAGGAACTGAAAAGGGGGAGGCTTGCAAGCCGAAGAGCACCATCCCAACCATGAAGCACCGGGGTGGCAGCATCATGTTGTGGGGGTGCATTGCTGCAGGAGGGACTGGTGCACTTCACAAAATAGATGGCATCGTGAAGAAGTAAAATTATGTGGATATATTGAAGCAACATCTCAAGACATCAGTCAGGAAGTTAAAGCTTGGTCGCAAATGGGTCTTCCAAATGGACAATGACCCCAAGCATACTTCCAAAGTTGTGGCAACATGGCTTAAGGACAACAAAGTCAATGTATTGGAATGGCCATCACAAAGCCCTGACCTCAATCCCATAGAACATTTGTGGGCATATCTGAAAAAGCGTGTGCAAGCAAGGAGGCCTACAAACCTGACTCAGTTACACCAACTCTGTCAGGAGGAAAGGGCCAAAATTCACCAAATTTATTGTGGGAAGCTTGTCGAAGGCTACTCGTAACGTTTGACCCAAGTTAAACTATTTAAAGGCAATGCTACCAAATACTAATTGAGTGTATGTAAACTTCTGACCCACTGGGAATGTGATGAAAGAAATAAAAGATGAAATGAATAATTATTTCTACTATTATTCTGACATTTCACATTCTTAAAATAAAGTGGTGATCCTAACTGACCTAAGACAGAGAACTTTTACTAGGATTAAATGTCAGGAATTGTGAAAAACTGAGTTTAAATGTATTTGGCTAAGGTGTATGTAAACTTCCGACATCAACTGTATATGTCATAACTCACAAACGATTGGAGTTCCCCAATTCAGTATTTTGATTGTGAGAGAACATTTATATTTTTAATATATTTGCGTTATTCCAAAAAGTTATATCTACCATTGCAGTGAATGGTGGGGATGTATATCAGATTTGTTATGGTATTTCCACACTATGAGGTTGAAAATGATAATGCCCTTTTAGTGTAAAAAATAAACACCCAGAATTTCAGCCTGTTCAGGTGAGATGGAGTTTTTGGCCAACCAGCATGACATCACATATTTTATTTGCATATGTATCCTCCTACTTTGAAGGGGTAAGCAGGGTAGACTCTGGAGTCTAGACCTGGGTGTCAAACTCATTTTGCCCTGGGGGCCACATTTGGCCACACTGACAATTAGTTATATTTCCAAAGCCATCAACATTTTTGCTAAAAATAGTCCTCTATCTATTATTTTGGGAATTTTCTATGCTCACTGGCAGTGAGTGATTATTAGTGAGATGTAAACAGTCAAGAAACTGTATGAATAGAGGTCCATAATCATTTCTACATAATTTCAATTTAGTTTGATTTATTTTAAAGTATATTGTCGCCCCCCCACACATTTTTTAAACTCAAACCTCACGAGGGCCGGATTGGACGCCCTCACAGTCGGATCCGGCCCGTGGGTCGTATTTTTGACACCCCTGGCCTAGACGATTATATCCGCCAATCAGGATTGTGTATATAAAAATAAATATAAGGAGGCTCAGAGAAATGATAAAACCTGTATTTGGAGTTATTTTCATAAAATAAACAGTATTTTTTTTTTTGACATACAGTGATGATATTATGATGTTTTAAGACAGCATGGCTTTAAAAGATGTTAACTAATTATCCTATCCTTTTGTCAAAGTAGACTGAACTTGAAACCTTATACTTTGTGTAACAGTACTGGCGGCAGGCAACCTACATTCGCAGTCGAACGGACTTATATTTGACCACAAACTTACCTCGGCCTAGCTTCATTTTCCCCTCCACCTCTCTAACTACTCTCAGATATAAATTATGCAGTGACGGCTGCTCTGCTTCAGTAGTAAGAAACTGACACCAATAATGAATATTCTCTCGCCTTCTCTTACAGCTGTCGTCCTTGATGGGACGTCTGGGATCAGTCTTAGGAACGGCAGATATTCAAACTCAATACCTCAGGCTATTCTTGTTATCAGGAGCACATTTTCGACAGTAGCAGAGGAGGAAATGATTTATGCGAAAGAGGAAAGAGAAAGCGTACTCCAGAAAATAAACTGTTCTGCCTTTACAATTACATAATTAATGTCATGAATATTTTAAAAGCTACTGTATTCATAATAGATGTCGATTGGAAAATGCAAAGGGTGCCACTGACGTATGTGCTAATTGCGACAGCCAGGAGCGTAACTCACACAAGTTTGAAGACTAAAGCCTACGGATAGTGGTCGAAGCTTGGACTATGACCCTTTATCAACCACTAGAAGGATATAATATATGGAAGGATATAGGACGAATGCCATCTATGATTTCCAAAATAGTGTGGGCTACTGTGTTTACAGAAATCAGAATTACTCAACGAGTAAGATCTGAAACATGGGGTGGAAAATGTCAAAATTACAGCAAAAGCACTGAAAACAGATTTGAAAGTATGTTTTTTTGAGTATTTTTTTTTAATGATGGACAGAAGGTGTCAAGGTGACAGTGAATCCTCTTCGAAAATATTGAGTCTGTGTTTCTCTTTTTACTCCCGTTTGGTTATTTTGAGAGAGAATATTGAACGTTTTTTCCAAAGATTCCTAATGTGCTTGATTTCTCGCCTCCACCTGAGTAATCAAGGAAAGACTTCTGAGATTCACCCAGTGAGTTTTTTGTTGTTGAAGATGGTGGTGGTTGACAGTGGAGGTTAAGACAGCAGTACTCACAGCCACAATCCTCTTCATAGCTTCCAGCTTCAGGGAGTCTTTGTTGCTGTCCAGCATCTCTTTCAAGTCATCATGTCTGGGGGAAGAAGAAGGAAGAGTCTTCAATTACTGAAGTTATCCAGACTAGCCACTTTCTGGTGTAAAGGTAATTAGCAACCTTGTCTGAGACCTGAAGACTCACTTTAGCTCCCTGAGCTTATTCCTAAGGATTTAGCTCAGCAGGCTAAAACAGTTTGTGGAGTGCCGATGACCCCGTTTTCACACCCAGTTGATCACACTAACAGACATCTACGTCTGTGGTTGAGAGCAACTTCTACCTCGAGCATGTAACTATGGCAGCTGATGGGTAACGAGATACTTCTGGGTCCCGTTCAGTAGGCACGAAACCATCATAATTTTTCAATAAGAAGCACTCATGTTTTCTAATTTAATATAGATGTAGGAAAAAAAACAGGATGAGGGACATGTCAAAATCCATATTTCTTTGCACTTTAGCAAGTCTTTATTCATGTCAAAATGTATTGAACTTTCCATGTGGTCTATATTAAAGGGTACAATTCAATATTGGTGCACAATTCTGCATCAAAGAGATGCAAAATGTACTCTATTCTTGGAACGACCCACGAGACGAGATTTGGAAGGATGGCCATGCGAGACTATATTTGACATGCTCCTTAAATATTGCAATGTAGGCTTGATTGAATATAGAGCTATGAGTCTAGGTTGACAATATTAAATTAACTGAAATATTTCAAACAGCAATCCCAACCCATTTGTGACACTGTACGTGGAGTAGCGAAGCACGTTTTTGCAGTGGCTTGACTCATTCACTCATCATGGCTCTCCTCTGTATTGTGGAAGCTTTGTTATTGTTTCAACTGCGGATTTCCCCTTTAAGGCTGTCATGAGAGACTACCTGTTCAGTAAAGCCACAAAGCCAGTCCCAGTGACAGCACAATGGTTACATTTAATCCCATGCTATAGCGTCTGAAGATATGAAACAGTATATCAATGATAATTTGGTTAAATGGTTTACTCAGAATATAGAAAAAAAGATAGACTATAGATATGAATTATGTGAATTATTCAATTAGAAGTGCAGTGACCACCTCAGTATATATCACAGGCGTGGATGTGAGGGATGATGCTGTCCAATCTACCTCATTGATACTATAACTGCCTATTTCACTTTCAGTCTAGAGGTACTGTATACACAGCAAAGAGTTAAGTGATTAGTTTGGGTTGGTCATCATCTCTGATCATTACCATTGTGCCACCCCCACCCCCCTCGATACACTTCTAAGGAGCAGCAACTTGGGCACTAAGTAACAATGCTATTTAAGTAACTACGCAATTCCAAGTAACAACGCTAAATAGTGTAAGGTAGGGGGGCAATAAAGCAATACATCATAAGACAATAAATCAAAACCATGACTGTCCGTAAAGAAAGCATGGAAGACAGTGGTTTAACTTTTCTTTACTAAATGTAATCATATGGTGAGCTAAATATGGGAGAAACGTGGGAAGAATGCAGAGGGACAACAGAAGACCAAGCAACTCGCAGTCGAATTCCCCCTCTTCATGGATATATTCACTAACTGTTAAATACTCATCTGAATTAAGCCTGAACAGTGTAAAAATAGGCCTCAACACGATGGCACATGTCACAAAAATGCTCCTGCTCCCGTACACACACATGTGCACATGCATACACACACACACACACACACACACACACACACACACACACACACACACACACACACACACACACACACACACACACACACACACACACACACACACACACACACACACACACACACACACACACACACACACACACACACACACACACAGAGCCCTCCTGGAGCCTGTTATTCACACTTGGCTGAGGAGATGTCCAAACAGGCCCTGAGAGAGACAGTCCAACACCACAACACTCTATAGTTTGTGTGAAAGATAAAACACACACGGTGTTTCTATGGCAACAGTCATTTGTTTCTTTAGCACAGGTGATCAATGGAGTCGTTAGTAAGACCCCCCCCCAGCTAACTAATTTCACATAAGAGATAGG
Organism: Oncorhynchus gorbuscha; assembly: GCF_021184085.1. Classification (NCBI taxonomy): domain Eukaryota; kingdom Metazoa; phylum Chordata; class Actinopteri; order Salmoniformes; family Salmonidae; genus Oncorhynchus; species Oncorhynchus gorbuscha. Next base: position 54,822,197 of record NC_060173.1, read on the forward strand.
ACATGCAGGCAGAGTGTAAATTATACTGTGACATTCGGGGGTGTACATTTTTTTAATGGGAATTCCTATTTGGCGTGCACTTTTTGTTATGGGCCTAATAGTAAAAGACATGTATTTTAACAGTATCCATGTAGTGCAATTTAATGTGGAATTAACACAAGCAGTCATGATGTTCTCATCTGATTGTTAAACAAATCTCTTTTTTTAAAGTAGGCTACCTGTGCACAATCGTCCACTCCAAAAGAATTCCAGCATCTAAACAGTGCACTGTGCACCTGCCATTTGATGGGAAAGAGACACCTGTTACAAAACACCAAAACGTGTAACGATATTCGACGATTGCCATTAGACCTACAGTCTGAATTCATTTGATGCATCTTGCTAACAAATTTAGCTTTTTTTTGTCAAAAGAAAAGTCGGGACACCTGAAAAGGGGCTGAAATACGGGATTCAAGTACAGCTGTGTCTGTCCCGAGCTCATCCATGCAGAAAACTGTGAGGGCCCAGTTGAAACAATGTTGCAAGTTCGCTAGCGAAAGCTCAACCCACTGGGCACACGCTGGTTGAATCAACATTGTTTCCACGTAATTTCAATGAAATGACGTTGAACCAACGTGGAATAGACATTGAATTGATGTCTGTGCCCAGTGGGAGAGAGAAAAGACAGAGATAAAAAGGCAGACAGGAGATGAATGCGATTGAAAGAACCTAAACCAACTGTGTCACTGGTTTAAACCATGGCAGAGATGTGGGGGTGTTCGTTTAATTTGGAATAAGCTTTAATTTTCATATTTGACACTGTAGCACAACAGTACACAATTGCATTTTAAGCAACTAGGAGAATGGTTAGACTAACGTTTGACGAAAGTTTGAGTTTTGTTGCATCTCATTCGGTGGCCATGATCCCCTGTAATTCATGCACTTTTACTATCATAACTGATTTGGTATTGACCATGCTCTGTTTAAAAGCCGCCTATATTAATATGTTACTGGAAAAAGCACACAGATGCCTGCTCATTTGCTGATAGTCTCAATAGTGTACTCTACAGACACTTTACGGTAACTTGCTGGCAGCCAGTTGCCTGTATTTTACCGCTAATGAAGGTGCCGTATGTTACTGTACAGTATTTTACGGTATCCAATACTGTTACTGGAACTGATTTATTGTACCAATAATGCTACTGTGGCCATTTTACGTTACCATATACTCTTACCGTAATCTTTGGTATTGCTGTTTTAAGGTAACGTACAGGCAACCGGAACATCACTCTTACTAACGGTACAACAAATGTAGCCTCTTACAAGGCATGCCTAAAAACATGTTAATGAGCCACAAACAACAATATCATGCACCCACTAGGGGTCAAAACGTTTTTGGCACTCCAAAAATACAGTTGGGTACTGTATTCTGTCAAGTAGAATTACAATACCATTTGAAATAAAGCAAATATTTACAGTAATGTACTGTTAAACTAAAGTTAATTTGGAATTGTTGGTATCATTTAACAGTTATGCCTAAAATCATCCAGAGTGCATTGCGATTTACATCAATTTACTGTAAATGCTTGTCATTGTTCATTCTATGTGTTTGTAGGCTGTCCCCTGCCCCTGTAATATGTTTGGTGGTACTGTACCTTCCTTTCTAACTGAAAGCAATACCTCATTATTAGAAAGATGGGAGGAGTCCATAACCTGTGGTGCCCCACAGGGTTCAGTGCTAGGATCCATTCACTTAATCTATACATGCTGTACTGTAGTAGTACCTTCTCAATATCACACTTACACTCCTATGTGGTAAAAGCTTACAACGATACACCCATGCATAAAGACACTTGAATTCTATCCAAAAAGAGGATGATATCACATTGATACATTTATATTCAGTCCGGGCCAGCCTGAAATGGTTCTGTAAAATTCCTAATATGTAGCTATTTGATCTGTTCCGTCTTAATGTGTTCATGGGCCATTTGGGGAGCAAAGACACAAAGACCTTGGTTCCATCCCAAATCACAGCCTATTCCCTATGCACTACTTTTGACCAGAGCCCTATGGGCCCTGGTCAAATGTAGTGCACTAAATAGGGACTATGGTGCCATTTGGGACACATATTTTCTCTAAATAGCAGCCCCATTTGCTGAGAGCCTGCTGAATGTGAAAGGAGATGGGTTTTTCATTGGGCCAGGGTGAGGGAGATTTGTTCATCTGTCATCCATGCGATTGGCAATGGGGACAGACTAGCTGCAACACGTGTGGGCTTAGAATCATGCTGAGGGGATCTGAGGTGATATTTTCTCTTCCCCCTCACCTCCCTACACACACGCACACACAATATCTTCCAAATTGATTTTATTTTATGCTACACAAAGATTCTCAACAAATCCTATGAGAATAGGAACAATTAATCATTTTTTAACCATGGCCTGATTATCTTACCTGTTTGGCAGAAACTCATGAGATTACTTATTCCAGTAAACTAGCCTATGTATAAGTAATCTCGTCCCCCAAGCCAGCTCTCACTCTGTTGAACCAATTGAGCCTGGGGACGAGGTCAATGTATAAGCCATTTCTGATCAATACACTACTGCATGCATTCATACAAACAAAACTCTGACCTAATAATACGTAGTCCGTCTGAAAAGCATTCATCCATTAATATTGCTCAAGGACATTAATTTATTTGCAGTATGAGTCTCAATGTGTATATTAAATCATATTGCCGTTTCTGTTCCTCTGCTAATTATAATAATTACTGGGATGTTTGGATGCAAGTCTTCAACACTCAAGCACATTCAAAGTCAACAGCATTGCAATGCAATGTGGTGTAGCACACTGTTCCAATGTTAGTTAAAGCTGTAACTTTTTGGGAGACGCAACCAAAAATTCACATAGAAATGTGAGTTATAGATCGGTCATTCTCATTGAAAACAAGTCTAAGAAGCGGTAGATCTGCTCTATGTGTGCTATTTCTAAGCTTCCCGTTCTTAAACCTGCACTGCGTAACTGTGTGTACATTGTCTTTAGAGACCCCTCTGGCAAGTCCATAATGTATTATTCCAGCCCAGGTACAATTTAGATTTTGCCCACTAGATGGCAGCAGTGTATGTGTAAAGTTTTAGACTGATCCAATGAACCATTGCATTTCTGTTCAAAATGTTGTATCAAGACTGTCCAAATGTTCCTAATTGGTTGATTAATAACTTTCCATGTTCAAATTTGTGCACTCTCCTTAAACAATAGCATGGTATTATTTCACTGTAATAGCTACTGTAAATTGGACAGTGCATTTAGACTAACAAGAATTTAAGCTTTCTGCCAATATCAGATATGTCTATGTTACAACCTCATGCTAATCACATTAGCCTACGTTAGCTCAACCGTCCTGTGGAAGGGACACCGATCCCGAAGAAGATTTATTAACAGGTATGCACAAAAACACAAGAAAGAGAGAGAGCTCAACATTACATTTCAACTAGTTAATGTGAGGAATGAAGTCTCTGAAGTGCATTGACTAGAGTAGTGAAGTCAGGTATAGTTTTTGACGTCGCTATGCGCAGAATTGCTGAGAGGTGAGAGCCAGTAAGAGATGATCTGTGCCTTGACTTGTTATATTTCATCACTGAAAATGTCTGTTCAACATACATAGGTTGACCCAAACAGTACAAACATCTTCTGAGCATGACCCCTAATCTTTGGTAAGTTTTGTTAATAATCGAGAGATGCATAGAACCTCATCAGTGACATTGTTTTGAATAGTCATTACATCAGACTGAAGATTGATAAGCTCAAGTTGCATGTCAGTGGGAGCGTTATCCACGTTGAAGGTGAAAGGAGAGGAAACCAACAGCATGTCATTTCCCAAGCTTTTTAAATCCTCAAAACGGAGAGAAAACTCACCGTTCAAAGCACACAGCAGCGATGTATACTTCTCCCGCTGGGAGATAGAGAACAGACTAGTAGTGTCGGAAGGTGGGTGAGATTGTTAGATTCTACTTGGCGGTTCAGGAGGAGTAATTCTCCCCTGAAGGCTTTGACAAGGCTGTACATCTGATGTGCAAAAAGGCCCTTCCCTTGTAGTTTGGAATTCAGTTCATTCATGTGGGCCATGATGTCCACAGTGAAGGTAAAATCAGCCAACCATTCTTTTTCTTGAGGTTGAGGGAATTCCACATGTTTTCCTTTAATATGCAAAAATTCAGCAAATCTCTGACTTCAGGTCCCACACCTTTTAAGCACCTTTCCCAAACTCAGCAATCTCATGTTTGTGTGGTAGGGGAGATCTGCATGACCCAACCCTGTCTCTTCCAACAGTGAGACAAACTGCCTGTGGTTTAAAGATTTTGCTCTTGTGAGGTTTTACCACTTTAGTGACTGTATCCACAACCAGGCTCATTTTCAGAACACCCTCCTGATGAATAATGCAATGCAGGAGAATCATTTTATGATCTGGGTTCAGCTCAGCTACTTGATCTTGTATCCTTTTCAAAAGGCCAACATTTCTTCCTGTCAAGTTTGGGCACCCATCAGCGGTCATACTGGATACCTTTTCAAAACTCAGTCCCAGCTTTGCCACACACTTATTAACCTCCTCCAATAAATATTTCCCTGTGGTTGTGTGCTTCATTGACTGCACTGAAGCAAGCTCTTATGTCATTTAAAGTCTGGGGTTATGCCTCATAACATGGAACCCAAACAGGCTGCGCGAGTGCGCCATCGTGCATACATTTATTTTGTTCCCCTACACCAAATGCGATCACGACACGCAGGTTAAAATATTAAAACAAACTTTACACCAATTACATTATTTTGAGAACAGGTCGAAAAGCATTAAACATTTATGGCAATTTAGCTAGTTAGCTTGCACTTGCTAGCTAATATGTCCTATTTAGCTAGCTTTCTGTTGCTAGCTAATTTGTCCTGGGATATAAACTTTGAGTTGTTATTTTACCTGAAATGCACAAGGTCCTCTACTCCGACAATTAATCCACACATAAAACGGTCAACCAAATCGTTTCTAGTCATCTCTCCTCCTTCCAGGCTTTTTCATCTTTGAACTTACATGGTGATTGGCATCTAAACTTTCATAGTTTTTGGCTGCATTCTGTAATTTCATGTTGCTTATTTTCCTATCATTACAGGCTAAATTGCAAGAGATGTCCTTTAAGGAAAGGGGAGAGGCGCTGGAGCTGGCCTCTTCCCATCTACATGTGTGAGTGATTTTTGACATCATGGAGTACCTGAGAGCTATCCCGGGTTCTCCGGACAACCTTGCTGGTGCACCTGCATGAATTGCAGGGAGACTCCTGCACCTTACAACACACGACTTCTGCAATTTCACCACTGCAGTATTCCATTGATTTATTACCAAGTATGTTTACATCGTTGGATGGCCCTCGCTTCATATTCGTCGCCAAATCCACTGACTCCAGGTCATCTATAAGTCTTTGCTAGGTAAAGCCCCGCCTTATCTCAGCACACTGGTCACCATAGCAGCACCAACCTGTAGCGCGCAGGTATATTTCACTGGTCATCCCCAAAGCCAATTCCTTCCAGTTCTCTGCTGCCAATGACTGGAATGAATTGCAAAAATCACTGAAGCTGGAGACTCATATCCACCTCACTAACTTTAAGCACCAGATCACTGCAGAGCAGCTCACAGATCACTGCACCTGTACATAGCCCATCTGTAAATAGCCCATCCACCTACCTCATACTGTTATTTTTGTTGTTGCTCCTTTGTACCCCAGTATCTCTACTTGCACATTCATCTTCTGCACATCTATCACTCCAGTGTTTAATTGCTAAATTGTAAATATTTCGCCACTATGGCCTATTTATTGCCTTACCTCCCTTGCACACACTGTATATAGACTTTTTCCTATTGTGTTATTGACTGTATGTTTGTTTATTCCATGTGTAACTCTGTGATGTTGTTTGTCGCACTGCTTTGCTTTATCTTGTCGAAGTTGTATATGAGAACTTGTTCTCAACTAGCCTACCTGGTTAAATAAAAAGGTGAAATTCTAAAATTCTAAAACATAACAGGTTAATACTTTCCACGACTACACTGTACTTTATTCTTCATTTGGATCCCAATTGTGAAAAATACTTAATTCGGTGATATCTTTAGTTTTCCTTTCTTTTTTGAAATATTTTTAGGGGGTAGATCAGCTGTAATATTGCAGATAGATTGTGGCTTCTATCAATGTAATTGTCTGCCTCATTTCCAATCCCCTTTCAGTGCATTCGGAAAGTATTCAGACCCTTTCCCATTTTCCACATTTTGTTATGTTACAGCCTTATTCTAAAAATGATTTAATCAATCAAAAAAGGTTCCTTAAATATACATAGAAAACCCCATAATGAAAGTGTTTTTAGAAATTTTTGCAAATATATTAAAATATTTTAAAACTAATATACCTTATTTACATAAGTATTCAGACCCTTTGCCATGAGACTTGAAATTGAGCTCAGGTGCATCCCGTTTCCATTGATCATCCTTGAGATAGCCACAGCAAGATTCTGCCACCACCATAGAGATGGTGCCAGGTTTCCTCCAGATATGACGCTTGGCATTCAGGCCAAAGAGTTCAATCTTGATTTCATCAGAACAGAGAATCTTGTTTCTCATGGTTGGTCTGAGAGTCCTTTTTGTGCCTTTTGTCAAACTCCAAGCGGGCTGTCATGTGCCTTCACTGAGGAATGGCTTCCATCTGGCCACTTTACCATAAAGGCCTGATTGGTGGAGTGCTGCAGAAATGGTTGTCCTTCTGCAAGGGATCTCCCATCTCCACAGAGGAACTCTGGAGCTCAGAGTGACCATTGGATTCTTGGTCACCTCCCTGACAAAGGCCCTTCTACCCAGATTGCTCAGTTTGGCCGGGTGGCCAGCTCTAGGAAGAGTCTTGGTGGTTCCAAACTTCTTCCATTTAAGAATGATGGAGGCCACTGTGTTCTTGGGGACCTTTAATGCTGCAGACATTTTTTGGTACCCTTACCCAGATCTGTGCCTCGACACAATCCTGTCTCGCAGCTCTACGGAGAATTAATTTGACTTCATGGCTTGGTTTTTGCTCTGACATGCACTGCCAACCTTATATAGACAGGTGTGTGCCTTTCCAAATCATGTCCAATCAATTGAATTTACCACAGGTGGATGCCAATCAAGTTGTAGAAACATCTCAAGGATGATCAGGGGAAACACAATGCACCTGGCTCAATTTCGAGTCTCATAGCAAAGGGTCTGAATACTTATGTAAATACGATATTTCAGGTTTTTATTTTCAATACATTTGCAACCTTTTTTCGTTTTGTCATGATTACGTGTTGTGTGTAGATTGATGAGGGGAAAAATATTTTATCCACATTTTAGAATAATGCTGTAATGTAACAAAATATGGAAAAAGTGAAGTGGTCTGAATACTTTCTGAATGCATTGTACTTTTTTGTAAATATACAGTACCAGTCAAAAGTTTGGACACACCTACTCATTCAAGGGTTTTTCTTTATTTTTACTATTTTCTACATTGTAGAGCAGTGTGCTGACAAGCTATTAGCTAACGTTAGCTAGTTAATACGACCTATTGGACACGTGGCTTGAAAACAATCAAAAAAGTAATCCAAAATATTACTGGCATACATATTTACAAAAAAAGCGATTTCTGCATATTGCACCTTTGTTATGAAGCTCACTTCAATAGCTTCCCGTCATACATAAATCAGTGGTTCAGTGGATGATCCTCAATCTATTATTCCATATGTGATTTTTTAAATTGAGAGACTGATAAACTTTGATATACTGTATTTTAAAGGCTTTCCAGATATACACAAGTCCAAACAAGTTTAACCTGGAACTGATCAAATGTGCTGCAGTCTTTTGATGATGAGTGACAAGTATCTCTAATTAAATCAACTTTGTTCTCATATTCAGTTTGCTTTTCATAATGTTCTGCATCTGGTTATTACAAATGTCAATGTAAATTAGGGCTGTTACTAAACATACGGCTTTTGTGTGTATAACTGTTTGTTTCTTTACCGTGTGTATCTGTTTGAATGAATGTGAATATTCGCATAGGTGTTTGTACAGTATGTGGTAGTGGACTTGTTTGTGAGAGTGGATGCTTCTGTGTGTGTAGGTCTGTGTCTGCTGCAGCATAGTACACTGACAATGACCATTTCTGATACTAATTAGCTGTGTGTGTGTGTGTGTGTGTGTGTGTGTGTGTGTGTGTGTGTGTGTGTGTGTGTGTGTGTGGTGCGCATGTCACCTAACAGCTGAGGCACATATGTGTTTGGGATCTGTTGTTTTGATACTACTCCCATCATTAGATATGTACAGTGTCTTCAGAAAGTGGATGTATTCATACTCCTTGACTTATTCCACATTTTGTTGTGTTACAGCCTGAATTCAAAATGGATTAAGTATATTTTTTCCCCTCACCCATCTACACACAATACCACATAATGACAAAGTGATTTTTAAAATTTATTTCTGCAACGTTATTGAACATGAAATACTGAAATATCTAATTTACATAAGTATTCACACCCCTGAGTCAACACTTTGTAGAAGCACAATTGGTGGGGCTTGGTGGGGATTACACCTTTGTGTCATTTTGGGTAAAGTCTGTATCAGTTTTGCACATCTGGATTTGGGGATTTCTCCCATTTTTCTTTGCAGCTTTTCTCAAGCTCTGTTAAATTAGATGGAGAGCGGCAGTGAACAGCAATCTTCAAGTTTTTCCACAGATTTCCGATGAGTTTCAAGTCTGGGCTTTGGCTGGGCTACTTAATGACTTTCACATTCTTGTTCTGAAGCCATTCCAGCATTGCTTTGGATGTATGCTTGGGGTCATTGCCCTGTTGGAAGGTAAATATTCGTCCCAGTCTAAGGTTGATTGCACTCTGAAGCAGGTTTTCATCAAGAATTTGCCTGTATTTGGCTCCATTCATTGTTCTCTCTATCCTTACTAGTCTCCCAGTCCCTGCCACTGAAAAGCATCCTCATAGCAGGATGCTGCCAAGCTGTACCCAGTTTTCTCCAGACATAGCGCTTTGCATTCAGACCAAAGAGTAACATTTTTGTCTCATCAGACCACATAATCTTTTGTCTTATGATCTCAGAGTCTTTCACGTGCCTTTTTGAAAATTCCAGGCGTGCTTGACATGTGCCTTTTTCTCTGGACTAGCTTCTGTCTGGCCACTCTCCCATAAAGCCCAGATTGGTGAAGTGTTGTAGAGACTGTTGTGCTTCTGGAAGGTTCTCCCATCTCAGCCAAGGAACTCTGTAGTTCTGTCAGAGTGGTCATTCGGTTCTTGGTCACCTCCCTGACCAAGGTCCTTCTTACCTTGTTGTCAGAGTCTGGCTAGTTCCATATTTTTTCAATTTTCCAATGATGGAGACCACTGTGCTCTTGGAAACATTCAACATTCTTGAAATTGTTTTATATCCTTTCCCATATATATACTGTATGCCTCATCACAATGCTATCTCACAGCTCTATGGACAGTTCCTTGGTATAGTTTCTGCTCTGACATACACTGTCAACTGTGAGACTTTATACACGGCGTGTACAAAACGTTAAGAACACATGCTCTTTCCATAACATAGACTGACTAGGTGAATCATCTTATTGATGGCACTTGTTAAATCCACTTCAATCAGTGTAGATGAAGGGGAGGTTAAAGAAGGATTTTTAAGCCTTGAGACAATTGAGACATAGATTGTGATTTTGTGCCATTCACAAAATATTTAAGTGCCTTTGAACAGGGTTTGGCTGTAAGTGCCAGGCGCATCGGCTTGTGTTAAGCACTGCAACTCTGCTGGGTTTTTCACCCTCAGCAGTTTTCCGTGCGTATCAAGAATGGTCCACCACCCAAAGGATATCCAGTCAACTTGACACAACTGTGGGAAGCATTGAAGTCAACATGAGCCAGTAACTTAATATTAGGAAGGTGTTTTTCATGGTTTGTGCATTGAGTGTATAGCCAGATGTGTTTCTTTCTAAATCATGTCCAAACAATTGAATTGGCCACAGGCGGACTCCAATACAGTTGTAGTGACATCAAGGATGATCAAAGGAAATTGGATCCACCGGAGCACAATTTGGTGTGTCATAGAAAAGGGGTGTGAATACTTATGTAAATTAGTTATTTCTGTTTATAATTTTCAATACATTTGCAAAAAAATCTAAAAACATGTTTTCACTTTGTCATTATGGGGGATTGGGTATAGATGGTTGATAACTGCGCCCCCCCCCCCCCACTTTAAATCCATTTTGAATTCAGGCTGTAACACAACAAAATGTAGAATAAGTCAAGGGGTATGAATACTTTCTAAATATAGTGGGGTCCGAAATGATTGACACCTTTGATAAAAGCTGAGCTAAAATGAATGTATAAAATAAATAATTCAAAAAAACTGAGCTAAATAGAATGCTAGTGCTCAGTGCTTCACCGAAATGTTGGTTACTTTTCGTTTTTTAAACTACTGTAATTGACCTACGTTGGTTCAATTATTTCAATTCCATTTATTTTTCTTCTTCTTTTTTTAGCTCAAGGAACATTTTGCAGTTTCTCTAGAGATAAATCACATCAAGCCCGAACTGCGCAATGTAGTAGGGAGTTGTAGTTTCCGACAGGCCAGTATTCTCCATAGTTTAGAGCAAAAACGTGGTAATTAACTATGATGACCACAATCCATTGCACGTCTACTTGTCCGGTGTCACGACTTCTGCCGAAGTTGGCTCCCGTGCCTGTTCGGGTGGTGCTCAGCGGTCGCCGTCACAGTCCTACTAGCCGCTACCAATCCCTTTTTCGTTTGTCTGTTGGTTTTGTCTCATTAGTTTCACCTGTGTGAATTTTGGTTTAATTAGCTTCCCTATATGTAGTAGTTTGACCCGCCCTTGTTTTGTGCGGGATTGTCTTTTGTTATGTGTGTACATATTAGGTCGTGGTGTATTTTATTTTCTATACTGCACCCTGTGGTTTTGGGTTGGCTGGTATAGTGTCCTGCACCCTGTATTGTATTGGGCTTATCAGTTTGGTGTGCAATAGTAAAGCACTTTACTTCGTTACTCTCTCTCTGGGTCTGATTCCTGCACACACACCTAGTCCCGTGTGACATCCGGTCTGTGTTTTTTTACGCCTGCTACATTAAGAAGAGACAGAAGAATGCGCAATCGAGAGGGATAGAGAGCAGTTGCTTTGTGAGGTATTTCTACCTTAAAATACACAATCTAAGCAATTGATTGTTGATATTCAGAAGTCATAAAATAATGCCTTATTTACTTTGAAGAACTACTAAAATTGTGATTTTCTCAGACAGCATAAGCAGCAGCTCTATAGAGAGGAGATGATGACTTGGAGTGAAATAATAAAGTCATCAAATAAAACAAACGTAATATACACAACAACTGAAATATGTTAACAATCATATGTTAACAATTTATCACGGTTTTTGATTTCGGTTTAGCTATTTTTTTAAACATGAAAATGCACTATGCATTATGTGAGTTGAATGCTGTAACAACATAATAAACTATTCATAAAAGTCCCATGATTGTAGTGTCTGCCCATTACTGCTTATCACATCATTTACTCACATTACTTTACTTTAATACAATATTTCAGTTGTTGTGTATTTGAATACTTTATTATTTTATCCCAAATTCTAATAGCATCACTATAAAGCTGCATGCTGCCTATGCTGTCTGACAAAAATCACTATTTTAGTTGTTTTTCAAAGTAATTAAGGCATACTTTTATGACGGCTCAATACTAATTATCATCATGTATTTTCAGGTAGAGATACTTCTTGAAGAAACTGCTATCCCTTTTGATGGTGCATCCTTCTGTCTCTGCTTGAAGCAGGCGTAAAATAGGCGCGACATGGATTATGGTCATTGTAGTTAATTACCATGTTTTCTGCGCTAAACTATGTTGAATATTAGCCTGTTGGAAATTACAAGTCCCAACTACATTGAACACTTTGGGCTTGATCTGATTTCTCACGTCACCCCGCTCCTCCGTTCTCTCCACTGGCTTCCAGTTGAAGCTCGCATCCGCTACAAGACCATGGTGCTTGCCTACGGAGCTGTGAGGGGAACGGCACCTCAGTACCTCCAGGCTCTGATCAGGCCCTACACCCAAACAAGGGCACTGCGTTCATCCACCTCTGGCCTGCTCGCCTCCCTACCACTGAGGAAGTACAGCTCCCGCTCAGCCCAGTCAAAACTGTTCGCTGCCCTGGCCCCCCCAATGGTGGAACAAACTCCCTCACGACGCCAGGACAGCGGAGTCAATCACCACCTTCCGGAGACACCTGAAACCCCACCTCTTTAAGGAATACCTAGGATAGGTTAAGTAATCCCTCTCACCCCACCCCCCCCCCTAAGTTTTAGATGCTCTATTGTTAAGTGACTGTCCCACTGGATGTCATAAGGTGAATGCACCAATTTGTAAGTCGCTCTGGATAAGAGCGTCTGCTAAATGACTTAAATGTAAATGTAAATGTAAATTTATCTCTAGAGAAACTCTGCAATGTGCGCGTTGAGCTCACAGAAGAAAAACAACGGGTAAATTAGTTGTTTAAAAAACATAGAAAATTGCTCAGCACTAGCCAGCAGAGACCTCACATGAGTATCTACACAGTTTTTCCCTTGGCAATCCTCTACTGACCAAACCACCCCAAGCCAGTTTCTCTAGAAGACAAGTCATAGCACTGAGACATAACAATACAGTAGCCGCCCCTGAATGTCCCCCACTCCCACCTCTCTTCCAAATGAACGTCTATTGAAATGAGCCAGACTACAACAGGTTAGGCGAGGGAAGCAGACCTGGGTTCAAATACTATTTGAAATCTTTCAAATACTTAGTGTTTGCTTTAGCCAAGCCTGGAGTGCCAGATGGGCGGGGTTTGGACTTTTTCCGCTATTCTATTGGTTCCATTGTGCCAGACAAACTCAATCTAACCGAGTTCAAGCATTTGAAATACATTAAAATAGTATTTGAACCCAGGTTTGGAGGGTAGCAAACAGAATTTAAAAAACTGGCTAATTGAAAAGATTCCCCTGGGAGTCCGGGCTCTCCATAATTTAAATAGCTATGATATCTCTGCACAAGCCCAGGTTCTCCTGACTAGTTTCCAAGGCAACATAGAATGTGATAAAGTGAAGGGAAGTGATTTCCTGCCTCCGTCGTGTCTTTGTTGCAGCTGCATGCAGAGAAGCAGGCATGAAGTGTCTAACTAGGTGTGACACCGCAGTCTTAAGAGATCATTCCCCCAGGTACATTCCTTTGAGGAAGACGGTCGTTCAAATTCACCTATCAATCAAGTCTCTTGATGTCATCTTTTGGGAGGCTGCTTGTTTCAGATCCCAGGTAGTGGCACTATCTTCTGCTATTGTGCCATTGAGCAACATACTTGTAAACAAAATCTTTACTTCAGGGGCACTGTACTATGGACCCTGACCCTGGGTTGCTCCCAAAATGTGGGCTGTCTGTTAGGGACAAAGCAGCATTTCCATCTCTGCAGATGGACTAATGATTGCTGACTAGAATCAATATAATCAAAACAGTCATTAAAAGTCCATTAAATAACAGGACAGAGAGCACATCTGGCAAAGTAGACAGCCAAATGGAGAGCAAAATAGCCCTAGTCAATTGTGGGTAAAATAGCCAAGTGTGTGTGCGAAGACTGAAAAGACCATTCTTTCAACATAGCACCCATCTGCCATTGTCAGGAAAGCTCTTCTATAGGTCGTTATCAGTAAAACGTTACAATAAGGTGCAGAGCATTCTATTTGCCTTCTGGGGTGCAAGGAGACCCGCCACTCCTCTAAAACCATTGCCAACTGCGTGCTATTTCCAAGGGATTGTTAAATAAATGTTAACTATTTGGTTGTAATGTTCTCACCTCTTGAAGAGCATAGTCACGACTACACATTTCCGATTATTCCATGCAAAACAATTGCACACATTTAGCTCAATCATCAGAGTTCTAGGCCAACAGCAAGTAGACCTAACTGCATGCTTTTTATGATCAGTAAACATATGAGTGGTTTTGGTTAATTTCCCAGCCTTTGTGGGATCTGCCTGTCAAGCAGCAGAAGGGCGCATTTGCCGATGTAACATTACTGTAGGCTGATAATGTTTACTTTGCAAGCTACCGGTAAAAACGTTGTACAGTTGGCTAGACATAAGTTGGTAAGTAGACCTTTTTCTCCAACCAAATGTCGGATTACCTAGCGAAGTTAGATACCATGATCCCATTTTCAACATTGTATTTAAATAATGTTTAAACATGATTGCTGCTGACAGACATGATAGACTACATTGACTGATGGACCATATCAAATTGGCTACCTAGCTAACAACATATCAGGTCAATATGGCTAGTTAACAAGCTAACTTTCAGGGATAAACTAGATCGCCATATTCAAATATTGTTTGATTTTCTTGCTATCTATATTAGGGATGACCATTAGGCCGACTGACAGCTTTACCAGGACGATGTCAAGCTCTTTCCAAAAGCCTTATCTCTGATGAAGCAAGCTAAATTACACATGGTTTGCTTTAGCTAGCTAGCCAAATGGATGTGGTTACACTCACGTATCTGAAAAGAAATGATAAATGGATGTTTCCTGATTGCTGTATAACTCTGATGATGGAGGTAATTGTGGAATAGTCTGAAATGTGTAGTTTGACTATGCTCTTCAGTAGGTGATGATATTAAAACTAAATAGTTATAACATTTATTTAACAATCCGTTGAAAACGGCACAAAGTTTTCAATGGTTTTAGCAGAGCTGGAGGTCTCCTTGCCTCCTAACAGCCAAAACAAACGTTTTATTGATAATAATGACCTATAGTGTTGAATGAAGCTTGGAGGGTCAGACAGGGAAAACTCTAACTTCGTAGATGATGAAAAACGTAATATCTTTCGACATGGACCATTGTTTTGAGTTGATGTTGAGGCATTTTCTGTTTGACGTTTGATCTTTACATGCAAAGCATTCAAACATATCAAAAGCTAAATCTGTTTCACTACAATCTGTTATATCCTTCGTTCCATATTTGATTAATTAAAAGATTACACAAAGGTACATAATCAAGTACAGGCAGGATTTCACAAGAAAAGCATGTACAACTTTAGGAGGGTATTATCCATGGGAGATTGCCTTAATTCCATTCAATCAGAAAAAGACAGAACATTTGATGCAGGCAGATAAAGACATCATTAAATGTTGCTGGGCCTGAGAAGAGGATTAAAGATTCAACAGAGCCAATTTTGCAACATTGAGTTCAGACGGAACTGAAATAGCTTATTCTCTCCTGAGGGTTGATTAGCATTTCTATCTGAATTATGATTAGGAGGAACCCCTACTTTGGTCTCGTTACACTTCAGTGGAGGCTGTTAAGGGGAGGACGGCTAACAATACTGGCTGGAATGGAGCAAATGGAATGGCATCAAACACATAGAAAATGTGTTTTTTTGTATTTGGTACCATTCCACTAATTCCGTTCCAGCCATTACCACGAGCCTGTCCTCCTTAATTAAGGTGCCACCATCCTACTGTGCTACACATTCATGCAGTGGTGACCCGTCATTCAGGGCAGGTGGGGCAAAGTTATTTTGGCATTAATACGTGTGACATATCAGTTTGCAAACAATGTCCCAAAAAATGAGCATTGGGTTAATAAAGCCACATACAAACAGTCTCTTTTTTGCTTTCTTGAGTAAGTGCTTTCTGTGGTGGTGGTGGGGCAGCCAGCGGAAAATATGGAGCATAGGTGTTGGTAATGTTCTCTAGTTGCACAATGATTAGCTCAGTGTTCTATCACTCGTGGGGACAGTATGTCAACACCAAGTCTAAGGGTAGACCTCGAAAATTCAAGCTCCTTGGATGCTTCCATAGAGTTACATTAGAAGTGCCCATCTAAGAAGGCTTACGGTCATTGGCCACAGATAAAATGACGTCAAATCACATATCTACAGTAGCTTTGATTGGACTGATCATGTCAACATCATACTTTCAAAATCTTAGCTAGCAGTCATCATCATGAATCAAGTCAACAATCTACTGGAAAATCCTTTTTAATCCTTGTCATATGAAGATAAACTATTAAGATAAATTATAGATAAAACGTATCGGTGCTCATCGGCCATTGGACAGAAACATTTCAAAGGAATCAGTGACAGTGGCTAACTGCAAGCATTGCAAAGCAATCACTACTGCTATTCATTGGAGTGGCTGTGTGGTCCTAAATCTGTGATTAAGTGTCTCTTTTCCAAGTTTAAAATGATAAACATTCAACATTGGCCATGCTGTCAATGAAGCATGATTTGTGCCGTGCTCAAAACAACTGTTAACTCGGAACTGCGAAAACCTGACTTCAGTGAGTTCAAGACAACTTGGAATTTCGGAAAAAAAGAGCTCCAACTGGGAAATACATTTTGAACGGTTATCAAACTCAAAATTTTAAATCGGGAACTCTGGCCTCTTTCTAGAGCTACGACCTGAAGATCAATGACGCAATCGTGATTTGTGACCCAGACAGGACACACCGTTGAAAGCACCATAAACCCAGAGAATGCCAGACTTTGATGCCAAAATTTGCCCACGAAGGACCGCTGTGCCACCTTCCTGTTCAAGTGAGCACAGCACAACAAGGTGAGTCCAAAAAGGTATTGTATGCTGCTGTATAAATGATGTAATATGCCAGGGAGATATGTATACTGTAGCTAAGAAACTAATACTAAGTGTATGTTGTGTAGTAAGCTGTTAGCCCATGTGACTCACGTCAAATAATTTGGTATATTTACCCCTCTTAATTTTGCCTACTGTTCTGACTTGGTGGTGCACATGTAGCCTACATCTTGTTTTAGATAAATGTAATCAGCAAATTTCATAAGAACTTTCATTGTTTGCTTATATGCCCCATTAATTTATCCTACGGTTCTGACTTGGTGTACAGGGAGAACACCATAACAACAGCCCATGTTCTGAATTCCTTCGCTGTACATTTCAAAAGTGCTAAACAAATAGCTATATTGACTACATCTGTACTAGCTCGCTCATTAATGTCTAAATCGAAATTACGGATTGCCTCTTATCCACTTGTCGTCCCTTTATGCCATAGTTTGTACATCTCAATTGCTATTAGAAACCACAGTTGATATGACTGACTTGCTTAAACAAACATGTTTTCTTACAAGGCAGTAAATGAGGCTGAATGAACTGTTTCGTAGCCAGACAAGGCTCCACTGAAAGCCAGGTGTAGCAGTGGTAAGATGTTGGGACTGCTTTATGTAGGCCCTAACAGTTTGTGGGCACCGTTTGTCACTGTTATAGTGCAACTAATGTATTGTTTTGTTGTGTTGTGTAGTGGCTTTTCTGGCATGCATCCCACTTTTTGCCACATGCAAAAATCGCCACTGCATTCATATGTTCCTCCGTGGCTTCTGTTGGTAGACTGTGCATTATTCAGTTGTTTCAAACGGAACACTGGAAGCTTCATAGAGGAGAACTAAAGGAGGACTACAGTTCCCATAAAGCAATGCACTGAACCATGCTTCCATGTAAAATTAAAATCGGGTAATAACTTAAAGGAAAAATGATTTTAGTGCTAGGTGAACTATCTTGCATTTGTCTCCTTATGAATACAAGTCATAATGTACATGATTGATCCTGCATGACCAAAGAAGCCTTTTTGGTGGCCATCTTCAAAACTAACACTTGATTCACTGTCGTTGTCAAATGTTAGTTTAGGAATGCCTTACACTCTTTCTCTCCTGCCAGTAAAGAAAGACAGGTGGGTGAGTTGATCCAGAGCTAGTCGGATATCAAGTTCCACAGAGAAGGAACCTTACACCTATACTGGGTTTCACTGTCCTAGGTCTTTGTCTTGCCCGGCAGAGAATAGCTTAATTTACAAACCCAGTACTCAATTATTTAACTTACCGAGGCATTGTAGAGCACTGGCCCAATGTCTGAATTGGTGGTCAGGTTACTGGTGGTCAGTTTATAAGATCGGCCGGAACTTTCTAGCTATTTTGAACTATTTTAGAAGCCTTTCACAAATGCAAAGTAGGGTGCCTATGGCAGTTACTACAAAGTTAGAGTATGTACATGTATGTTTTACTGTGTACAAATCCATGGCAATGGCAGGGTAATTATACTGTATGTTTGTGCTAATGGATACAGTGCCTTCAGAAAGTATTCACACCACTTTACTTTTTCCACAATTTGTTGTGTTACAGCCTGAATTTAAAATAGAGTAAATTGAGATTTTGTGTCACTGGCCTACACACAATACCCCATAATGTCAAAGTGGAATTATGTTAAGACATTTTTACAAATTAATAAAAAATGAAAAGCTGAAATGTCTTGAATCAATAAGTATTCAACCCCTTTGTTATGGCAAGCCTAAATAAGTTCAGGAGTTAACTTTATGTCCTGAATGCAAAGGTGTTTGGGGCAAACCAACACAACACTTCATATTTTCAAGCATGTGGTTGTTGCATCATGTTATGGGTATGCTTGTCATCTGCAAGGACTAGAGTGTTTTTTTTGTGGATAAAAAGACATGGAATAGAGTTAAGCACAGGAGGACCTAGAGGAAAACCTGGTTCAGTCTGCTTTCCAAAGACACTGGAAGACAAATTCACTTTTCAGCAGGTCAATAACCTAAAGCACAAGGCCAAATAAACACTGGAGTTGCTTACCAAGACAGCATTGAATGTTCCCGAGTGGCTTAGTTACAGTTTACACTTAAAATCGACTTGAATATCTATAGCAAGACTTGAAAATGGCTGTCTAGCAATAATCCACAACCAACTTGACAGATTTTGAAGAATTTTAAAAATAATAATATGCAAATATTTTACAATCCAGGTGTGCAAAGCTCACAACTGTAATCATTGCCAAAGATGATTCTAACACGTATTGATTCAGACGTGTGAATACGGTTCCAGCCGGAGTCCTGATCAGTAGATCAAACAACACAAAAGTGCTGCTGTGTTGTGAACCTCAACATGCAGAAACTTCCTAACTGAAGTAGTCAGTTTAGCTTCCAGCTAGAACAAGCTCGTACTGTGACAGTCACATCCATAAAACTACACATAGAAGCGGCCTCTTCTTGCATTCGAAATTCGACTAAAAAAGGCTCATGTAATTTACACCACCCATGAATTCACATAAATTGACTAAGAAACTTTGAGAATCTACAATGTCCTCATGCCTCTGCTAAACTATCCATTGGTTCTCAAGAACAGCTACATTTGCTTGAATTTTCTGATGTATTGCTGAGGAGAGACTACTAGTGTTTTTTTTACGACAGCGCAAAAACAGACTGGACCATTTTGAACCCTGTGTACAGCTCAAACCTCTGGGATCAGGAGAGAGGCCTTGAGAACACAAAAACAAAATAAAAAAAGACATCTAGAGCAACTGTTTCATACCCTGTGCTCTTTAAACATTTACTCTCTTACGGCAGCTGAGCTGTAGACATGCACACACAAAAACAGAAGCAATTCAGGTGAGAAGCTCACATTCTGTTGGCGATGGAAACACAGGAGTAAAGAACATAAATGACTAATACGTGTGAGCGCGTGTGTCTGAGTAACTCCAGAGCAGCAGGTGCGACCGAGGTTTTTTTCAGGCATTTTCAGCAGTACATAACCTAGCGGTGTGCTTATTTCTGAGGTCCAAACACTAGCCGAATGATGAAGGCTACATATAGAAATGAACAAATTGGGTGTGCGAATTTCCATGTGGAGTTGATAAACATCAACAAATAGGGCACTGACAGCTGTCAGTGTAGCTAGCTAGCTAATGTTATCTGTTGTTGCATTTATTTTATTTGAACAACACCGTATTCAAAAGATTAACCAGCTGTCTCAATGGCTGGATTTGTCATAAGCATTGACTTAAGGAAAGCTACTGGCAAACGAATCTGCTATAGAAATACTTAGAAATAATAAGATGACATTCCAGGTTATATGGATAACTATTGACAGATAGCTGACATGCGTTTTTCTACATTGTAATGGACACGGTGCAACCATTGGTAGGTAGGCTGCTGGCATACTTCGGCTGCGGTACAGCAAAGCCAGGTCAGCCCGTGCTCATGTTTCTCACAGGGGAAGTGAAATTAAAGGCTACAATGACTTTGCTCATGACCATGCATGCCAAAAATGAAATGTTTTACTTGAATTTTCTTCTGCGGGTGCTTGCTCATTATCTGAATATACACTTGTGGTTTCTAGCTAACGTCACAACAATAAAAGCCGTGGAGAATTGAAGTAAAGCAAAACATTAGTGGTCAAAACCATTCATGTTGGGGCAACGGGGGGAGCGGGTTTTCAAAATGCTATCATATCATGTAATTATATTTCTAAAATGGTCACACATATTTTCAATACAAACTATCTCAAATTGTTAACATTTTCAAATTATGATAATTTTCTGTTTAAAAAAAAAGTGGAGGTGCAAAAACAAGTTTGCGCATCTTATTTTAATTTGCTCCATGGCTCAGACGGCCAAGTAGATACAAGGCTGTTTGGCTCATCTCAGTCACGAAGAGGAATAACTTTGCAGTGGTTTCTGATGAATAAAAAATGTCATGCTGGGTGGGTGGTAACAATCAAATAAAACCCAGGCCTGTAACGAAACGTAGGCTGGTAATAATTTGTATGTCATATCATAGGAATAGTCACCGCATTCACACGCATTGTACAAAGTCTGCCGTTTTGATTTGTTACTTCAAGCTTAAATATATCATACTTTGACTAAAACGATGACTTTACTGACTTAAATCGTTGTGCAACATCATGGGTAAGCTCTGGCCATCGTCTTTCAGCTCAAAAAAAGTAGATTTCTACTGGTGTGGGCGTTTAACAGCAGTATTATTAACATAGATTACTGTTTTCACAAGGCCTGGAAGCAACAGGCATATAGTGTTCAGAGTTTGTGTGTGTACACAAGGTGTTTTCACATCCCAGGTGTGTGTGTGTTTATTCTTATCTAATTACGCTTGTCTCTTTCTCATTATGTCTAATTACTGTCGTCTGCATACTCACTCATCAGTAACACACATACGCAAGCGTTTTCAAGTCTGTTTATGCACATATTTACACGGCACATGTGTCTCATGCTGATGGCACCCTACCGCAAAGGCTGGGTCACAAGGCTGGATAAACTGCCTCCCCCTTCCTCCAGGTGGGCCCGCTCCTCCTGGTCTCCACCTCCGCTGCCAAACCGGATGTGGCGCGGGTCGTTGGGCTCCCCGTTGTACCAGTTATGGTTTCCGCCATCCGGGGTCATCACAGGGCTTTTGGCCTCATCCTGCTGCCCCATCTGGTCCTGCGCCGTTTTCACCATATTCATCGCGTTCACCGGCAACTGGAGGAGCTTTTGCATGGGCGTCATGGCTAGCGTCGTAGAGTCCTTTCCCGAGAAGAAGCCCAATCGCAACCTTATGGACTGAAGAACTCAAAAAAACCTAGACCTTCTTAGATCGTTTCCATATGGCGTAGCTCTAGATGTGGGGTACTGGAATGAGGATTGGAGAAGGTAGATCCAACAGTGGGTGTCCACTTTCATTCTCCAGAAGCTAATGTGGTGAATACAGTCATCAACAACAAGCCCAAACTCTTGATATCTTCCTTTGAGATGGTCCTACTGAGCTGGAGATAATGACTTATTCACTATGGATATTCCTTTTGAAGAGGAAATAATGATGCGTCAGGTCTTGCCTTGGATGAAGCCTTAATGATGACGAGTGCTGACAGCTTCCTCTGACACCACATAGAAACCCAGCCTTACAGTTGCTCTTCTCGTGTGAACCGTACGCTCCGCTATGCTAGGGCTGTCTAAGGGAGCCCAGTGAAGCAACAGTAGACTGCACAGCACAGTGAGTAGCAAGTAGGTGCTGAGGATAGAAGGCGTGGATGGAGTTCCCTCCCTTTATTTTTCCTCCTTCGCTTCCTGTTCTGCTCCTTCTCTTGCTCCTCTCATGGGGAAAGGAGCTCCGTCTGCCTCTCCGAGGGTTTGGCGTCTGGCGCTGATCTCCAATGTTGCTCTGCGCCGATGGCATAGCCCCCTTCTCTCCCTCCTTCCTCCTTCTCCGCCACGTTAGCAGCTACCACCCCTCCCTTCTCCTCCTCACTCCTCCCCCTCTCCCTCTCCATCTCGTGTGTACGCAGGTTTTCCGACGCTCTGCTCCGTTTCATCTCTTGCTCTGCCTTGACTCCAGTGCACTCCTCTCGCCTGAAACTGTATTTGTCTCTCATTGCTTGCTCTCTTCTCCCCACCATCTTTATCGCCATCATGCTTAGTTCCCCTCTTCTTCACCTGATCTTGTTCCCTTCGTTCACCACCCCTCCCTGTTTCCTTGCTTGCTTCCTTCTGGTTACATTATCTTTGTCCATGCCCTCTTTTCTCTCCCTTCGTTTTCCTGTTCCCTCGCTCTCTTGCCTTACATGACTCAGCTTTCACAGCAGTGTCGTGGTGATGATGTTGCTCTTTCTCACACGCACACTCCTCCTCGTTTTTCCGATCAACAGTGCCACCTAACAACAGGAATCCTTTCTCTCTGCCTCTCTCTCATTCCTTAATCTCTCATTCCTTCCCCTCTTCCTCTCTCATTCCTTAATATCTCTCATTCCTTTCCCTCTTCCTCTCTCATTCCTTTCTCTCTTCCTCTCTCATTCCTTTCTCTCTTCCTCTCTCATTCCTTTATGCCTCACATTCTCTCTTTTTCCTTTCTATTATTCCTTTCTCTCCGTCTCTCTCTCATTCCTCTTTCTCCCGGAGGCTATAACGTAATGGGTTAATTTATAGCCAGAGAGAGACTGTGGGATTGTGGAGGACTGATGGCCATGATGATGGCCCTGTGTGTGTGTGTGTGTGTGTGTGTGTGTGTGTGTGTGTGTGTGTGTGTGTGTGTGTGTGTGTGTGTGTGTGTGTGTGTGTGTGTGTGTGTGTGTGTGTGTGTGTGTGTGTGTGTGTGTGTGTGTGTGTGTGTGTGTGTGTGTGTGTGTGTGTGTGTGTGTGTGTGTTGATCGAGGTAAGGGAGTGCCGCACTGAAGCAAGGGAACATTAAATCACATCCTTTACTAAAGGGGCCTAGGTTGCTAGGCAAGGGTACTAAATTACCCGCTTCAGTAAGGGGCTAGGACACAGAGATGTGGCCCATGTTCTGTTCAGTGCTACGGTTCCAGAAAACACAGATTTAGCATCAAAGTCAGGTTTTATTGCTTGTATCTGTACCGAATCTAACACACTAAATTAAACATGTCAGATGCATAAAACCTCAACAATTCTCCAATTTGCTTTTTCATGGTATGGTATGTCTCTCTTCTCTCTCTCTCTGCAGTATTACTGGTACCATCCCCCACCTATCTCCATTCACCATTTCTCACCAGGATGCCTGAAACTGTGACATCACGCTCTAGTGAATTGCACAAACACACACACACACACACACACACACACACACACACACACACACACACACACACACACACACACACACACACACACACACACACACACACACACACACACACACACACACACACACACACACACACACACACACACACACACACACACACACACACACACACACACACACAGCCAATGTGGCACATAAACAGTTTCTCCTCACAGCTCGACATCATCTCATCAGTCAGCCCTGCTGCACTCTCTGCTACTCATGCCAAGTAAATTGCCCACCATCCAACAGACAAGGATACTATGACATTTCATCTTCAACTGAATTTGTCCGATACACACTCCTGTTTCAGAGACCGAGAAAGAGAGTGACACAGAGACTGATCCCTAATGGCCGGACCGACTGATCTAGAAATTATAATTATTAGTTAGATAGGATGCAAGGTGATTTACAGATCTCCTCAAACACACACAGATAAAGAGACCGAGACTGCGAGATCAATTGAATGATAGAGGAATTGTTCAATTATTCAATGACAATTAACACTGAGTGACATTGTTGTAATCAACAATCAAGTGAACACTGAACACAACCAAACCAAGATGGCCGCTTAGATGGCGTACAAACATATGGAGTCTTCTGAGAAATAAACAGAGAGGATGAGTAGTTGTGGGCCACGGGAGAGAGACATTTTTCAGAGAAAAAGCCAGACCAAAATCAATGACATTTAGAGAGGCAGGGGAGGGAAAATAAAGACGATATCAGAACAGACAGTCACACGTACTCCGAGGAGGTGAGAGAGAGGAGAAAGATCAAGTGAAGTGAGCAAAAGCGAGGGAGTCAGGGGAAGCAATGTATTATACACAGTGCCGACAGAAAGTATTCACACCCCTTAACTTTTTCCACATTTTGATGTGTTAGATTTTGTGCCAGTGGCCTACACACAATACCCCATCATGTAAACATTGGATTATGTTTTTACACATTTTTACAAATTAATACAAAATGAAAAGCTGAAATGTCTTGAGTCAATAACTATTCAACTCCTTTGTTATGGCTAGCCTAAATAAGTTCAGGAGTAAAGATATGCTTACCAAGTCACTCTGTGTGCAATAATAGTGTTTAAAATGATTTTTTAATGACTACCTCATCTCTATAGCCCACACATACAGATTGTAAGGTCCCTCAGTCGAGCAGTACATTTCAAACAAAGATTCAACCACAAAGACAAGGGAGGTTTTCCAATATCTCGCAAAGAAGGGCACCTATTGGTAGATGGGTAAAATAAAGAAAATGCAGACATTGAATATCCCTTTGAGTATGGTGAAGTTATGAATTACAATTTGGATGGTGTATCAATACACCCAGTCACTACAAAGATACAGGAGTCCTTCCTAACTCAGTTGCCGGAATGGAAGGAAACCACACCATGAGGCCAATTGTGAATTTAAAACAGTTACAGAGTTTAATGGCTGTGATAGGAGAAAACTGAGGATGGATCAACAACATTGTTGTTACTCCACAACACTAACCTAAATTACAGAGTGAAAAGAAGGAAGCCTGTACAGAATAAAATGATTCCAAAACATGCATCCAATAAGGCACTAAAGTAAAACTACAAAAAATGTGGTGCAAATCCAACACAAACCATCACTTCATACACTATGTATACAAAAGTATGTGGACACCCCTTCAAATTAGTGGATTTGGCTATTTCAGCCACAGACGTTGCTGCCAGGTATCTAAAATCGAGCACATAGCCATGCAGACAAACATTGCCAGTAGAATGGCCTTATTGAAGAGCTCAGTGACTTTTAATGTGGCACCGTCATAGGATGGCAACTTTCCAGCAAGTCAGTTCATCAAATTTCTGCCCTGCTGGAGCTGCTCCGGTCAACTGTAAGTGCTGTTCTTGTGAAGTGGAAACATCTAGGAGCAACAATGGCTCAGCCGCGAAGTGGTAGACCACACAAGCTCACAGAATGGGACTGCCGAGCACAATAATTGTTCGTTGGGGGCTTCATGAAATGAGTTTTCATGGCCGAGCAGCCGCACACAAGCCTAAGATCACCATGCACAATGCCATGCGTCGGCTGGTGTGGTGTAAAGCTCACGGCCATTTGACTCTAGTGCAGTGGAAACACGTTCCCTGGAGTGATGAATCACGCTTCACCATCTGGTAGTTTGACGGACGAATATGGCAGATACCAGGAGAATGCTACCTGCCGAATGCATAGTACCAACTGTAAAGTTTGGAGGAGGAGGAATAATGGTCTCGGGCTGCTTTTCATGGTTCAGGCTTGGCCCCTTAGTTCCAGTGAAGGGATCTTAACGCTACAGCATACAATTACATTAAATTCTAGACGATTCTGTGCTTCCAACTTTGTGGCAACAGTTTGTGAAGGACTTTTCCTGTTTCAGCATGACAATGACCCCGTGCACAAAGTGAGGACTGTCAGAAATGGTTTATCAAGATCGGTGTGGAAGAACTTGACTGGCCTGCACAGAGCCCTGACCTCAACCCCATCGAACACCTTTGGGATGTATTGGAATGGCGACTGTGAGCCAGACCTAATCCCCCACAATCAGTGCCCAACCTGTCTAATGCTCTTGTGACTGAAAGGAAGCAAGTCCCCGTAGCAATGTTTCAACATCTAGTGGAAAGCCTTCCCAGAAGAGTGGAAGCTGTTATAGCGGCAAAGTGGGGACAAAATCCATATTAATCCCCATGATTTTAGAATGAGATGTTCAAAAACATCCACACATCCACGTATGTGTCCACATACTTTTGTAATGTAGTATATTTTCAAGCATGGTTGGTGGTGGTTGCATCATGTTATGGATATGCTTGTTGTCGGCAAGAACTAGAGTTTTTTTAGGATGAAAATAAATGGAATAGAGCTAAGCGCCGGCAAAATCCTAGAGGAAAATCTACTTTCCAACAGACACTGGGAGACAAATTCAACATTCAGCAGGAAAATAACCTAAAACACAAGGCAAAATATACAATAGAGTTGCTTACCAAGATTACATTGAATGTTCCTGAGTGGCCTAGTTACAGATTTCACTTAAATCAGGTTGAAAATCTATGGAAAGACTTGAAAATGGCTCTCTAGCAATGATCAACAACCAAATTGACAAATTAATTATTTGCAAATAATGTGCAAATACTGTACAATCCAGGTGTGCAAAGGCTCTTAGAGACTTACCCAGAAATATCCAGAACTGTAATTGCTGCTGATTCTACAATTTATTGACTCAGGGGTGTGAATACTTATACTTTAATATTTCTATATTTAATTTTCAATATATTTGCAAACATTTCTAAAAACATGTTTTCACATTGTCATTATGGAGTGTTGTGTGTAGATGGGTAAAAAACAACAACATTTAATCCATTTTGAATTCAGGCTGTAGCAAAATGTGGAATAAATCAAGGGGTATGAATACTTTCTGAAGGCAATGTAGACTACTGTCGAGATCTTACTCCGAGGGAGTAGTTCGCTGGGGTGAGAATGGTGCTGTTGACAGGTTTCGAGACCTCAAATCCCACAAACCTTAAAACCTGCTCTCTTCCATTATCCTTGTATACAGTCTATGGTTCCTCCACAGAGAATACAATGGACTTAACCGGACTTAGCTTCACAACCACGCCTCAACCAACGCAGGCTTAGCAAGACATTTATTCTCTTCCTTCTCCTGCCTGTTAGTCGATGACTCATTGCTAATAGAAGAACACATTACGTAGGGACGTACAGTAGGCCTCCGTGACTAGAGAATCTTCTGATGTTTAGCATCATGCTAACAGAGGATGATACTAGTCGGCTGGCGTATTGCTCAGCAGGGTGGGACTGTAAATTAGATTTCAATAGATAATGAAGTTATCGATTTTGACAAATGAAAGGAAGGCAAAAGAGATTACTAGCCTGGTCCCAGAGCTGCATATACTGTTTAGCCAACTCCTATAGTTGTTTTGGCATAAAAACAGATCTGGGACTGGGTTTAGTAGATTACGCCACCAAGACAACAACCTATTCAAATAACCTACCCAAAATAACAAGGAGGAACATCTTGACTTTACTGTGTGTAAGCGGTTAGTGGTTTGTCTTTGGCTTACATGACAACATGGAGAATGTTTGTGCAGAAACATGAACATTCGTTCATCTGCTACATCCATCTCCCAGATGTGTGAATGGCACATTGAAAAAGCAATCCTCTCCAAGGTCTTAATGCTTTTTCTCCAAGAACGTCACTTCATCCTACATCTCAACTCAAAATGTTGTATTGGAACCAATGTTCGCTATATTTTTTATCTGAGAAAATTTCAGGTCTGCTGACAGAAAACTCGTTTAATGTTAACACTGAGGCTGTACCCGCTTTAAGTTAGTTTTAACAATGGTCAAGTAAGCTACTGTGGCTATTTGATCATAATGTAGGCCTACCAGAGTGTCTCAAAATACAACAAAATGAGACAAAAGCAAGCACTTTACCTTACTAGCTCTTCAAAGATGTCTAGAAATGCACACGTTTTGTGCTCTTGTAGGAAGCAATCACTCCCCCATTGCTGACTAGAAATTATCTATAACTGGGCTAATAACTTATTAACTAGCAAAGGATATGAACAAATGTACACACCTCGCTACATGTAACTCACTTTGATCTCAAAACAAGCTCATCTACCCACAACCGCTGATGCTGTAAAAACAGTCCAGTTTAAAGTGAATGGCACAGATCCATGAATGGCAATGGTCTATTTTCATATAGGCCTACGGCATCTGATTGGTTATGGCGCACCGATCTGTGCAGAGTACATGCCTGCGTCGTGCCAGTCAATTAAATAAAATCATACTCTGATGTGTTCTGCCTACAACAAAATCTCCTGTATTGTTAGTTATGCATACTAAGTCTTGCGTAGTTCATTTAGTTTTGTTATGTTGCATTGAAAGTGGCTAATTGATTCGATCACAATTCCCAAAGTAAAGGGAAAAGTGATAATATTTCTTCTGCTTGGCAGTCCAGGAGAGCTGTGCTTTAGAGGGAACATTGATTGTAACCCCACTTCATCCTAATTCATTCAATGCAGAATTTAAGGATGCAAATGGACAATTTGTGAAAGAGCCAAACAGATCCACAAATGGCATCAATCTGTCACGTTTGCGATGACATGGCAGAGAAAAATGCCCTGAGCAACATGGAATGTGGTGGTGACTCGGGCAGGTTTCCAAGGCAACAGCATTTCCTCTGCCATGTTTATACAGAGACCAGACGACTTGCCATCCTGTGCACCTGGGATACAACAGAACAATGCAAACATGCTGGGTAATTGCACATCAGATAAAAACTAGCTGTCGAGTGGCCATTATTGAACAGGTGACTATGTGCTGCTGCTGCTGCTATGACAATCTAAAACTGGATTTAAAGCTGTATGATGGAGGTATATTGTGTGTGTTGTTGTCTCATCTAGACATGTCATATAAGCATGGTTTGGGGTCCAACTTTAAGAAATATCTCGTGCACAAACCAGTTTGTTCAAGCTCTGTAGTAATTGTTGTTGCTGCTATGACAATCTAAAATGGGATTTAAAGATGGGCGATAGTAGTATATTCTCTGTGTGTTGTCTCAACTAGACCTGCAATATAGGATAGGCTAAGGGTTAAACTTTTAAAATGTCCATGCACCAGTAGTTTGTTCGGCTCTCCATATCCTGTAAAAGCCCATTTTCTATGGCATACATTATATGTGCCACTGCCACTAAATCAATCTCTCATTTGAAAGGCCTGAGTTAGATATCTTTCCCATTATGTATGATACCATAAAAAAATAAACTGAATGTACAAAATATTAGGAACACCTGCTCTTTCCTTGACAGACTGACCAGATGAATACAGGTGAAAGCTACAGTATGATCCCTTATTGATGCCACTTGTTAAATCCACTTCAATCAGTGTAGATGAAGGGGAGGAGACAAGTTAAAGAAGGATTTTAAAGCCTTAAAACAATTGAGACATGGATTGTGTATGTATGCCATTCCAGCTCTCTCTCTTTTAGAAGTTCAGCTGTGGAGCTACGAAGAAGACAGGATCATTTTTTTAAAAATGACATTGCTGCAAAATAAAATCTCTGCTAAGAACATAAGATTGCACAGCTAACCAAACATTTCTGCTGAATACATGGTATATACTGTAAAGCTTTGATACAAAATGTGGATGGAAACATGGTTATTGTATTTGAGTAAAATCATACCATATGAAAAGAAATCACAACAGCTGTGATGGAAACAGGATGTTACTGTACATTTTTATAAATGCCGACAGATCATTTGTTTGTTCGACAGTGTGGGATATTTTTTGTGTCGGTAAAATTAGTTATGTGAGAAATGGCACTAGAAGCAACTTTTATGCGCAAATATTGATATAACAACCATCATATCGAAGTAAACTTGGAGTCACGCGATGATACGGTGAGTGGTCCTCCTACCACTACTCGGGAAACTATGCAGTTTATTAGGCTACAGATTAAATAAATGATGATGAACTTCACAGGGTGATGAAAGTGCACAGTTATCTTGATGCTCCTTTCTAATAAATATTGAGGGCCTTATTCTGGTAACATGATGATTGACGCTGTCACGTTCTGACCTTTATTTCCTTTGTTTTGTCATTATTTAGTATGGTCAGGGCGTGAGTTGGGTGGGCAGTCTATGTTTGTTTTTCTATGTTTTGGGGTATTTCTATGTTTCAGCCTAGTATGGTTCTCAATCAGAGGCAGGTGTCATTAGTTGTCTCTGATTGAGAATCATACTTCGGTTTCCTGGGTTTCACTGTGTGTTTCTTCCTGTCTTTGTGTTTTGCACCAGATAGGGCTGTTTTGGGTTTTCACGTTTCTTGTTTTTGTTGTTTGTTCATGTGAAGTGATTTATTAAAACATGAATCAAAACAACCACGCTGCGCTTTGGTCCGCCTCTCCGTCAATGGAAGAAATCCCTTACAGACTGCCATTAACTGCCATTTGACAAATACACATTTTCTCGCTCTTACCCATAATAATCTCATCATGTAGCCTAGCCTACCCACACTTTATCAGCGAGCTGTTGGCTAGAGCACACGTTGCCAACTCCTCAGTAAGGAAAGTAGCTATTGGCTGTCCAAAAAGTCGCTAAATGACGTCATCGCCAAATTTGCACAATTGGACATGTGCATGCGATTGTGATGGACGCTGTAGGAGAGGAATAACGTCGTAGGAGAGACAAAAGTGAGTAAAAAACACCCTAAATATGTTTAGAACTACAAGTGAGCAAGCTGCAGAGTGGCACAACACAGCGAATAAGAACCAGATATTTGAGGCCATACTCCTTCCTCCTTCAGCACTTTAGAGGCATTGTTAGTCCCTATCCCCAGGAGTTTCTCTTTTTTTAAGACAACACTTCGAGGAAAGCCACAACAGCACGGGCTAAAGATTTGGCATCTCCTCCCTCCAACTCTACAAGCCCCAGAAATGTTGATACAATTGTCTGCTTGGTGTCACTAAAGTACCCCCAGGTACTTAGAAACACTTACATCCGTGGACTCATCGAGGAGGAGTCTGAAACGCTGGTCACCCACATCTGCGACCAACTGTTTCAGAAAGTATGTTGCCAGAACACCATTAGTCATTTCTGTGCACTTTATCCTGTGCATTTTGAAGTGGGTAGCAGCAGTGGACTCTGAGAACGCAGCTCTACATGCTTCTCCAATGTGATCCATCCCAGCATGGAACAGTGCGATAGCTAATGCCATGGTGGCCTCAGTCTTTTTTGCAGAGTCAACTTTTTTTAACCATAAATGGCAGCTTGTTTTGGGTGGAACTGTTATATAAGGCTTTGCCTTTTGAGTATGTTTTTGAGTTGTCATGTGTATTATTATTATTTTTTTTTTTTTACATCATTACATTTGGCATAGAAATCAGCCTTACAATACAGGCAGTACGCCCGTGTATCAACTCCAATAAATGGCTCTGAATTCAGGGTTTGATTCCCACTCCTTTCTGTATTTTGGGTGTACAGTTTAGACTGAGACATGATGAACTAGCCAGCTAGATGTTTAGCTTATGTCACAGAGAGGCACACACAGTGGACAAGGTGAGTAAGTGACTGAGGCTGTGAGTCAAATGCAGTGATTTATTTTCGTGCAGTTTATTTATTTCAGACAAAAAAACAGCAGCACCCAGTGCTCGTTGAGAAAAGTCTCCAATAACACCAGAAAAAGTCGCTAGGTCGATTAAATAAATAAAAATTGTCGCTAGAGGGGTCTGAATACTCTCTAAATATAGCGACAAAGTCACTAAGTTGGCTACACTGGCCAAGACCAGAGTAGGCACATTTGCTATTTAATGCAACAGTTTTTGTAGCAAAACTACGGTAGAGTTGAAAAAGCGATGGAAACACATTTAACTTTAGATTTTTATTCGGTACATGAAAAATGTTGTGTGCAGTACGTCATCACGCACTGAATGGAAAATGCGCATCTTTTCTTTTTGCAGATTTGAGAATATTTGCATTAAAATCTGTAGCCAATTGGATGGAAACCTAGCTATTAATTAAGTGGCCAAGAATAATTATATTGTTTTGAAAATTGTGAATTTACACTTGATATCCCAATTCACTAAATGCACCTTCACTCTTTCTGTGTGAAACATTAAATTAGCTTAAATCAATTAGTTGATCTAAAATTGGATTATTTGCGATTTTCATAGTTTTATCACAGGTTGTACTCTGTCTCACTAGGGTTGCAAACATGGCCAGCAAAATCCATGGAATATTTTTTTTTTTAAATAAGTCAAACTTGGAGTTCTCTGACACAGACTGTGTGTACCCATTGAACCCACTCAAGGCCATCCTGGCATGGAATGAAAAGCAATACAGTGAAAAAGCCTTCAACACAGTGACTTAACTATGAGCACCATCTGCTGGGGTAAATGCTCCAGTACACTTTAATCGAAGGTTATCTATTGTCAATAACATTGACCTTTGTGCTTATGTCAACAATTGCAGGTTAGTATGTCACTGCAAATATGTCAACGTATAGTATATTGATGGTATAATAAGGGGTATAGAGGGTTTGTGCATTGAGTATTTCACAATTGCTTTTGCAGGGGTGCTTTCATGTAATGGAGGCTGGTTTGTTTTGCCATTACTCATCCACTCAAGCCTAAAGAAGACCAAAATATGTCATATGTGAAAAAAGTTTATTACAAGACAATTTTTATGCCAATTGTTTATCCCAATAGACAGTTGAGTATTTTAGACCATAATGTCATGGTTTAAAAAAACGTGGAGCTTGCTTACAAATGAACTCTGGGATCACAGTTATGGCAATCATTACACTGTGAATACATCATGGCAATCTCCAAACGGATCTCCAAACAGCCTCTGTTCTATTCCACCAAAGGAGAGTAAAGTGGAACTCCTGTTTGGTAAGCCTACCTTTAAATGGTGATGTATGATCTGTCAGTCAAAAAATGTTGCTTAAAAACCTCATACCTCCATCAAAAGTGAGCTGACCTATTAAACAAACGTAAAAGCAATTTGAATGATTCCTCACCAATTAGTGGTTGTAATTAACACAGAATGTTTCTGAGGGAAAATCTTTCAAAAGATGTCGAAGACAAAACATGAAAGGTGTTCAAACAAAGGTGTGAACGTGTAATAAAACATGATTCATTTCTAGCTTAGTCACTACATACAGTAGGCCAGTCGCTAGACTACACAGCTCCCCAGACACATATAAAGGCTACACTTCTAGTGCTGTGAATCAGATATCTAGACTAGGATCATCAAATATACCAACATACCAGACCAGAACCTCTACATGGCCAGGAAATGAACTTTTTTTAATCACACAAGGTGATAGCATCTTTGCTCTTGGCTTCAGCAACACACACACACACATGCCTCCCATTTTGCATATTTAATGCATTCATTTCACAGGCACTTAAATATAGCCCCTACCTGGAGTGCATCCCAAATGGCACTTTACTCACCATACCGTGCACTACCTTTGACCAGGGCCCATAGGGAATAGGGTTACATGTGGGACACATGACCAGAGTTATGCGTGCATAAATGGAACTTAATTCCCTTTTTCATGGACTTTTGTCTCTCGACGCATCTGCTGACCTTAGTTAGACTAAGCATGGGAATGGCATGCTATTCACCTGCTATTTGTTTGGGGTGGAGACCAAAGAAATGAACGTGGCGAGGTGTGTCTACAGATACGGCGTATTCCAACCTAGATTTAATTCCCTAATAATTCCACCACCTTTATGTGCGATAAAACGATGAATAAGGTCAAGCAACCTGTTGGTTCCAAGTGGAAAACCATCAAATGTATTTTTCCCAGATAGAAATAAAACCATTCTCCATGAAATGTAATTTACAAATTGATCAGAGCTATTAATAAGATGAGTAAGCCGTTTGGATAAGGGGATTGTAAACATAAATGACCATTTAAAAAAAAATCTATAAATCTTATTTTATCTTGTGATCGCTGGAGATAAATGTTAAACAAGTCAACACTGAAGCATACATAGCTTATCCCCATTTCCACAGTGAAGTTTATTAAATGTTTATTAAATGCTGACCTTTATAATTTGCACGGATGAAAGAGACTCAGATCCTATCAAGCTCTGTCAGGATGGTTGGGGAGCGTCTCTCCAGAGACGTTAGATCGGGCTCAAGTTTGGGCTCTGGCTGGGTCATTCAAGGACATTCAGACACTTGTCCCGAAGCCACTCCTGCATTGTCTTGGCTGTGTGCTTAGGGTTGTTGTCCTGTTGGAAGGTGAACCTTCGCCCCAGTCTGAGGTCCTGAGCCCTATGGAGCAGGTTTTCATCAAGGATCTCTCTGTACTTTGCTCCTTTCATCTTTCCCTCATTCCTGACTAGTCTCCCAGACTCTGCCGCTGAAAAACATCCCCACAACATGATGCTGCCACCACCATGCTTCACTGTAAGGATGGTGCCAGGTTTCCTCCAGATGTGACACTTGGCATTCAGGCCAAAGAGTTCAATCTTGGTTTCACCAGACCAGACAATCTTGTTTCTCATGGTTTGAGTCCTCTAGTCCTCTAACTCCAAACGGGCTGTCATGTGCCTTTTACTGATGAGTGGCTTCCGTCTGGCCACTCTACCATAAAGGTCTGATTGGTGGAGTGCTGCAGAGATGGTTGTCATTCTGAAAGGATCTCCCATCTCCATAGAGGAACTCTGGAGCTCTGTCAGAGTGACCATCGGGTCCTTGGTCACCTCCCTGACCACCTCCCTCACCCCAGAGAATGCGATTCCACTGCTCCAGAGGCCAATGGCGGCGCGAGCTTTACACCATTCCAGCCGATGCTTGGCATTTCGCATGGTGATGTTAGGCTTGTGTGTGGCTGTGCGGCCATGGAAACCCATTTCAAGAAGCTCCCGGCTCCCGATGAATAGTTATTGTGCTGACATTGCTTCCAGAGGCAGTTTGGAACTCGATAGTGAGTGTTGCAATCGAGGACAGATTATTTTTATGTGCTACGCGCCTCAGCACTCGACTGTTCCATTCTGTGAGCTTGTGTGGTCTACCACTTTGCGGCTGAGCCGTTGTTGCTCCTAGATGTTTCCACTTCACAAGAACAGCACTTACAGTTGACCGGGCAGCTCTAGCAGGGCAGAAATTTGACGAACTGACTTGTTGGAAAGGTGGCATCCTATGACAATGCCACATTGAAAGTCAGTGAGCGCTACATGCAATGTTTGTCTATGAAGATTGCATGGCCATGTGCTCGATTTTTATACACCTGTCATTAACGGGTGTGGCTGAAATAGCCAGATCCACTACTTTGAAGGGGTGCCCACATACTTCTGTATATATAGTGAACTTAGTGCGGAAAGTGTCGCCAAACCATTAAAAAAATTATTCATAACTACTTTCCTAACCCTAAATGATATACAAGATCAGAGTATTTTTAAATATACCAATTTGTCACACCCTGAACTGTTTCACCTGTCTTCGTGTTGTCACCCATCTTCCTCATTATCCCCAGTGTATTTATACATGTGTTCTCTGTTTGTCTGTTGCCAGTTTGTCTTGTCTTGTCAGGTCTTACCAGCGTGTTTTCCCGTATCCCTGTCTTCTCAAGTTCTATTTCCTAGATTCCCCGGTTTTGACCATTCTGCCTGACCCCGAGCCTGCACCTTATAGACTCTACCCTGGATTACAGACCTCTGCCTGTCTTTGATCTGTCTTTTGCCTGCCCCCTATTCGGGTCAATAAACATCTGTGACTCTAGCTGTCTGCATCTGGGTCTTATCCTGATACCAATTAGTGCTGAAACGGAGAAGAATATGTGTATATTTAGGCCTAAGTGGCTTTATTTCATTGATCCCTAATATTCTGAACTATTCTTCATATATTCCAGGGAGTCTGTCGAGAAAATGCTAATTAAAAAAGGTACACCAAATTTAAAGGGATGGCTTTAGATAAATTTACTGAAAACCATTTTGAATGAACTTCACGAGAAAATCTGTTGGTTGGAGGGTTTTCAGCGGTTGAATTCAATTTATTCAGGGCACGCATGGGAACCAGGCCTGCAAAGCCTGTTATGCACCTACATAAGATAAGTCTGAACATCAACTTCTGAGAAGTGTGTAGGAAAGGCGTACATCTGAATCAGGCCCATAGTATATAACACAGTGTCTCCAAAGGATATTGTAAAATGTATTAAAAAATGTATTCAATGAAATATCAGGTGCATGATACATTGGCCGTGCAGCATTTACGGGATACGGTAGAAGGCAGGGCATTCATACTTCTTGCTCTTCACCAAGCAGAGCAGCACTGTTGTGAAGGAAGTTGTCAAGGAACTAAGTTTGTGTTTATACAGGACCTCCCGCCCCCACCTCCCATCAACCAATCATGTCAATGCGGAGCTATACAGAGCCCTATGCATTGTTACAAAATTTGGGCGGCGCGTGGGGATGCAGCACAAAACTCAATTGGCCTCTGCATGCCTCCAGAGGATCCGAAATTGCGTCACACCATCCATACGGCCCCTATGAATTTTTTTTGTTGAAAAAAGCATAAATTGTCTCTTAGTTACTGGCGTGGTTAACCATATACTTAGGGATGTTGCGGTGATGAGATTTTGTCAGACGGTGATTGTCAAGCAAATAACTGCCGGTCTCACGGTAGGTAATCAAACGTTAACTAACATAAATACATTTAGCATCTTTTTGCTTCCACGCATAGTCTACAAGCCACTGATGCAGAACTTTGGAATATCTACATTTTAAAAAGTCTAATAAATCCATGTAATATAGCCCACACCTTCACAATAAATACATTTATTTTAGACAGGTCTAAAGAAACATGATATGAAGAAAATATAGTATATTTCAGAAGAACAGAAAAGCATACTCTGAGTTATCTTTATGTTAGGTCCTGATCTGGTTATGCCATATGGCTGTGGGCTACAATAGTTCATTTAGCAGACAATATTTGCTTAGAATTCCATGGCATTCTTTTATACTATTGTATAGTATGAAGAATACAACTGAACATAGCTGAATAAAATAGAAAGGATATTTTCTCCATCGGGACTTAAAAATAGATATATTGAATATTAAAACATACAATCAACCTGTAGTGAAGCCACTCAACATTTACATTGCATTCAGTCATCTAACAGACTCCCATCCAGAGCGACCCACAGGCGCAACCAGGGTTAAGCGACAGATCTTCCATCAAGTCAAAACGGGGACCCGAACCAGCAACCTATCGGCCACCGGCCCAAGCTCCCAACTGCCAGGCCACCAACCATCCAAGATCCCCCCACAGTTCCCTGTGATCGGGTCTTTGTCACAGGCTACAAGTGAAGACAGACACATTGGGGACACAACTGTGATCATCCTTATCCAATTCTGAGGTGCATTTTGAAGATATTGGAAGAACTGTCCAACTGTACTTTGTCAGTCAACAAAATGAGTAGGCCTAATGAACAGCAAAGGCAGTAGCCCATGTCAATCTACTATCCCCCCATAGTACAAAAGTTAACCGATTCTATTCTGTGTGAGGAATAAATATTCCAAGCATCGTCTGGGATGTGATGTATTAATTTGGAATCTAACCACTACCATCAAAACAATGTTTTCAAGCAATGTGGCTGACACAACAGATCAGAACATTTAGCTTAAAATGTTGATAAACTATTAGGCTATTTCTTCACATTATAAGCGCAGTAAAGCGCATATGTTCGAAAATACTGTCAATTTGCGGTAAAAAACACCATTCTCAAACATCAACTCCAATACAAATATGCATGTAATACTTTCATTAAAAAGGTGCATTTTTATAGTATGCATGCCAGTTAATCCCTACACTCATTGTAAAACTGATTTAATGTGCTTCATTTTTAAAAGTTGTTTGGCCACTTTAGTTATGATTACAAACCTTATCAGGCCTATGGGCTTGGCTACATGAGGTGTGTGACTATTATTTGAAAAAGGTTGCAAAAAAAGGCATGCTCTGTTTCTTGCCTTACTGCACACAAGCTGGGCATCATTCACACGTGATAATATATAATGCACAAGTGATAGGATAATATTGTCACCCATCAGACTATTCTTGATTTAATCTTTTGTCTTTACATATACTAAATAATATTTTTTGGATTTAGAATGGACCAGGGGCAGGGGAAAAAATACATGTCATCTATGCACTTAAATAGCGAATTAACTACGCTTTTCCCATGGTTCATTATCATGCCAGCCAGGTAGACTATACTCCTGTTGTAAAGAGAAGCAATGTGCTTAATACTAGGAAGGTTGGAAAATAAATATAGTAGCCTATAGAAAGCTGATGGGATCCTCCTATTTTTAATATAGAACATCACTCTGTTTCCTCACGCAATTTCTTAGCCTATTGAAATGTTGCGCAACATGAGCTCCTGGGCTCTCATGGAGTGTTTGATTAGATTTTCGAATTCATTTGCATTGATGACAGAGTGATTAGAGGGACAATAGAGTGCTGAGTACCAGGCAGTTAGCAAGTTTGGTAGCCTACTAATGATCATCAGCAGCATCAGAGCTTGGAGAATCCTAATTACCATGGCTAAATGGTTCCGTGGAATTTGACTGCCGTCACAACTTTGTGACCGCCGGTGTGGCGGTAATACGGTCACCGTAACAGCCCTACACATACTGACGTTTTAGAATTTGTGGCACAAATACCATTCAAGTCACGGGACCGATATTAGCAATTTTCACACATCATCTTCAAATCATCTACAAGTGACTTTTTGTTGAGCTTCACAATCAATTTTAAATACTTGTGGACGTTATGCGCAAAACATGCTAATATTGGTCCTATAATTTGAATGGGACTTTTTTTTTTTTTTGTCACAAATGATAAAACATTAGCATATGGAAACGGTGCCATGAAAACTAAACCAAAGAATGAAATATTGTCATATCTTGTCCATATGCTGCTTAAAGGGTAAGGAAACCAGTGTGTAATTTTGTAATTTGGGTGAACTATCCCTTTAAGAATAAAAATGGGATTACCCGATAAATGTATAAAAGATGCCACATTTTGGCAAAAGCACCAGA
This sequence comes from Oncorhynchus gorbuscha, assembly GCF_021184085.1. Lineage (NCBI taxonomy): Eukaryota > Metazoa > Chordata > Actinopteri > Salmoniformes > Salmonidae > Oncorhynchus > Oncorhynchus gorbuscha. The sequence continues at coordinate 54,861,268 of NC_060173.1, forward strand.
TGTGGCTTAATTACCTTTTATAACACCCTCTATGTAGTACTATAACTTTGCTTATGAATGATTAGTTAACCATTATGTTGTGATTGTGGAGACTATGAAGCCTTTATCATTTGTTGTTATGCCTGTTTTAAAGGTGTGACCAATGAAACAAACATCTACAAAGCACAGATGCAAAAGTTAGACCTTCATGAGGTTATTTTACATGAAAATTTGTTTGTGGTCCTTCCAATGCAGCCATGCATGCACATATCAAATATCACAAGCCGTTGTGACATCAATGTTTCCTATTTTATGAAGAAAGCATCAATGTAAAATTGACAGCTCAAGCAAAGGCAGCTGGGATGACCTGTCCTGACCTGCATATTTTACTCTAGCTTTCTCACTGGAGCCATAGACCGGCCCACTTGCCGTGTCAGAAGAAAATACAGTATTTGGAAGGCCATTTAGACTATAAAGTATTACTTATACAGTAATCTTGGTACCCTGAACCAACCAGTGACACAAGAGACTTATACAGTATAAGTGTCTACCCTGACTTGGGCATTTTAATAGTGTTACCAGTGCTCCTTTTCTCCAATGCACTTTATTGCATTGCACTTAGAGCAGGTTGGGGTTGATGCCTGCAGCAATCAATGAACTGCAGATAAGAGCAGAAGTGACAGGTAGGCAGACTGCCCTTTCCTCTGCCCTGCACTCTTCAACCAAATCAAATCAAATAGATCCATAGATCCAGGATCCAAGAGAATACACTCGACACACACACTAAGCTACAAACTAGTTTCAATAGCAAGTTCAATAGCAGCATCAGCATCTCCCCCATCAATCTCAAATAACATGAATACAACAATACTGCTAAATAATACAGTACAATTGAATAGCACTGTCTAGACCTGCAATGTTTGGACTCAGAGCATTGTGTAGGGTCAAACATCAGATTGACAGCACAGTAAATCAACTGAATTATTTAAATGGCAAACTTTATATCTCAGATATTCATTTTTTGTTAATCAAATAACATTTTATTAGTGTAATATAGCAGTGAATATCGGTTGATAGCAGCCTACTAATTGTCTTAGTTTGCCTTCACTTTCTTAACCTTTTGCCAAGTGGCCAAAAATTGAAATTATATTTATCACAGTTCCCTAATTGCCCTTCAAGAGTAGGCTATACAGACAATGCCACTTGAAACGACCTTTCTGGAGAGCAGCATTCTGTGAACACAAGCCACTTCGCCCTACACACACACCGTCCTCTTCAGCACCACGGAGCTGTCCGGTCCGCGGTTCTGCAAATATATAGAAAACGAACGCTCCTTACGTAGACTATTATGAAGATTATTATGCCTAGTTTCATTTGTAGTATCAATTTCCAGCAACAATCTATCGCATATTTCCCCATCCTATCATGTTTGGTTGACTAGGCACTGTAAACTGATTTCTAATGGGATAGCGTTTTGGACGAATAGGCTATGCTACACACGAGTGAGTGGTCAGCCCGATTCGCGTTCAACTCAGATTAAGAATTTAAAATGTAGCCTATAGCCTAGATAGAATACTGAACAATTACGCTATGTGATAGCAATCTGTCAATAAATAAACCCACTCTAACAGAATATGCATATCGCTTCTGCGGCCTAGTCCCTTTTAAATTGGCCCAACACCAAATCACTGTAAGATTCAGAGCTTCAGCCCTGATGGCCTTGTCGTTGGTAGCAGCATACGGCAGTTTTCCCAAGCAAATTATCTAGGACTCAAGAAAATACACAACTATGACTGTTCAAACACATATTTTTCAATCGAAGTAAAACTACGTTGGAGATTGTTTATTCTAACGTCCCCAAGCATATAAATCCCGTTCAAGCACCGTTTCCTCTCCATCTTGACAGGCAGGAAATTGCATCCACCTCGCACCTCCCCCATAAACTGCCCATGATATTTCAATATGACAACATTAAACATAACCGCGACAAACGCAAGCGGCGACGGGTTTTTGCACCTACCTTTTGTAGTCGGAGGAGAAAATCCCTCCGCTGGCCGGGTCGTGGCCATATTCGGGCTCCCCGACATTCGAGGAGCCCCCTTTTTCATCATTGAAAGCGGAGCTAGCAGACATTTCAGCAGCTTCTTTGGAACACAATGATGGAGATTTAGTGCGGCGGTCAGGGCACCTCTTAAAGGCACACTACCCGCTATCTCCCCTCTATTCTCTGTGACACACCGTCACCAAGTAGACTAGGTTATCCCCAACATTGGAGCTACGTAAGCCTACAGTCGACAACATAAGGTCTGGGGACTCTTAACAGTTGCGTAGATTTCTGTGTGCGCCATTTCTGAAAAGTCTGCGCATGTACACAAATATTGAGATTTATAAACTTGCCATATATACATGTTTGTGTTATAAATCAGACCTGTTGTAAAACTGTGCACATTAACGAGCATTAAAACTCCGTTTGGAAAACGCCCAACATTCACCTTTTATGGTGACAATAACGCCATTTATTTGCTGTAAAATGTGAAACTATTTGAATTAGGCCATGGCAGTTTCTATAATATATATATATATATATATATATATATATATATATATATATATAGTGGCACACCAGGGGGTTTGGTCAAGACGTTTACACAGATCAGACAGAGTAGGATTAGCTCGGTTTCAATGGTGTTTATTTAAATAATCAATCAAAATTAAAGGATAGGTTTCCCCCATGAGATCCTCTCCGGGATACCGTCTTCTGGGCCCCGGGTCTTGCTGTATCCTGTCGTGCACAAAAACTGAACTGACTCCTTTTAGCTCGGGCACCGTGTCCAACTATACGAAAGTCACCTTTCTTTCCCCCCAATCCCTCCCTTTGTGTGCTGCCCCTCTGGCAGCTTTATGGGACTCGTACAAGCTGGTGAGCAATCAGCCCTTGATTTACCCACCAACCGCAATCAGCCCCAAGTAGTCCTGGCCGGAGAGCCCGTCGAAACCTGGCATGTCCAGCAGAGGGAGCCATCGCCTCGTGATGTAGACTCCCATCTGCCACCAGGCCTCAACGAATCTCCCCCTGGTGGCTGACCTGCCTTACGCCACAATATAGTACCAGTCAAAGTTCGGACACATCTACTCATTCCATGGTTTTTCTTTATTCATACTGTTTTCCACATTGAAGTCAATATGCCTTGTCTATTGCTGTTATGGTTAGTCATTTTCTGTCTTTCACTGTAGAGCCTCCAGCCCTTCTCAATATGCCTTATAGCATATGTTCCACCCCCACACATGCAGTGACCACACCTGGCTAAATTGGTGCCTCTAGAGACAAAACCTCTCTCATCGTCACTCAATGCCTAGGGTTACCTCCACTGTACTCACATCCTACCATACCCTTGTCTGTACATTATGTCTTGAATCTATTCTTCCGCACCCAGAAACCTGCTCCTTTTACTCTCTGTCCGAACGTACTAGATAACCAGTCATTTTATCCTTTAGCCATACTCTTATCCTTCTCCTCCTCTGTTTCTCTGGTGATGTAGAGGTGAATCCAGGCCCTGCAGCCCCCAGCACCACTCCCATTCCCCATGTGCTCTCATTTGTTGACATCTGTAACCGTAGAAACATTGGTTTCATACATGTTAACATTAAAAGCCTCCTCCATATGTTTGTTATATTCACTGCTTTAGAACACTCCGCCAACACAGATGTCCTAGTTGTGTCTGAATCCTGGCTTAGGAAGGCCACCAAAAATCCTGAAATTTCCATCCCTGACTATAACAATTTCCGACAAGATAGAACTACCAAAGGGGGCAGGGTTGCAATCAACTGCAGAGATAGCCTGCAGAGTTCTGTCATTCTATCCAGGTCTGTGCCCAACCAATTCGAGATTTTACTTTTAAAACTCCATCTTTCCAGAAACAAGTCTCTCACTGTTGTCGCTTGTTATAGACCCCCTTCAGCCACTAGCTGTAGCCTGAACACCATATGTGAATTGATCGCCCCCCATCTATCTTCAGAGTTTGTACTGTTAGGTGACCTAAACTGGGATATGCTTAACACCCCAGCCATGCTACAATCTAAGCTAGATGCCGACAATCTCACAAAAAATAATCAAGACGCCTACGAAGGGAAAAACCCTAAATCCGTAACCATGGGCTCCCTCTTAGATATCATTTAGGCCAACTTGCCCTCTAAATACACCTCTGCTGTCTTCAACCAGGATCTCAGCGATCACTGCCTCATTGCCTGTGTGCATAATGGGTCCGTGGTCAAACGACCACCCCTCATCAATGTCAAACTAAAACACTTCAGCGAGCAGGCCTTTCAAATCGACCTGGCCTGGGTATCCTGGAAGGATATTGACCTCATCCCGTCAGTAAAAAATGCCTGGTTATTCTTCAAAAGTACTTTCCTCTCCATCTTAAATAAGCATGCCCCATTCAAAAAATATAGAACTAAGAACAGATATAGCCCTTGATTCACCCCAGACTTGACTGCCCTTGACCAGCACAAAAACATCCTGTGGGGTTCTGCATTAGCATCGAATAGCCTCCGCGATATGCAACTTTTCAGGGAAGTCAGGAACCAATATACTCAGTCAGTCAGGAAAGATAAGGCTAGCTTTTTCAAACAGAAATGTACTTCCTGTAGCACTAATCCAAAAAGTTTTGGGACACTGTAAAGTCCATAGAGAATAAGAGCACCTCCTCCCAGCTGCCCACTGCAATGAGGCTATGAAACATTGTCACCACCGATATACAGTGGGGAGAACAAGTATTTGATACACTGCCGATTTTGCAGGTTTTCCGACTTACAAAGCATGTAGAGGTCTGTAATTTTTATCATAGGTACACTTCAACTGTGAGAAACGGAATCAAAAATCCAGAAAATCACATTGTATGATTTTTAAGAAATTAATTTGCATTCAATTGCATGACATAAGTATTTGATACATCAGAAAAACAGAACTTAATATTTGGTACAGAAACCTTTGTTTGCAATTACAGAGATCATACATTTCCTGTAGTTCTTCACCAGGTTTGCACACACTGCAGCAGGTATTTTGGCCCATTCCTCCATACGGACCTTCTCCAGATCCTTCAGGTTTCGGGGCTGTCGCTGGGCAATACGGACTTTTAGCTCCTTCCAAAGATGTTCTATTGGGTTCAGGTCTGGAGACTGGCTAGGCCACTCCAGGACCTTGAGATGCTTCTTACGGAGCCACCCCTTAACTGCCCTGGCTGCGTGTTTCGGGTCGTCGTCATGCTGGAAGACCCAGCCACGACCCATATTCAGTGCTCTTACTGAGGGAAGGAGGTTGTTGGCCAAGATCTCGCGATACATGGCCCCATCCATCCTCCCCTCAATACGGTGCAGTCGTCCTGTCCCCTTTGCAGAAAAACATCCCCAAAGAATGATGTTTCCACCTCCATGCTTCACGGTTGGGATGGTGTTCTTGGGGTTGTACTCATCCTTCTTCTTCCTCCAAACATGGCGAGTGGAGTTTAGACCAGAAAGCTCTATTTTTGTCTCATCAGACCACATTACCTTCTCCCATTCCTCCTCTGGATCATCCAGATGGTCATTGGCAAACTTCAGACGGGCCTGGACATGCGCCGGCTTGAGCAGGGGGACCTTGCGTGCGCTGCAGGATTTTAGTCCATGACGACGTAGTGTGTTAGTGGTCCCAGCTCTCTTCAGGTCATTGACCAGGTCCTGTCGTGTAGTTCTGGGCTGATCCCTCACCTTCCTCATGATCATTGATGCCCCACGAGGTGAGATCTTGCATGGAGCCCCAGACCGAGGGTGATTGAGTGTCATCTTGAACTTCTTCCATTTTCTAATAATTGAGCCAACAGTTGTTGCCTTCTCACCAAGCTGCTTGCCTATTGTCCTGTAGCCTATCACAGCCTTGTGCAGGTCTACAATTTTATCCCCATTTAAGTCATTTAGCAGACGCTCTTATCCAGAGCGACTTACAAATTGGTGCATTCACCTTATGACATCCAGTGGGACAGTCACTTAACAATAGTGCATCTAAAACTTAGGGGGGTGGGGTGAGAGGGATTACTTAACCTATCCTAGGTATTCCTTAAAGAGGTGGGGTTTCAGGTGTCTCCGGAAGGTGGTGATTGACTCCGCTGTCCTGGCGTCGTGAGGGAGTTTGTTCCACCATTGGGGGGCCAGGGCAGCGAACAGTTTTGACTGGGCTGAGCGGGAGCTGTACTTCCTCAGTGGTAGGGAGGCGAGCAGGCCAGAGGTGGATGAACGCAGTGCCCTTGTTTGGGTGTAGGGCCTGATCAGAGCCTGGAGGTACTGAGGTGCCGTTCCCCTCACAGCTCCGTAGGCAAGCACCATGGTCTTGTAGCGGATGCGAGCTTCAACTGGAAGCCAGTGGAGAGAACGGAGGAGCGGGGTGACGTGAGAGAACTTGGGAAGGTTGAACACCAGACGGGCTGCGGCGTTCTGGATGAGTTGAAGGGGTTTAATGGCACAGGCAGGGAGCCCAGCCAACAGCGAGTTGCAGTAATCCAGACGGGAGATGACAAGTGCCTGGATTAGGACCTGCGCCGCTTCCTGTGTGAGGCAGGGTCGTACTCTGCGGATGTTGTAGAGCATGAACCTACAGGAACGGGCCACCGCCTTGATGTTAGTTGAGAACGACAGGGTGTTGTCCAGGATCACGCCAAGGTTCTTGGCGCTCTGGGAGGAGGACACAATGGAGTTGTCAACCGTGATGGCGAGATCATGGAACGGGCAGTCCTTCCCCGGGAGGAAGAGCAGCTCCGTCTTGCCGAGGTTCAGCTTGAGGTGGTGATCCGTCATCCACACTGATGTGTCTGCCAGACATGCAGAGATGCGATTCGCCACCTGGTCATCAGAAGGGGGAAAGGAGAAGATTAATTGTGTGTCGTCTGCATAGCAATGATAAGAGAGACCATGTGAGGTTATGACAGAGCCAAGTGACTTGGTGTATAGCGAGAATAGGAGAGGGCCAAGAACAGAGCCCTGGGGGACACCAGTGGTGAGAGCGCGTGGTGAGGAGACAGATTCTCGCCACGCCACCTGGTAGGAGCGACCTGTCAGGTAGGACGCAATCCAAGCGTGGGCCGCGCCGGAGATGCCCAACTCGGAGAGGGTGGAGAGGAGGATCTGATGGTTCACAGTATCGAAGGCAGCCGATAGATCTAGAAGGATGAGAGCAGAGGAGAGAGAGTTAGCTTTAGCAGTGCGGAGCGCCTCCGTGATACAGAGGAGAGCAGTCTCAGTTGAATGACTAGTCTTGAAACCTGACTGATTTGGATCAAGAAGGTCATTCAGAGAGAGATAGCGGGAGAGCTGGCCAAGGACGGCACGTTCAAGAGTTTTGGAGAGAAAAGAAAGAAGGGATACTGGTCTGTAATTGTTGACATCGGAGGGATCGAGTGTAGGTTTTTTCAGAAGGGGTGCAACTCTCGCTCTCTTGAAGACGGAAGGGACGTAGCCAACGGTCAGGGATGAGTTGATGAGCGAGGTGAGGTACGGGAGAAGGTCTCCGGAAATGGTCTGGAGAAGAGAGGAGGGGATAGGGTCAAGCGGGCAGGTTGTTGGGCGGCCGGCCGTCACAAGACGCGAGATTTCATCTGGAGAGAGAGGGGAGAAAGAGGTCAGAGCACAGGGTAGGGCAGTGTGAGCAGAACCAGCGGTGTCGTTTGACTTAGCAAACGAGGATCGGATGTCGTCGACCTTCTTTTCAAAATGGTTGACGAAGTCATCTGCAGAGAGGGAGGGGGGGGAGGGGGCGGAGGATTCAGGAGGGAGGAGAAGGTGGCAAAGAGCTTCCTAGGGTTAGAGGCAGATGCTTGGAATTTAGCGTGGTAGAAAGTGGCTTTAGCAGCAGAGACAGAGGAGGAAAATGTAGAGAGGAGGGAGTGAAAGGATGCCAGGTCCGCAGGGAGGCGAGTTTTCCTCCATTTCCGCTCGGCTGCCCGGAGCCCTGTTCTGTGAGCTCGCAATGAGTCATCGAGCCACGGAGCGGGAGGGGAGGACCGAGCCGGCCTGGAGGATAGGGGACATAGAGAGTCAAGGGATGCAGAGAGGGAGGAGAGGAGGGTTGAGGAGGCAGAATCAGGAGATAGGTGGGAGAAGGTTTGAGCGGAGGGAAGAGATGATAGGATGGAAGAGGAGAGAGTAGCGGGGAGAGAGAGCGAAGGTTGGGACGGCGCGATACCATCCGAGTAGGGGCAGTGTGGGAGGTGTTGGATGAGAGCGAGAGGGAAAAGGATACAAGGCAGTGGTCGGAGACTTGGAGGGGAGTTGCAATGAGGTTAGTGGAAGAACAGCATCTAGTAAAGATGAGGTCGAGCGTATTGCCTGCCTTGTGAGTAGGGGGGAAGGTGAGAGGGTGAGGTCAAAGAGGAGAGGAGTGGAAAGAAGGAGGCAGAGAGGAAAGAGTCAAAGGTAGACGTGGGGAGGTTAAAGTCGCCCAGAACTGTGAGAGGTGAGCCGTCCTCAGGAAAGGAGCTTATCAAGGCATCAAGCTCATTGATGAACTCTCCGAGGGAACCTGGAGGGCGATAAATGATAAGGATGTTAAGCTTGAAAGGGCTAGTAACTGTGACAGCATGGAATTCAAAGGAGGCGATAGACAGATGGGTAAGGGGAGAAAGAGAGAATGACCACTTGGGAGAGATGAGGATCCCGGTGCCACCACCCCGCTGACCAGACGCTCTCGGGGTGTGCGAGAACACGTGGGCGGACGAAGAGAGAGCAGTAGGAGTAGCAGTGTTGTCTGTGGTGATCCATGTTTCCGTCAGTGCAAAGAAGTCGAGGGACTGGAGGGAGGCATAGGCTGAGATGAACTCTGCCTTGTTGACCGCAGATTGGCAGTTCCAGAGGCTACCGGAGACCTGGAACTCCACGTGGGTCGTGCGCGCTGGGACCACCAGAGTAGGGTGGCCGCGGCCACGCGGTGAGGAGCGTTTGTATGGTCTGTGCAGAGAGGAGAGAACAGGGATAAACAGACACATAGTTGACAGGCTACAGAAAAGGCTACGCTAATGCAAAGGAGATTGGAATGACAAGTGGACTACACGTCTCGAATGTTCAGAAAGTTAATCTACGTAGCAAGAATCTTATTGACTAAAATGATTAAAATGATACAGTACTGCTGAAGTAGGCCAGCTGGCAGTGGGTGCGTTGTTGACACTACACTAATCAAGTCGTTCCGTTGAGTGTAATAGTTTCTGCAGTGTTGCTATTCGGGGGCTAGCAGGCTAGCTAGCAGTGTTGTTTACGTTACGTTGCGTTAAAAGAACGACAATAGATGGCTAGCGAACCTAGAAAATCGCTCTAGACTACACAATTATCTTTGATACAAAGACGGCTATGTAGCTAGCTAAGTAGCTAGCTACGATCAAACAAATCAAACCGTTGTACTGTAATGAAATGAAGTGAAAATGTGATACTACCTGTGAGTGCGACCGGGTAGTTGAGTTCTATCCCCGATGTCCTTACACTGTTCTCTGGTCTTACCATTGTGGAGAGGTTGGAGTCTGTTTGATTGAGTGTGTGGACAGTTGTCTTTTATACAGGTAACGAGTTCAAACAGGTGCAGTTAATACAGGTAATGAATGAAGAACAGGAGGGCTTCTTAAAAAAAACTAACAGGTCTGTGAGAGCCGGAATTCTTACTAGTTGGTAGGTGATCAAATACTTATGTTATGCAATAAAATGCAAATTAATTTCTTAAAAAACATACAATGTGATTTTCTGGATTTTTGTTTTAGATTCTGTCTCTCACAGTTGAAGTGCACCTATGATAAAAGAATTACAGACCTCTACATGCTTTGTAAGTAGGAAAACCTGCAAAACCGGCAGCGTATCAAATACTTGTTCTCCCCACTGTATATACGATAACCGATAATTTCGATAAGCATTTTTCCATGGCTGGACATGCATTCCACTAGGCTACCCCTACCCTGGCCAACATCTCAGCACCCCCTGAAGCAACTTGCCCAACCCCCCCCGCTTTTCCTTCACCCAAATCCAGACAGCTGATGTTCTGAAATAACTGCAAAATGTGGAACCCTACAAATCAGCTGGGCTAGACAATCTGGACCCTCTCTTTCTAAAATTACTGCCGAAATTGTTGCAACCCTTATTACTAGCCTGTTCCACCACTCTTTCGTATCGTCTGAGATCCCCCAAAGATTGGAAAGCTGCCGCGGTCATCCCCCATGACCCTCTAGACCCAAACTGTTATAGACCTATATTCATCCTGCCCTACCTTTCTAAAATCTTCAAAAGCCAAGTTAATAAACAGATCACCGACCATTTCGAATCTCACCATACCTTCTCCACTATGCAATCTGGTTTCCGAGCTGGTCATGGATGCACCTCAGCCATGCTCAAGGCTCTAAACGATATCATAACTGCCATCGATAAAAGACAGTACTGTGCAGCCGTCTTCATCGACCTGGCCAAGGCTTTCGACTCTGTCAATCACTGCATTCTCATCGGCAGACTCAATAGCCTTGGCTTCTCAAATGACGGCCTCGTCTGGTTTACCAACTACTTCTCAGATAGAGTTCAGTGTGTCATATCGGAGGGCCTATTGTCTGGACCTTTGGCAATCTCTATGGAGGTGCCACAGGGTTCAATTCTTGGGCCAACTCGTTTCTCTGTATATATCAATGATGTCGCTCTTGCTACTGGTGATTCACTGATCCACCTCTACGCAGACAACACCATTCTGTATACATCTGGCCCTTCTTTGGACACTGTGCCAACAAACCTCCAAACGAGCTTCAACGCCATACAACACTCCTTATGTGGCCTCCAACTGCTTTTAAATGCTAGTAAAACTAAGTGCATGCTCTTCAATCGATTGCTGCCCGCACCCTCCCACCCGACTAGTATCACTACTCTGGACGGTTCTGACCTAGAATATGTGGACAACTACAAATACCTAGGTGTCTTGTTAGACTGAAACTCTCCTTCCAGACTCACATTAAGCATTTCACCTCTATGGCCTATTTACTGCCTTACCTCACTACTCTTCTACATTTGCACACACTGTACATATAGTTTTGTATTTTTATTTTCTTTTGTGTTATTGACTGTACATTTGTTTATGTGTAACTCTGTGTTGATGTTTTTGTCGCACTGCTTTGCTTCATCTTGGCCAGGTCGCAGTTGTAAATGAGAACTTGTTCTCAACTGGCCTACCTGGTTAAATAAAGGTGAAAAAACAGTGTTTAAACCCTTTAGAATGGAGATCTGTGAAGTTATTTGGATTTTTATGAATACAGGGTCCTGAAAAAGTGACGTTTCTTTTTTTGCTGAGTTTATGTACACTGAGTGTACAAAACATTACCAACACCTTCCTTCAGTTGCAATGTTTTGTGCACTTTGTATATTTCAAATGAAACATGCATGCTTCTCATACAGCGAGTGCCTGTCCACATATTCTGCAATATTTATTGTATATTCTAAAACAATTTAAAAGTAGGCTAAATGCTACACTTTTATGCAAAATACTTTGTTTGTTATTGGGTTTCTATACCCTGCTTTGGATTAGGCTCTGAGATTCAACAGGCAATGATGTTGTACTGTTATCACACAGCAATAGGCTACTGTAATTTACGCATACTATCAAATATTTTACATTAGCTACCAGTCTATTTACTGTGTTGGCAGAATCTTTTAATCTTTTGCAGTAATTTATACTGTATTTGGCAAAGGACTGTGCCAGTTGCACTTTGTTCACATGAATCTGATGGCAATTCCTGTATTGCCAAATTAGTTATTCTTTAGCATGTCTAGCTAAATCTAGTTATTTTCCAGTATGCTTCCAGTAAAATTAAAATTCCAAAATGTGACCTTATTCTATTAAGTTATTTCCAAAACCTTTGAGCAAACAGTAAATGCGCTGTGTACAAACAGGGAGGAGACCAAGAACCTGATGGTCACTCTGAACGAGCTCTAGAGGTCCTCTGTGGAGATGGGAGAACCATCTCTGCAGCACTCTACCAATCAGGCCTTTACAGTAGAGTGGCCAGACGGAAGCCACTCCTCAGTAAGGCACATGACAGCGAGTTTGGCAAAAGGCACTTAAAGACTCACAGACCATGAGAAACAAGATTATCTGGTCTGATGAGGCCAAGATTGAACTATTTGGCCTTAATGCTAGCGTCACATCTGGAGGAAACCTTGCACCATTCCTATGGTGAAGCATGGTGGTGGCAGAATCATGCTGTGGGGATGTTCTTCGTGTTCTCACACATTAGAGGGTGTGCTAATTTATGCATATATTGTATCTATTCCTTTGAAGTTGTCATGATGATTGATGTCTAGGTACTTGGTTGAACTGGGGGGGTCGGTGTTTGAACTTTTGAAAGAGAACGGGCCCACAGGAACAGGATGCCCATATATGGGCATAAGCACGTGATCAGTTCCCACCAGGATGTCCTGACCGGATGCCCAAATATGGGCATGCACACGTCATCCAGACATAGGGTCATAAATCAAACGTTTGACGCGTGCCGTCTACTTTACTCTCTCTCTAAGGTAGTTCATTTGGGTCACGTTGCAGAAGAAAATGTTCCATACCTTCAATACCGCCCTCGTGTGGAATATTTGTGTATAACAACTCAACATCAAAAGTAACGAACAAGGTATTCTCAGGGAGAGGATCAAGAGATTCAATGATAGAGATCATACTGCTGGTGTCCTTTACAAAGGAGGGGAGCTGTTCTGCGAGTGGTCAAATAAAAAAATCAACAAAAGTAGATAGAGGGGCCGTTACTGCATCAATGCCCGCTACAATAGGGCCCCTGGAGGTTGTGTAACATTCTTGTGTAACTTCGGCAAAGTATAGAAAGTGGCAATTTTAGGGTGTTGAATAGCCAAAAACGTTGGTAAATGTTGGTAATTACATTTTTGCATCTGAGCTCCTAGAGTGTGCGGCTCTCTTTTATTTTCAAGTTCATTCATTATAGTCATTTGTGCCATGGCTGTATGTAAAAAGAAGTCTGAGTCCTTGACTTTTTTCCCAGCTGCGTGTGTTTGTAGGAGACACCTGTGTTCCCCTCGACATATGTTGCTCTGTAGAAACTTGTTCTCTTTCCAACTTGAATCAATACAACTATATACTTAAATCTCTCCTGTTCTGAGAATGTTTGCTTATTTCATTACTTCCATTTGACAAGAAATTAGCACGGGTAGACGAGGAGCCTCACTCAAGCAGTCATCTCACAGCAGTCTCGCGAGAGTCCTCCCACCTGTCCGAGCTTAACAATGGACCGATGTAAAGAGTATAAAGAGGTATACTGAGGGGGTTCCTACTACAGATGCAGGAATTCCCACATGTAGGAACGACCCGAATTGCAAGCTGCAATTTCACCCATCTCGCTAAGTTAGCTAAGTTTGATATATCCAGGGGAATAGCGTATCTCCTTTTATAAACATGTCTCGCCATAGCTAACGTTACCTGGCTATATACAGAACATGTGCATTTGTTTATTCATTAAAATGAGTCAGTCCATATATATAGCCTAAGTTGACAAATTTCCCATGATGCTTAATTAGCCTACTTGCTGCTTGAATACAGACACATTTCTCAATAACACCATGTATCCTTGTACGCTGACTGTATTAGACTAGTTTACGATATGTTTGCTATGTATTGTTCTAGTGGTAGTGTGATACACTCATCTTGTTGGTTGGAGATGTCTAAAAAGACTCATAAGCCCCATAAGGGTGTGGATGTCCCGATTGTGGACATTTGCCGCAGGAGTTTGGGCTGCCAACATACCCTGATGAAGACAGCTTGGCTGTCGAAACGTTGGTAATTACATTTTTGCATCTGAGCTCCTAGAGTGTGCGGCTCTCTTTTATTTTCAAGTTTTCTACTCCGCTAGCCAGCACCTCGCCTAAATAGGTAAATAGGCGTTTCTTTTTCTTCGAGATTATAATGAATGAACTACCTGAGGACCTGAAAAAAAATCCATCTCTACGGTCAAGCAGGGCCAGGCTGATTTGCAGGTATCGGTCAGTGAAATCAAAATCAGGCTTGATTAAGCAGAGGAGAGAATATCAACATTGGAGGATGACAACATCGAACTGAAAAAAGAACAGAAAAATGAGACTGAGAGTGACAGAAAAAATATGAAGATTTATGGAACCATATGCAAGATACCATCAATAGAGATCATCCCCAAAACATCAGACGGGTGTTCCTGTGATAGAGAATGGAGACAGTGAAACCGAGAGAAGGAGTGCAACAAGTTGTTCGGGAAGCAATTGAACTGGAAGGTGATGCGCCGATCCTATGGCCTGGTCGCGGACGAGGGGAGACGACACCGGCAAGACTGCTGCTCGTTCGCTTTCTGGGGGACACGGAGCGAGAGAGAAGGTGTTATCTTCGTCTTCGGCGGGGTTTATCGGCGGTTGGCAGCCAACGTTATGGTGCATTACCGCCACCTACTCTACTGGAGTGTGGGCCAGAGACAGGGAGAAACTAAATCCTACCTGCCAGTTTCTCTTCAAAAAGACAAAACTAAATATTTGAGATGGTATCTAATGACGTTCTACTCAATATACTCATTAAACTAATTTCCTGTATCCCCATATCCCTCATACTAGATCTCAGCCTCTCTTTTTCCCTCTCATACTGCCCATGCTGTATCAATACATGCTCCACTGTCTCTGTTTCCTGGCAATAATCACACTTTCCTGGGATGCTTTCCTATCACATTTAAAGTCTTATTCAACCGGCTGTGTCCCACCCTTGTAAAAATAGCCTCTCTTCTGTCCCATCCTGCCGTCGACCCTCCTCCCCGACTTTCCTCTGTACTTGGAATAAATGCTTGACCTTAGTTTCTCTATTCCATTGCTCCTGCTATCTTTGCACTACCGCTGTCCATATCAGTCCCATCTCCCTCGCCTGGGTATTACCCACCCACCCGAAGCTCGTGTTCTGTCCTTGCTCATGTTCCCAGCATGCCTGTACAACCCCTTTCGCAGGATGAGACACCCCAAGTCTCTGTAGGTTGACCCAATAATTCATTCCCAGCTGCCGTCTCCTAATCTGCAATGGCATATCCCCCACCTCCATCGGTAGTGCAGCCACAGTGGAGGTCCGAAATGCCCCACTGCAGAGTCCTTGCCCCTGTATGGCATCTAGCCTTTCCAATGAGGTCCGGACTGCCGAACCATACGCTATACAGCCATAGTCTAGTATAGATTGGATCAATGCAACATACATGGTCCTCAATGAGGAACGCCCAGCCCCCCACTCCTTCCCTGTCAGACAGCGCATCACATTTAGCACCTTCTTACACTTTCCCACCACTCTCTCAATGTGTTCTGCCCAGGTCAGCCTAGTGTCAAAGTATACCCCAAGGAACTTAAACACAACCCTGGTTTCTCCCATATAACCTCAAGTGTACCTCATCTCCCACCTTCCTCCTAGTATAGAACACTGTCTGAGTTTTCTACAGAGAACCTGAATCCCCACATTAATGACCACTTCTCGAACTCATCAATTGCTTCCTGTACCTTCCTGACTATGCACGCCAAATTTCTTCCCCTCTTCCATAAGGCCCCATCATCTGCAATATCCCAATATCCGTCTGTATGTGAGAGTAAACATAATTGATCATGATTGAGAACAACAGAGGACTAATCAGGCTCCCCTGCAGTGTACCGTTATCTCCCAGCTAGCTGCCTGATAGAGACTTCCCCACCCCCACCCTGGATAGACCTTCCAAACTGTCACGTTCTGACCATAGTTCTGTTATTTTATCTTTGTTTTAGTATGGTCAGGGCGTGAGTTGGGTGGGCAGTCTGTTTGTTTTTATATGTTGGTTTTTGAGTTCGGCCTAGTATGGTTCTCAATCAGAGGCAGCTGTCAATTGTTGTCCCTGATTGAGAATCATACTTGGGTTTAGCACCAGCGGAGAACATCAGCCATATCCCCGGTGAGTGTGCATATTCACTGGGTCAGTGCCCCTTTTGTTTGTTTTTGGACAATCTTTTCTCCTCCAGGTTAGATGCAGGACATATTGTATTTGTGTTTCCTCTTTTCGCAGGCTGATTACATGGATCAGCCAGCATAGTTTTTATTGATCTGTTTGTCAGTGTCAGCAGAGTTGGCTACCCTGTCATTTTTGTAGTATTAAAAAAGAAGGTGTGCGCGCACTTGGGTGTTCGGTTCCAGTACGAAATTACATCTACTTTCTCCCCTGGACCATGTCTTTGTGCAAACAAACAAACGATTGGATTGTCTCTAACAAATCAGAGTATCAAAGTCAATGATGAATTTTCAAACTGTCGTTTTACCCATGTGTGTTCTGGCTCTGGCCCAACCCATTGGTTTCTAGGCAGATCAGATTGGCTCGAATGTGTTCCCATTCGGTGAAGGGTCGGGGAGGTACACGCTCATTGTGTGCTTTGCCCATGCTTCGTCAAAGGGCAGCGTGGTCCATTTTGGGCGATTCTGGGACAAGGAGAGCTCTCCTTCAAGGAGTGAATGGGAGTCAATTGAGTGCTAGCGCAAAATCCCAACATTAGCATGAATTTTATGAACAAGAAATACAACGTTACAAATCTTTTCCAGGATGCGAGACTTAACTTGTTCTCTGTAATATCGTATAGCTTTTGAATCGTGACATTACGTACTTCTGAGGAAAATACTCAGGTTTCTCATACTTTACTGTACTGAACACTACTGTACTGAACTCTACTGTACTCTAATTCTACTGTACTGAACTCTACTGTGCTGTAATTTGATGTCCAAACTTGTAAAACATCTGACATTTGATTGGTTCAGATTTGGTCCGGTCCAACCAAATTTGGTCTTGTTTGGGGGCAGAGCTCATT
Organism: Oncorhynchus gorbuscha; assembly: GCF_021184085.1. NCBI lineage: Eukaryota > Metazoa > Chordata > Actinopteri > Salmoniformes > Salmonidae > Oncorhynchus > Oncorhynchus gorbuscha. The sequence continues at coordinate 54,878,110 of NC_060173.1, forward strand.
CAAATAGCCATTGTGTAGAACAGGGCTGGGCAATTGGCAGCATGCGACCCCCATTTTGAAGGCCCTCAGTCGGGGTCTCAACTTGCGAGTTAGAATAGTACAATGCTTAAGGTGCAAGTTCAACATTTGGTTGTGCATCAGTGTCAGTCACTGATAGTTCCATGTCAGCAATTATTTATTTTTAGATTGGTAGCAATCATGGTTGAATTAGAGGCCGGGAGCCCCCATTGATTTTGATAGTCAATGTCACTGCAAACATTTCACTGCACCCTATAGAAAAATGCGTAGAATTGCAGGAAATTAGCTGTAAAACAAAATGTGTATAATTGTACGAAATGAACTAATAAAATGGAAAAATTAGCTCTCTACTGTCAAGAGCAGAGCAGCTAATGTTTTCCTCCCAAGGTAGGGTGTGTGGTGGTGTATGGATGTGGGTACGCAGAACTGCGAGCAACTGCGGCCCCTCATGAGGAGTTCAGATTTTTTGTGGCCCCCACCCCCGTCAAAGTTACCCATCCCCGTGGTAGAATAATATTAAAATATGCAAAAGAAGGATATTGCATATTTATACCTTGTGTGTGCCTATTAGGATACATCACCATGAAGAGAACGACATTCATATCCATAATTAGGCATTTCTCTGCAGTAGAGATCAGGGACCCATGATGAAATTCCATTACTGCAGTTTTGTTACCGGGTGTAAATCCACTTCACTTACTGTAGTTCAATAACCAAAATATATATTTGTGTCATGTCACAGCTGACACCCCATTCTTTCTGCAGACATCATTGCATCTTAATTCGAGTAGGCTGTCATTGTAAATAAGAATTTGTTCTTAACTGACTTGCCTAATAAAATTTAAAAAATGCTTTGATGGCAGCTTTGCACACTCGTGGCATTCTCTTAACCAGGTTCACCTGGAATGCTTTTCCAACAGTCTTAAAGGAGTTCCCACATATGCTGAGCCGTTGTTGGTTGCTTTTTCTTCACTCTGCAGTCCATCTCATCCCAAACCATCTCAATTGGGTTGAGGTCGGGTGATTGTGGAGGCCAGGTGCAGCACTCCATCACTCTCTTTCTTGGTCAAATATACCTTATACAGCCTTATACAGCCTGGAGGTGTGTTGAAAACAAATTATAGTCCTACTATGCACAAATCAGATGGGACGGAATATTGCTGCAGAATGCTGTGTGCCTTGAATTCTAAATAAATCAGACAGTGTCGCCAGCAAATATTGTAAATATATTATGATCTTAGTTCACTAAAGTTTATTGCAACATACCGGCCGCCAATCTGTCTTCTTTCTTTCGTTTATACTAAATATGCAGTACATTATTCAATCCAGGAGATGGAGGAGTTGTATAAATAGGCACAGTCTAGGAATCGCCAGTGTTGCCTCTGCAGGCACTGTTGCCTCTCTGCAGGCTCTTGTCTGGTTGCTGTCCAGAAAGTATGAGGAATTGGGTGATGTGCAAATGGAATTCATGGGCAGAATTTCTGGCAACAGTATATTACAACTGATTTACAAATGCACACCTTGCTGTCCACTTAGTAAACTGTGATCAGAAGTATTATTTGTTTCACTTAAAAGGTAGGTAACATTAATGTAAAAAATATGTAACATATGAATTTGCATTAGTATACACATCAAAAGTCAGACTGCAAAGTTACACCTCACTTTTCTATTTTTCAAGTTAATACATAAAACCGATCATGTTTTTCGAGGGTGTGATGTATAATGGAGGACCCGGCAAGCTAGCCTATTGCCTATAATGTAAACCCCAATAGAAATAACTTCAAATGTAGAACTTCAAATAAAATAAAATAATTTGCACTCATTACTACAGGTTTCAATGACATTTTCAGCCAACTTACAGGCAAATACTTTATAAATGTATTGTTACAAATCAACTTGCAAGGTTGCTAGCCAACTATTTTTTTATTTTTTTTATTTCACCTTTATTTAACCAGGTAGGCTAGTTGAGAACAGGTTCTCATTTGCAACTGCGACCTGGCCAAGATAAAGCATAGCAGTGTGAACAGACAACACAGAGTTACACATGGAGTAAACAATTAACAAGTCAATAACACAGAGAAAAAAGGGGAGTCTATATACAATGTGTGCAAAAGGCATGAGGAGGTAGGGGAATAATTACAATATTGCAGATTAACACTGGAGTGATAAATGATCATGTACAGGTAGAGATATTGGTGTGCAAAAGAGCAGAAAAGTAAATAAATAAAAACTGTGGGGATGAGGTAGGTGAAAATGGGTGTGCTATTTACCAATAGATTATGTACAGCTGCAGCGATCGGTTAGCTGCTCAGCTAGCTGATGTTTGAAGTTGGTGAGGGAGATAAAAGTCTCCAACTTCAGCGATTTTTGCAATTCGTTCCAGTCACAGGCAGCAGAGTACTGGAACGAAAGGCGGCCGAATGAGGTGTTGGCTTTAGGGATGATCAATGAGATACACCTGCTGGAGCGCGTGCTACAGATGGGTGTTGCCATCGTGACCAGTGAGCTGAGATAAGGCGGAGATTTGCCTAGCATGGCCTTGTAGATGACCTGAAGCCAGTGGGTCTGGTGACGAATATGTAGCGAGGGCCAGCCGACTAGAGCATACAAGTCGCAGTGGTGGGTAGTATAAGGTGCTTTAGTGACAAAACGGATGGCACTGTGATAAACTGCATCCAGTTTGCTGAGTAGAGTGTTGGAAGCAATTTTGTAGATGACGTCGCCGAAATCGAGGATCGGTAGGATAGTCAGTTTTACTAGGGTAAGCTTGGCAGCGTGAGTGAAGGAGGCTTTGTTGCGGAATAGAAAGCCGATTCTTGATTTGATTTTCGATTTTGCTAATGTTATTCTATTAGCCTGATAATGCTATGTTAGCACTGCATGAGTTAGCCAGCTGATATTAACATCTAGCTTACAGCTACATTAAAGTAAACCAATGTTTTGGAAATACACAATGCCATCTAACCAGTTATCAAAGAACATTAGCTATTTGCAGTTATCATAGCCGGCAAGATAGCCAGTCAAATAACATTAGCTATTTAGCCAACTATCTATTAGCTTAGCCAGCCACCATTGTTATGGTTGGCAAACCAACTACTGGAGACCAGCTAGAACACAACTAACACAACTAAAACAACGCATTTTAAAAGCAAAGAGAGAGCAGAGACTTACAGATTGATGTTTGGGGCCCATGCGATGGTAAAACTTTAAAAGAGTGCAGGCTGAGTTAGCTTCCAAAGGGGAGGTGGGAAATTCAGAGCTCCGAGACAGGATTGTGATGAGTCACAGGTCTGGTGAAGGGTGCCAAAAAATGTCTGCACAGTGGCCTCCACCATTCTTACATGGAAGAAGTTTGGAACCACCAAGACTCTTCCTATAGCTGGCTCCCCAGCAAACTGAGCAATCGGGGGAGAAGGGCCTTGATAAGGGAGGCAACCTAGAACCCGATGGTCACTCTGAATGAGCTCCAGAGTTCCTTTGTGGAGATTTGAGAACGTTCCAGAAGGACAACCATCTCCGCAACACTCTGCCAAATCAGGCCTTTGTGGCAGAGTGGCCAGATGGAAGCCACTCCTCAGTAAAAAGCACATGACAGCCCGCTTGTAGTTTCCCGAAGGCACCTAAAGGACTCATACCATAAGAAACAATTCTCTGGTCTGATGAAACCAAGATTGAACTCTTTGGCCTGAATGCCAAGCGTCACGTCTGGAGGAAACCTGGCAACATCTCTACTGTGAAGCATGGAGGTAGCAGCATCATGCTGTGGGGATGTTATTCGGCGGCAGGAACTGGGAGATTAGCAAGGATCGAGGGAAAGATGAACAGAGAAAAGTACAGAGAGATCCTTGATAAAACCTGCTCCAGAGTGCTCAGGACCTCAGACCAGGGTGAAGGTTCAACTTCCAACAGGACAAAGACCTTAAGCACACAGCCAAGACAATGCAGGAGTGGCTTCGGGGCAAGTCTCCGAATGCCCTTGAGTGGCCCATCCAGAGCCCAGACTTGAACCTGATTGGAGAGACCTGTAAATAGCTGTACAGCGCCCCTCCTGTAAAGCACTGGAATCTTTTTTTCCCCACTCCAAAAAAAACACTTTATGAGACCTCTTGCCAGGATATGAGAGGTATTGTATTCTCTCTCTTCAGGTGTCTGGGGAGTCATAAAGGTACCCACGACAGGCATATCCATTGTCACTCAAAGCTGGGACCGAGAGACTGAAAAACAGCTTCTATCTCAAGGCCATCAGACTGGTATTGTCATTCCTGCTCCCGCTCTCTCTCTCTGGATTCTCGAGGGCGCCAGGCTGCCCTTCATTATGCACACCTGTCATTACACATAGCAGCAATCATTGGACTCACCTGGACTCCTTGCCTTTGTTGATTGCACCGTCTATAACTGTCTACTCCCCCATTTGTTCCCTGTGTCTGCATTAATGTTATGTGTTCACGTCCAGATGCTGTCCTGTCCTGTTCCATGTCCGTCGCCATTAAATGTTCACTCCTTGTACCTGCTTCTTGTCTCAGAGTCGACTCTTAAAGAATGCAGATACCACAAAAATAAGCATCAAGGAGTGTTGGTTGGTGACGTCGGATCCGGTCTTCCACACCTTAGTCTGCTTGAGAGGTCGTATTGCCTCTGTGGGCTCGGCAGGTGCCCACCCCACGTCACGCTTCTGCCGGACCGTCGGGCTCCCACGCCTGTCTGCATTAATGTTATGTGTTCACGTCCAGACGCTGTCCTGTCCTATGTCCATCGCCATTAAATGCTCACTCCTTGTACCTGCTTCTTGTCTCTAACTGTAAGGGTTGACTCTGCTAAACAGCCATCACTAACACAGAGAAGCTGTTGCCTACACACAGACTTTTAAATTGATCACTAGTCACTTTAATATTTACATATTTTGCATCACTCATCTCATACTGTATGTGTACACTGTATTTTATACCATCTATTGAATCTTGCCTATGCATCTTGCCCTGCCCTTTATCATTGCTCATCCATGTATTTATATGTCTACATTCCTTTTCTTAGATTTGTGTGTGTTAGGTAGTTGTTGTGGAATTGTTAGATTACATGTTAGATATTGCTGCACTGTCAGAACTAGAAGCACAAGCATTTCACTACACTCACAATAACATCTGCTAACCATGTGTATGTGACCAATAAAATTTGATTTGAGTAGGTGGCCTTTATTTTCTCCCCTTTCCTGCGTTGCACATAGTTGACGATCGTCAAAGATTCTGCTGTCAAGGGTAGATCCTGGCCATCTAGCTACAATGTTGGTGAGCTGACCTTTGTCATCACAGACAGCCTGCATGTTGGAGAAGTAACCTTTCCGATTACGGAATAGTTCTCCATTCTCGCCAACAGGGTTGGGCATAGGAATGTGTACATTCTATTGCCCCTAGTACACCTGGGAATTTAGCTCTCCTGTAAAATCTAGCTGCTGTTGGATGGAAGCGGGGTGAACAGGCAGTGGCTTGGGTGGTTATTGTCCTTGATGATCTTTTTGCCTTCCTGTGACATCGGGTGTTGTAGGTATCCTGGAGGGCAGGTAGTTTGCCCCTGGTGATGCGTTGTGCAGACTGCACCACCCTCTGGAGAGCCCTGCGGTTGTGGGCGGTGCAGTTGTACCAGGCGGTGATACAGCCCGACAGGTTGCTCTCGATTGTGCACAGAGTCTGACACAACTCAGGGGTTAAAGTTCTCCGTCACAGCGACCAATTTCCGTCATATGGATTCTGGAGAGGTCATTTTTTAGATCAGTGTAGATCTTTGATAAGAAAATATCTGGGGGGATGGGGGTGTGGTTTGGAGATGCCATAAGAGGGAAAGATGTATTCTGACAAGCAGTCAATGCACTACAATTGTTAATGCAATTGTGTGAAAACACTTATGAAAGCAGTTTTGGCCTTTGTTAAAAACAAATTGCTTGGCATAGTTAATTGCATGGCATAGTTTTACCAATGCAGTTTTTCAGGCATAGTTTAGGTGCAGCTGCGCAACAGAGCCCTTCTAAAGGGGCAATGTCATCTTAAAAATGGCAATAACATACTTTGTAATAGAAACAAACAAAAATGATTTATATATTTCATATTTACAATAAAATAATAAATCAGGATGTTGTGTTGTGTGGGGTAAATGTAGATGGACAAATCATTATTCAGCCTCTGTATATTTTATAGCCACTATGCCTCATCAGTTGGGCTACAGGTGGTAATGCTTATTGCTAATAGCACATCTGATAATATATACAATGCATAGGATATATGCATGTTCCAAATATTTTGACATGAATTTTTACAATATATTTTTGGGCCCATTTCTGGAGGTGGAAATTATATATTTAGATGGTGTCAGTATAATTTTATTTTCATACATTTTAGTGTAGAATGTCCTTTTATAATGTCACCAGAACTGAGCTTCTCAGTCCTTCCTAAGCAAGGGGACTGGAATTGGTCAAACTTGCAGTTTAATACATGCTCTTCCCCAAAAAGCATGATGGTCATGACTTTCTTACGTGAAAGGGGAGGTTAACTTGGCCCCAGACAATCGATCTGAGACGGACTTAAATTTCAGTCATGGGATTTGTTTATGCTTTAACCCCTACACAACTTGCTTAGCCAGGGAAGGACAGGATGCATTAACTGTTTTCCCAAAAAATGTTGATGGATCACCAGCAGAGTCTGAGATATAAATGAGAAAGTAGCTAGATTTAGCTTTCTTGATTGAGGAAGTGCATCTTATTCTCAATATAGCCTGAAAATCTGCCAATCAGCTACAAAGTCTTTTTTTTTGTGCCTTTGCCCAGGCCTGATTTCTCATCATAACAAGATATGAAAGTTCTATCGAGAACCAAGGATTTAAAAAATATATTTTACGCTAATGCATTTAAAGGGAGCATGTTTGTCTGCCAGAGAGATAGAAATAGATGAGAACAATAGCCAATTCAGGGTCAGGCATGTAGTTAATTGAGGAAAAGTAATGTGTCTCTTCATTATTATACAAGGCCCAGTGTTCATCTGTTTGGTATCTTTAATACATGCAATAGGACAGCGATCACTGAGATCATTAGCAAAGACACCACTGGACAAGTTTTTGTGGGGACTATTTGTCAGAATTAGGCCAATCGTGAGGAGTTTGATAGATATTTTTGCAAAACCCACACGGATGAATGTAATCAGTTGAGTCGGGTTAAAGTCCAGACAAATGTTTTTTAAATGGTCTGATATCTAAATGGTCTTAAAAATCCCTTAAGACGACTAATTCAGATGACAGAAAAGGAATATTCTCCCCATACCCACACGGCTCAGGCAGGGATTTATAATATTTTATTTATTCAAGGGGAACCCAATTGAGACTAGTGTCTCATTTACAAATGGTGCCCTGAGGACAAAATGTTTTCCATCAATACAAGAACGAAAGATAAAAACTACAAGACAGCTATAGATACATTACATCAGGTTATTACAACAAGTTATAATAATCAATTGAAACAACTGCACACTTCAGTAAATTCATTGAACTTGTAACGGTTTTCGTCGTCTGAAGAGGAATCGGACCAAAGCGCAGCGTGGTAAGTGTTCATGCTTTTTATTGAAACTGAACACTACAACAAAAATAACAAAGAGAATAACCGAAACAGTCCTGTAAGGTGCAAAACACTAAACAGAAATTAACTACCCACAAAAATCATGTGGGAAAAAGCTACCTAAGTATGGTTCCCAATCAGAGACAATGATAGACAGCTGTCCCTGATTGAGAACCATACCCAGCCAAAACAAAGAAATGCAAAAACATAGAAAAAGGACAGAATGCCCACCCAAATCACACCCTGACCAAACCAAAATAGAGACGTAAAAAGCTCTAAGGTCAGGGCGTGACAGAACTACAGAGTTTTAAACTGCCCTATTGGCACCAGTGAATCCAGGTGTAATTTGTTTTGTAAGGCATTCTATAACTGTGGTGCGTTAAAACTAAAAGGCAGATTTACCAAACTTTCTGGAGACAAGCAATTATCCAACCCTGCGAACGGGTTAGGTATTTCATATTTATATATTTCAACAGGGAAGTGAGGTGTGTTGGAAGTTTGAACCAGAGCTTTGAAAACAAGAAGGGAGTAAGGAAGTGATCTATGGGATTTTAGTGAGGTCCACCCGACCTTCTGATAGAGGATGCAGTGGTGAGTATTAAAACTGTCACCTGTAAAATAGTTAAGGGCGCTATGGTATGTTTCCAAAGTTAAGAGTAGTGGCTGCTGCATTCTGATAAATGATGTCACCTTAGTCAAGAACTGGCAGGAAAGTTGACTGTACAATCTGATTCCTGCTGTTCATGGAGAGGAAAGTTATATTTTAAATCAACAACAAAAAACCAGGAGGGAATAGAGAAGTGTTTATAAATGATGGGTTGTATTCAACTAGAGAAGTGTTCCAAGCCTTCGGACCAGTGACATCAATTAGTGACCAGTGATATTAATAGGGTCTGGCAGGTTCCATAGCCCCCCTCGCACCCCTTCCTTTCTTAGCAGGTCCCATTAATTGCAGGCTCATTAGAGGGGTCCAGTGAATGGGACACTCCACTGCACAGATCCTCACAGTGAACCAATCAGACCTTCAAATAGTATGGGACAAACCACTCATGCAAAGTATGGGGGTGTCAAGACTCAAGAGAAGACCCAGATGCAGACATTATCGAAGTAACAAAAGTTTATTACAAAAAGAGGGGAGCAGGCAAATGACAGGTCAAGGGCAGACAGAGGTCAATAATCCAGGGTGGTGTGACAATGTAGAGAACAGCTGGCAGGCAGAATGGTCAAAACCAGGAAAACTAGAAAATAAGAACAGAGAAAGACAGGAGCATGGGAAAACGCTGGTAGGCTTGACGAAACAAACCTGACAGACAAACAGAGAACACAGGTATAAATACACGGGGGATAATGGGGAAGATGGGCGACCCCTGGAGTGGGGTGGAGACAAAGGACTATGAGACATAGGTTTAATCCTAGACACATGAATAGTGGGATACAGTTGAAGTCGGAAGTTTACATACACCTTAGCCAAATACATTTAAACTCAGTTTTTCACAATTCCTGACATTTAATTATAGTAAAAATTAAATTAAAAACTCTATTAGTATTTGGTAGCATTGCCAATAAATTGTTTAACTTGGGTCAAACGTTTTGGGTAGCCTTCCGCAAGCTTCCCACAATAAGTTGGGTGACTTTTGGCCCATTCCTCCTGACAGAGCTGGTGTAACTGAGTCAGGTTTGTAGGCCTCCTTGCTCGCACGCGCTTTTTCAGTTTTCAGTTCCCACAAATTTTCTATAGGATTGAGGTCAGGGCTTTGTGATGGCCACTCCAATACCTTGACATTGTTGTCTTTTAGCCATTTTGCCACAACTTTGGAAGTATGCTTGGGGTCATTGTCCATTTGGAAGACCCCTTTGTGACCAAGATTAAACTTCCTAATGTATGTCTTGAGATGTTGCTTCAATATATCCACATAATTTTCCTTACACATGAAAGCCATCTATTTTGTGAAGTGCACCAGTCCCTCCTGCAGCAAAGCACCCCCACAACATGATGCTGCCACCCTTGTGCTTCAAGATTGTGATGGTGTTCCTCGGCTTGCAAGCCTCCCCTTTCCCTCCAAACATAATGATGGCCATCATGGCCAAACAGTTCTATTTTTGTTTCATCAGACCAGAGGACATTTCTCCAAAAAGTACGATCTTTGTTCTCATGTACAGTGGAAAACCGTAGTCTGTGTTTTTATGCCGGTTTTGGAGCAGTGGCTTCTTCCCTGCTGAGTGGCCTTTCAGGTCATGTCGATATTGGACTCGTTTTAAAGTGGATATACACTGCTCAAAAAAATAAAGGGAACAGTTTTAATGACTCCAACCGAAGTGCATGTAAACTTCCGACTTCAACTGTATATACGGAGGGTACGGGGCAACAAAAGACGAACAACAGAGGGGCTAATGATCTTGGAGATGGGTGAAGGGCCGATAAGACGTGGGGGAAGTTTGAGGGACTTCAGACCTCGGGTGGACAGCCATACCCTCTGCCCGAGACGATACCAGGGAGCCGTGGTCTGGTGGCGGTCCGCTTGCCGCCGATACCTGGAGGTAATCTTGAGAAGAGCTGACTGGGCTCTCTTCCAGGTACGGCGAAAGCAGAGGACAAACATCTGAGTTGAGGTTATGCAGACTCTTCTCAGCTTCTCAGTGAATTTGGTGATGTTTCCCCCCCCCCCCTTCCCCTCCTGTTCAGAGAAATTAGTCATTGAAGTTGCTTATGTCCCATCCTACATCCTGATATTACCAGGTTATCACCACTACATGGTGCTGTTCGGGGTGATTTCTTTTTTAAAGAAACCCACCCCTTCCCCCTCAAATTACTAAATCCTATATTGGTTTGCTTACCCTGTTAGCAGTCTATTGACAACGTATGACAGCAATCCGTGTGTTGGTTATGTGGTCCACTGTTTAAAATGCTAACTTTTTAGCATGTGTGGCACAAATCCAATACAAGTCAATGGTACATATTTTGGCATTTCCACATTTCATGTCCAAAGTATCTAAAGATTGTGTGACTGAATTTTACTGATAGATAATTTGGATATGAAGTGCGGAAATGCTAATATAGGTACCATTGATTTGCATTGGATTTGTGCCACAAATGCCCCCAAAAATTACCGTTTGAAACAGTGGCCAGGGAAACAAAACCAAAGCATGGGTTACTGTTATACGTTGTCCCTAAACTGGCAAACCAATGTGACTTTGTAATTTGGGTGAACTATCACTTTAACATTGATGTTCTTTGAAAAAATCATTTAAATACCATCACCCAAAAGTAGGAACAGCACCATCTAGTGGTCAGCACCTGGCAATATCAGGATGTGGGATGGAACACATACCTAACAACATCAATTATACATTTCTCTGAACAGGGAAAAAATAAATAATAATAATAAAAATAAAATAAAAATCACTGAGAATACATTAGAAACAATACTCCGAGCCACAGCTCCATACTACTTGTCATACATAGAGAACTGATACTCTATACTCGTTTTTAGGGTGGGATTGGCGTGAGGTGTTGTTGGTCCGTGGGAGGCTTTTGATAATTTCTTACTCTTTGTTACTAAAAACTTTGGTCCAAATCGGATGATAGGTACTATATTTATTGAATATTACATGAGTCCTATAAATTAAAATGTCCAATTTGGGTGCAATAAATTAGCTTACTTTCTCAGAGATCAAATGATATTTCAACAGAATAATGTTGAAGGAATGCTAATCTTATCAAACATAAATGATTTCAGAACAATCTGAGAAGGTGGGTATCATGGCTTGCTGAAATGACATGGAACGACCCTTATGAGAGCATGCATGTTTAGGGTTGCCATATCAGCAGTTCTTAGCGCGGGTGAAAACAGACGCGGTACTGTTCTCTTTAAAGTCTAATCAAATTTATTTATATAGCCCTTCGTACGTCAGCTGATATCTCAAAGTGCTGTACAGAAACCCAGCCTAAAACCCCAAACAGCAAGCAATGCAGGTGTAGAAACACGGTGGCTAGGAAAAACTCCCTAGAAAGGCCAAAACCTAGGAAGAAACCTAGAGAGGAACCAGGCTATGTGGGGTGGCCAGTCCTCTTCTGGCTGTGCCGGGTAGAGATTATAACAGAACATGGCCAAGATGTTCAAATGTTCATAAATGACCAGCATGGTCCAATAATAATAAGGCAGCACAGTTGAAACTGGAGCAGCAGTTAAAGAAATGATATACACTGAAAAAAATATTAAAAACACAACATGCAACAATTGCAAAGATTTTGCTGAGTTACAGTTCATACTAGGACATCAGTCAATTGAAAAAAATGCATTAGGCCCTAATCTATTGATTTCACATGACTGGGCAGGGACGCAGCCATGGGTGGGCCTGGGAGGTCATAGGCCCACTCACTGGGGAGCCAGGCCCAGCCAATCAAAATCAGTTCTCCCACAAAAGGGCTTTATTACAGACAGAAATACTCCCGCAGGTGAAGAAGCCGGATGTGTAGGTCATGGGCTGGCATGGTTACATGTGGTCTGCAGTTGTGAGGCCGGGTGGACATACTGCCAAATTCTCTAAAATTACGTTGGTGGTGCTTTATGGTACAGAAATTAACATAGATTTATCTAGCAACAGCTCTGGTGGACATTCCTGTAGTCATCATGACAATTGCACGCTCCCTCAACTTGGGGCATCTGTGGCATTGGGTTGTCTGTCAAAACTGCACATTTGAGAGTGGCCTTTTATTGTCCCCAGCACCTGTGTAATGACCATGTCGTTAAATCAGCTTCTTGATATGCCACACCTGTCAAGTAGATGGATTATCATGACAAAGGCTAAAATGCTCACTAACAGGGAAGTAAACACATTTTTGCACAATATTTGAGAGAAATTCGTTTTTTCAACATATGGAACATTTCTGGGATATTTTATTTCTGCTCATGAAACATGGGACCAACACTTTACATGTTGCGCTTATTTTTGTTCAGTGTTTTTTTCACTGTGACCAGCTGCTGCTGACTATCAGGCAGTGAGCAGGCTGTTATTGAGTAAGTGAATGAGTGGGGGACCGGAAGGGTGCGCATAAGAGCACTTTAGCAGGCAACTGAGTCACGGAGACAGAAGAACAAGCACACACTTTTTTTTAACCAGTTATAGGTAGGCTATTTAGATTGTCATTATGATGACAGCTATTTTCAACAGTTTTTCCATACAACTTTAAACGCGCTAGAACTGATAACCGCGACAAAGCACTGGAAAATGACTTTAGGCCACTAGAGCACAGATGAATAAGCTCAGAGGTGGTGTAAAGAAAATTGCATTCTGATGTCGACTTTATGGAAAACCATATCAATCGAAGGATTTTACGTAAACTCCGTTCTTGGATCTCGAACGGTGCGCGAGAGAATTTTAAATGGAAGTCATCGAACTCCCTCGCGTGCTTGTTATGGGGGGAAAAGGTCCACAATGAAACGGACAATGTGGAGAATGAAACATTTGCATATGTTGGCCGTCAAGTAGGCTATTTATTTATATTCCATTCGAGGCTACTCTTGCCTACATTTTGATACAATACATTTTTTAAATGACTATATAGCTGGAGTCATTGCAAATCAATGTGTGCCACTTGTGCAGCCTACCTGAAGCTGGCAAACAGATTTAATTAAAAAAAAATACTATAACTTCAGTTTGTTGTTGTAGCATTGTGTTATTTTCCAATTATTGATGGCCTTGTTTAGTTACATTAATTGGACTTTATCAACTGTGATCATGGTCACAGCTCTATCGCATTTAATGTCAGTGTGGACTTTTCCATGAAATTAGACTTTGGCCTATCAGGGCTTATTCCTTGCATCTAGCACAGCAAAGCATGGCAATGTTAAATTGCAATTGTAAACCCTGATTTTAGTCAGCCTGTTGAAATAACAAATCAATCTTGCAATTAGGCCATTTATAGTCCGTTTGTAGTCTTAACATCTGGCACAATTGCCAAGAAAATAGCTTAACATTTGTTTTTTGAAGTTCGTTCAAGTGTTTCTTGCAGAGATTTCGAGATCCTCTGCCCAACTTTCAGCACTCTCCTGCACATGAGCAAATGGCACTCATTTACAATTATAAACTGGGTGGTTTGAGCCCTGAATGCTGATTGGTTTAAAGCCTTGGTATATCAGACTGGGTACCGACGGAATAAAACGTTTTACTGTTCTTATTACATTTGCAACCAGTTTATAATAGAAATAAAGCACCTCAGGGGTTTGTAATATATGGCCAATATACCATGGCTAAGGGAGGTGTTGTAGAACACAGCCTCGGGCCTTATTGCTTAATCATAGCAGTGAAACAAGTTAAATCGACATCCATTGATGGAAAATCATCTGGCGAGTTTAATAAAAAGGCAAATAATCCTTTGGGACATATTCCTAAAAACTCGCAAGAATTATTTTGATGGAAAACTTGCTTCTTAGCCTACATCATAACAAATTACATCGATATTCCTTAATTAGCTCGAAAACGTTATGGAAAAAGGGTTTATTGGATAAACGTGGCAGTTCCTCTCTTTGTGCAACCCCCCCCCCCCCAAAAAACACAAAAAAAAACATTTCGGGCTCGTTTTCAGGCCTTGTGGGTGGGTTTTGAGATGTCATTGGGCTAGACATGGCCACACTGAGCATGTTTGTTTGGATTAGCAGACGATGTCCCCATACTTTTGTATGTGGACACCCCTTCAAATTTGTGGATTTGGCTATTTCAGCCACACACGTTGCTGACAGGTGTATAAAATCGAGCACAGAGCATGGCTGCACGGCAGGTAACCTAGTGGTTAGAGCTTTGGACCAGTAACCGGAATGTTGCTAGATCGAGTCCCCGAGCTTTCGTTCTGCCCCTAAACAAGGCAGTTGACCCACTGTAAATAAGAATTTGTTCTTAACTGACTTGCCTAGTTAAATAATAGGTAAACTAAGTAGACAAACATTGGCAATAGAATGGCCTTACTGAAGAGCTCAGGGACTTTCAACGTGGCACCTGTTCTACCTTTCCAACCAATCACATTTCTATCCTGCTAGAGCTGCCCCGGTGAACTGTAAATGTGGTTATTGGGATTTAGAAACTTCTAGGGGCAACAGCGGCTCAGCAGGGAAGTGGTAGGCCACACAATATCACAGAACAGGACCGGAGAGTGCTGAAGAACGTAGTGTGTAAAAAAAATATATAAAAAAAATCGCCTGTCCTCATACTTTTGGTCATGTAGTGTACTTAACTTGCAATTCCGGGTTGGTCTTTGTCCGAGTTGAAATAAATTGGCTAGTTCGAGTTGAAACATTGAAAGCAAACTGGCTACATCCTATGATTAGCGAGCAAGTTAATATCCAAGTGCCTGACCTGAATTGACCCTAAAGGCTAATGGGCTACAGTTCGCTGTTGTTAGCAAGGTAGCTAGCTAACGTGAGCCATACACTGCTTCACCTGACAATCTACAGCACATTACCTTGCTGTATTTAACTAGCTACAGTATCCTTCCCCTTGAATCTGTATTATAACTAGCCTGGCTCACTAGCATTACCATATAACGTTGTATAACCAAAAGTCAGAGGTGGGACCAAATCGAGTCCCAAATTGATATTGTCAAGTCCAAGTCGTGCATTCTGAAGTCGTAATAATTAAGTTGAAAATATTCCAAATGCAGGGTTCATGTAAGTCGCTCTGGATAAGAGCGTCTGCTAAATGACTTAAATGTAAATGTAAAGATCCATTTGAAGCAATTTGGACATACCAAAAGACCAGTAGGCCTTTGCTACTAATTGTTGCCCCATTGCCAGTGATATTGCAAAGTAAACTGTTCATATTCTTGCCCACCAAACCATTTTTTAACTGCATATTCTTTTATGGCAGTTCTCTCTACAATTTCACGTTTGCGCTGCAACCCGTCCTATAGCTGTTACAGCAAATCAGCAATCTGTTCGCTAGCTCAGCGGTTTTCAAACTTTGACCCACCACCCCCCAAAAAGATGTGGTTCAAAACTTGAGAACCTCGCACGCGCACATGGACACGCAATCGCAGTGCAAATGTATCCTGTCATTACAGCCCTAAACAGTGATGCATTTTCAAACTGCAAGATACAGAAATAAACTGCATTTTAAAGATTATGTTAGCAGTCAATATCAACTAGCGATATCACATTGTCACTTCACTGGAGTCCAGAGCAAGCAGGATCATACCTGTATCCAGTGGAGGTTGCAGGATCGGATGGAAAGCATGATTTGTCTCACACATATCATACATACATTGCCAGAATGTTGCATCTTCATCCCATAAGTAGTCCCTACTGAAGGACATATAGCCAGTTCCACCACTGAACAAAAATATAAACATGTTCTAGGGAGTTTTTTCCTAGCCCCCGTGCTTCTACACCTGCATTGCTTGCTGTTTGGGGTTTTAGGCTGGGTTTCTGTACAGCACTTTGAGATACCAGCTGATGTAAGAAGGGCTTTATAAATAGATTTGATTTTGTGTTGGTCCCATATTTCATGAGCTGAAATAAATACCAGGAATGTTCCATACACACAAAAACCTTATTTTCCTCTAATTTTGAGCACACATTTGTTTATATCCCTGTTAGTGAGCATTTCTCATTTGTCAAGATAATCCATCCACTTGACAGGTGTGGCATATCAAGAAGCTAATTAAACAGCATGATCGTTACACAAGTGCACCTTGTACTGGGGACAATAAGGCCACTTTAAAATGTGCAGTTTTGTCAACACAATGCCACAGATGCCTCAAGTTGAAGGAGCTTGTCCGTCAAAGCTTTTGCCAGTGAATTGAATGTTAATTTCTCTACCATGTCTGTAATAAAGCCCTTTTGTGGGGAAAAACTCATTCTGATTGGCTCGGCCTGGCTCCCCACCCAAACAAAACTAGGCCTATCTGTCGCTACACGTTTCCCTCCTGTGGTCACAATACCTTTGCTGTCTGATATTTTGTGCATACATCGAAAAGTGACTTAAAAGGTCTCACTTTCAGAGCACATCGCCTATTGTTCTAATCACCATTTACGTTGAGCTTGTTAGCCAGCTCCCCTAGTGGTAGCATTTCCATTCAGAATGAATTAGTATTTAGCATGCCTGTTAGCAATTAGCTGTTCGTTAGCTTTTCTGTGGTGGCAGGCAATTTGTGTACAACGATCATGGTTAATGTTGTGTAGACATACAATACTGCAGTTTACATTAGATGTTCTAAGTTTACCATGTCTACAAGTTCCATAGTCTGTAGGTTGCCATGTGCACACACTTCCTGCTAGTGTATAGCCTGTGCTGTAATGTACAAGCTTGTTAGTCATGTAGAGCAGTGTATTTGGAAAAGGACTTAGAATTTCAAAATGTAAATAATTTGTGGACCTGTCAGTAGCATGTTTGAATCTATTTCTCTCAACCTATGCTGGACTGACCGTGAATACCGAAATGTCCACTCCAGAAATATGAAATGAAGGTACTCACACACAGTAGTAGCCTTCATACATCAATGGAAAAGGTGAACTGTTCTGAAGTTCAACTGCAGCCTATTGTTTAAACCATGGTCCAGGTCATATCACTAAATACTTATCCATTTACAATTGTGAAGTACCTTATTTTTTGGCTGTGTCAGGAGTATGAAAGCATCAGTCAAGTTACTTATTCTGCTAATTATTTTAGATTGCAAACACTTCTCACTAACAGCAGCATCTTTTTACTATATTTTCAGTTAAAGCCTAATCGCGGCATATCCCCCATTTTCACAAATTACTGTCTGCTTGCAATTCAACCACTACATCGTGCATATGCACAGTCTAAAGTTTGCAGGGCATTAAGCACATTCTCACATAATTTTTTATTAATGACAACTTTTGCGTGAACTGGCACATGTTTGAGTAGATTTTTTAAAGTTAACATTTAAATCCCCAGCACTACAACTGCTCCTACGCATTTATTATAAGACCCAAAGGCTAGAAAGAAAGAAATACAATCCAAGGACATTATGGGGAATCACCAGAAACCAAAAGTGCCAATTCAAAGTGTACATTTATGTTCAGATCCATCATGTTCCATCCTTCAGTTGAGGTAACATTTGATCAGTCCCGTGTTTATATAAATAAATAAAAAATAAAAAAAAACACTTCAGATCAATCCATTTATTATCCAGTTTCACATTCTGAATGATCAGCATTTTGTTTTACAGCAATCTCATGTTAGCAGTCCATGTACAGTAGCAGTTCTGACTGCCACGGTCAGAATATTTCAGTATTTAATTAACACCAAGCCAAAGAAAATTGCACTTTTGTTCTACTGCAAAACAGGATATTATAGACAGGATTCAACATCCATCAAAAATAACACCAAAGAAACCCACAAAAGGGCAGACTAAACATCAACTTATACAGATTACTTCTTTAAATTGCACAAAAATGCATAAATACTCATTACACAAATGTACAAAAATACTTGTACTCACTTTTTTTGTTCAAATATAATCTAAACAGACAGATATTTTGGCAAAACTGGGTCGTTAGAAGTTGCATTCAAAAGGTCCAAGGTTAGACAGTCAGCATTCTTGGACAGGTTTACAGTTAAAGATCAGAAGAAGAAAAAGAAAACCCAGTGCAAACATTATCCATTCTGAACAAAGAAAAACAAAAATGACAAGTAACAAGATGTCTGCATCTACTTCGCAGGTAACATCGTAAGCAACTCAATCCAAGGTAATCTTCAAAGAAGCGAGACTAAGAATAATGAAAACATACTGTAGGGGTCCGCCGAGACCTCTCGCTATTATGGCAACATAAGCAATATGAAATGACAAAATGTTTGGATTTCTAATTCATGCCGAATACTTCAACATGGATTGATTGTTGAGTCCCACCCACATCCAATGGAGAGCAGCTTGATAGTTTCAGCACAGAGTTAGGTCCACTTCGAGAAAAGACTGCGCACACTTTTTTGGGGGGGGGGGCTGTACCGTCAAAAGGCCAAAAAGTCAGATTGTCTTCTGCTTCAGATTGTCGTCCGCAACATGTTTCCACGGTCTCAAAATCCTCTTCTCCATTTTTCTGCGAGGAAAGCAACATCGGTAATGCACCTTAATGTCCGTTAAATAAACCGGATTTAAATTCAATTGAGTTCAGAATACCTTTACTCTGCTCTGAGGGGAAAAACAAAAACCTTCAGGTACTGAATGGGATCTGGGGAGAGCGAGAAAATGGTTTAAAAACATTGTTTTGCAAGTCCATACAAATTAGCCAACTGAAAGCTTCACGTGTGAAAGCTCAAGAAATAATGACATGGGATGAGTCTGAAAGGGCACCCACCCTATTCTCTTCAGTGCACTACTTCCTATGTAGGCCCTTGTCAAAAGTTGAGTAGTAAGTAATAGGGTGCCATTTCGGATGCAGACAGTTTAGCTAGGCTTCTTGGGATGGGTCATACTTACTAAACACTTAACAGAACTGACGGGATTTCCATCCTGGTTGTGAGGTTTCAGATGGGGACGGGTACCAACGCATCTGGGGAATACAAAGCAGACTTAGAGGGCACTCCAGCAGGAAAGCCCATGCTTGGGTCATGTTCCGCATTTGATTTATTAGACAAGGTAGTCCCTCCCTGTTGGTCAGTTTTCTTCCATGTGCTGTCTAATGAACACAACCCAGGTGAAATACTGGCCTAGTATTCTTCTGATCACCTTACCAGAGACAATTACTTTCAGGGTTACCAAATACTTGGTTGTGAATATTGCTTCAGACACTTTACAGACATTCAATTGTTACAGAGTAGGCATTTGTTCGGTCAATAAATCTGATTAACACAGCAACAGAGTGCTCCTTTTTCTTTATTCTCCTGGATAGTCACCAGTTGAAGTATCCCGGAGTAAGGAATGTTGTTTTAGCCACAGAGGTACTAAAAATGGGGAGAACAGCAGAAATAATCAAAACAGGATCTAGTCTGGGGGTGCTCCAAGTTCAAATAATTGACTTTCACTGACAAGACATTTAACCTAGAGTACAACTCTACATGGCATTAGTGTCAGTCTACTCTACAAACCAGCCACTGAGCTGTACAGAAAAGCTACTGTTTTCAGACCCAATTTCTGTAGCTTTCACCACGTCGCCATTAGTTGTTTTCCTGTCTCCCATTGGACAGTGCCACGCATCAGACCTTTGTTCCAGCCAAGGGCACCGGTAGGAGAACGCCAGACAATGTGTTCAGCACTTCCATACCCTGTGGTCATGTTGCATTCTTTTTTTCCCCCCGGAACGCACCCCTCAGAATGCCCCACATTCCTCAGGCCCCGCTGGGCTTGGAAAATAGACTTAACAATTAACTTCCTATGCAAATAGAATGAGAGGGAGCTTGTTAATGTATGAGGGAGCCCATCAATGAGCAGCCACCATTATTGGGTCAAAGTTCAAGTAGCAGAGCTATTAGCCACAGGGTGAAGTTTCCCCCAAGGAACAGATAACAGGAGGCTGCTGAGGGGAGGACAGCTCAAAAGCTTGAATGGATTAAATGGATTGGTATCAACACCATTGCATCTATTCCATTCCAGACATTACTAGGAGCCCGTCCTCCCCAATTAAAGTGCTACCAGCCACCTGCGATACAAATCTAGGGGATTAGCATCTCCCCTAATCCTAACCATTAGTGGGGCAAATGCTAAACTGGCTCAAGATCAGCATCTAGGGGTAGCATCACTCTATACCTACCAACTGTGAGGGAGGTGGTTTTACTACAGTAAACAGAGCTACAGGGTGTGCAGCCTTTTGTTCCAGCCAGCACTAAACAAAGATCTTGCATCAGTTGTCTTTTCAATCATAATGAAAAAGAGGGAGGGTGAGGCTGAGCTATATCCCAGATACCCGTGTTCACAAAATGTTATTGGTGCTGGGCTGTTACTCAATGT
Source organism: Oncorhynchus gorbuscha (assembly GCF_021184085.1). NCBI lineage: Eukaryota > Metazoa > Chordata > Actinopteri > Salmoniformes > Salmonidae > Oncorhynchus > Oncorhynchus gorbuscha. Next base: position 54,898,617 of record NC_060173.1, read on the forward strand.
TTATCATCTATGCATAGTCACTTTACCCATAATGTACATATTACGCCAATTACTACTAACCTGTACCCCCACACATTGACTCTGTACTGGTAGCCTTGTTACTTAAAATATTTACTAATTGTATTTTTTTTTTACTCTTATATTTCTGAAAACGGCATTGTTCGTTAAGGGCTTATAAGTAAGCATTTCAGTTTGTTGTAGTTGGCGCATGTGACAAATAAAATCTTATTTGATACAAATGTAGTTCTCCAGGACCAAGGTTGGTGACTACTACAAATACACAGCATCTCATAAGTGAACTTGTGGAATTTGGGGGCTTAGCTCTGCAGGCACTACACATTACATAACAAAAGGCCCTCTGACCTAAGACTTTGATTACCTATGCACATTGAGGGGAATGAATGATGCATGGATGCCCTCATTCACCTCACTGAACTTCACAGTTCGCAGTTACTGAGATTTGACTGCACTTTCACCTTTAATGGTCTCTTTTTCAGCCGGCCATCGACATGATACTGTGGTTTCCAGGAAGGTTTCCAATTGGTGTGTATTCCACAACTATTAAGGGAATGGTTAGTACAACGCCACCCATGGAAAACTGCAATTGAATGTGTGAGTGAGAAAAGACATCTGCATTCCCTTAAACCAGAATATTGGTAAAAGCAAAGGGAACAGCTACAGGAACACAACATGCCCAAGACTTCAGGTACACTGTAGCCCTGAAGTACAGAGTCAGGTTGATATGTGCTGGCACGTAGAAAACAGTCAACCCCTACACAGCTTTGACCTTTAACTCGCATTGAGTTATTGCTACGGCAATTCGCAGGAATGCCAGAGCCAACCAAACGATTGGTCTGCTCACCGAGAGCTGGTTCGCAGGACAACCAGTCACAACCGATTAAAGGCTTACAATGATCATTTAGAGTCATACCACTCTAGTCACCAGAGTGATGACACATTCTATTTTCTTACAGTATAAGAATGTATGATATTTTACTTGTGACAAAGCCATCAAGATGCATATCTAGGTGCGAAGCAAGCAAATTAATTTAATTCAACAGATGTCCTACACAAGAAACACGAGACACTCCGTATTTAATGACAACTCATAATTCCATGTATCATACTTGAGGGTCAGAGTTCATTGTGAATAAAACAATGCTCTATCTGAGCAGTGCTGTCAAGACTGTCCTCACTCACTTGTTTTAAGAGGTCATAGAAACAGCCAAAACAGTGGAGAGGCTTGGCTAACGTTTTACAGGACTTTATGGGCAACAGATTCACTCAACGACCAATGCATAATCCAACCTGAGAGCCAATTAAAAACAGATTTTCTCTGTGGTGATCTCTTAGCAACGAATCCCGTGCGCAGGAATGTTGTTGTGAGGAATTTTACGAAAGGAGTGAAGCAGACAGAGGTTGGACCCTTATTTTACTCCACTGGTGTGGTTTCTTACCGTATGTAAGACAGGCAGTCAGCGGGCTTGGCAAAAAGCCCTCCCAAATGCACAGAATGGATCCTGTCATGTTGAACAATACAGTATCAGGTTGTGCATGTTTAAGGGTGGATAAGCTCACTACTGGTTCCTTATGACGTCAGATGATTGAAATGGAACTATCAAGAATGATTACCCAATTTTATTTGGGATTGAGACCAATCCTGATGTGTATCCATGTATGTTCCGCGATCATATGCTACACATATAGACTGGATGGTAAATGAGAGAGATGTTGAAGGGGCAGTAGACCCACCGGTTGGTCACTCACCTGGGCGTGGAGGGCTGCGGCAGCAGCGGCAGCGGCCGGGTAGGAGAAGGCAGCATGGGGGAGCCCAGGGGGAAGCTCCGTGGTGTACAGTGGGTAAGGGGCCCAAGCCTCGGGAGAGGCTGGGATCATTGCTGCCCCTGTTAGGTCATCTATGGAAAAAAATATGCTCAAATGCATAGTAGTTCTGATCTCAATTTGGGAATTTCTTGGAAGGGGGGCAAAAAGATAACTTTAGGGAGATATCAGTTAGCATCTTCTCATTTCAAAAGCATTTGCTCCCTTTTGGTGCCTAAATGACTCAGGACAACGGCCATGTTTAAAAATTTGGAAAACGTAACTGGCCTCCAGATGATTTATCAGAATGTGTGTGAAACCAAGTTCCCAACCAAATTGTTCACACCTGTGTAAATATGTTAGATCTGTGATCCATGAATAAGGGCAGGAGGATGTATTGGGTCAAGTATTCAAACTGGATCCATGTCCTGCTAGTCTGACTAGAACAATTCTCTTTCACCGTGCCTTACTTCTGGGGGACCGGTCAATGAGGAGAGCCGAGACTATTTAAAGTGTGGATTTAACAGTGTTTGGGGGAGCAAAGCGCAGGTGCATGGGATTAAAAACCCTGGTGCAGCAGATTAATCAATAACCACTGGAGGACCCCTCTTAGTCCTGGTTCCAACAATCGTGGTGAATTTAATTGAAGTGGAACATTGTGCACTACCTAGTTGTGCCTGACCAGCAGAAATAAAACTACAATCTACTTGAGGTGTAGAGGTGAGTTAATTGATCCAGCATTGTCTGTAGTGCATATTCAAAAAGGAGAGGAGGGAAAGGAGGATTGGGGGAAGCCTATGTCCGCGTGGTGAGTGTTTCTAGGGTAGAGCCGCACACTTACATGGGTCCCGTGCAATGAAGTGTGCTCCTAGAGCTGGGTGGATATTTGTGGGGTTCGGTGTGGCCATCAGCTTACTCTTTGCCATCTTCGTGTTGGCTTTAGCGAACTCTAAGCGCAGGGTCTGGGGACTCTCAGGGTCAAAACGGATCCCCTAGAGAGAGATAGTGAACACTGTAAAGGGGTGGTGGGACTATACTCTGAGAAGAGGTGCAAAGTGCTCTTTAGTCTGCTCACATGCATACAGGTCAAATTACTGTACCACGGCAACTCTTCAGAAGAGCCCATTGAGGAAAGCACTTACATAGGGAGAGGGGGGTGGTAGAGCTTCTGGCCAATATGGAAAAGGAGGCCTTTCAGTTGACCGGTTATACATAACTACATTAGTTGAACCATCGAGGTAATATATATCACAGTAAAAACAGCCATCTTGTCACATTCAACTGCATTATGGTAAGTAGACAATTGAGTCTTCTTCCATAGTGGGCAGTCATGACCCAACAATCTTGCATATTGGAATTGAAGTCAAGGTCAACATTTAGTTCCTATGTCAAGGTGTCAACCTGCAGTTAAGCATGAAAACAAATCCCCAAAGGATGAAGATGATTACTCAACAATTCAGGGATAGCCTCACGTCCACTTATTAATGGCTGAATGACTGCTTACGTTTAATGCGTTCTTCGCAGCTTCAGCACCTGTCCGGTTGTCAAAGGTAACAAACCCGACAGGCTGGAAGAGAGCGCGAGAAAACAGAGCATCAGAGACAATACAGGGAAAAGACTGATGACTCTTAGATTGGCTAAAAGGTACACTATTACATTTCCACATGCAAACAAATGGTGTCTGTTAGCGGCAATAATGAAGGAATGAACCAAAGGAAACATCTAATATTTAGGCTACTAGAGCATCACTTGAAGGTATAAAATTGCAAGTCTACAGTACAATCAACTACAAGCATCCTCGCTCCCTTTGTACCTCTCATACCTCAGATATGGACAAAGTCTCACCTGCTTTGAAGTCAACTTAATAAGGGATCCTTCATAACCCTGTAAATGCAAGTAAAACCACAAACACCATGTAAGTCACAAGAACACCGAACTTGACAAGCTGGACACACTTATTAAGCATGTCAATAAGGTGAATCAGGAAAAAAGTAATAGTTCAGACATTTGACAAATTCTGGCCTACCTTGAATGGTCTGAAGAGCAGGTAGAGTTCCCGTGGCTTGATATCAACTGGAAGGCCGCTGACAAAGAGAGTTCGTACCTGGAAACACAAAATGCTAACTTCAGACACACGCTACTAAAAAAAGGTCAGATGAGGTTGCCATTGTAGGGTATAAAAATCACAAGAGATCATCCAAGAGTGAGGGTTGAGGCAACATGCATACCCCCAATTTAAAACCTGGCTATGCTAGTTTTTATGCTTTGATTTTGAACACATTTTGTCCTGGCAACAGGACTAATGTTTTTGAGGTTCAGAAACCAATGTTTGAGTTTATTTTCTCTCTTTTTAACTAGGCAAGTCCGTTAGGAACAAATTCTTATTTTCAATGACAGCCTAGGAACAGTGGGTTAACTGCCTTGTTCAGGGGCAGAACATTTGTACCTTGTCAGCTCGGGAATTTGATCTTGCTGCAACCTTTCAATTACTAGTCCAACGCTCTAACCACTAGGCTACCCTGCCGCCCCGAGTGAGGCAGGCATTGGATAGAATGAAACGAGCAAGACTTAACACCCTTAAAGAAACAACCCTACTTTGATTCAAATGAGCTAAGTTTATATGTTCAATAGTTATAATTTGTTGGTGTCCTTTTTTATTAGCTCAATGGGTCAAGTAGCCTATTTCTTACATAGCTTCAAATTCCAGATAACTCAACTTATATCAGAATGCATGAAGAAGCCAACCAATGCACATGAGAAGCAGAGTTTACTAGCTGAAGCACAGACGCCTCAGAAGAGGTGTACATTTAATATTGAAAGCGAAAATCTAGCAATTACAACTATCAGCATTGACACAATCATTTCAATTCACAACAATGAATACAAGTTGAACTTCAGGCTTAATTTGGGTACAGCTTTGAGCCTTTAACACTCACTCTGCACCTTAAAGCTACAGAAGTGTATATTGCCTTGTGTGAAGTCACCCCAGCTGTTTAATTTCAGGTTTTCCATTCTTACCTTCTGTAGCATTTTTCACTGAGGCTTACTTTAGAAAAAAATGACATTTTCATAAATTTCACTAGTATACTTACATGTCATTCCTAACTTTGGCTTTTGATGGGCTTTGGGAAAAATGTGCAAGTAGCAAAACACTTCATATACAGGTATTCAGAGACTTCTGCCAATGTACAGCTAATCTGTGAGAATGTTTTTTTTTTGCACTAGATAGGATGAGAACAAGTGAATGCCAGGCTTTCGAAGGAATAAATGTGAACACCACCTAGGGCTCATATTAACAGGCCTTTTGGGGAACTTATGGCAACTTCAGCTAAAGGGAACTGATTCTTGTTCAATTGAACCTGCCGATTAAACACAACAAGGGTGAATGGCATCTAATTTTAGACCAAATGGGCATCACAGATTTCAGACAGAGGATGTGAGGAATCAAGAAAAAAAAACATTTAGAAAGGCTATTTCAGAACCTAGCCAAGTATATGGTCGAGGTTCCTGGACATTAAAAGGGAGGCTAAGGATGCGTGCACACACACACACACCACAAAGGCAATACCAAGAGATGAGTTTTCCTTATTCAGGACAGAGGGTAATTTCCACCAATACACTGGAAATTACTCAACACTTCAGACACCATGAGTATATTATTCCTGGGAGAACACAATCAATTGATTTTCTAACAAGGGTAAGTACGATAGCAGCACAGTAACTAACACCCATCTAGCAATTCAGAGAAAAAAGTACATCTTAAAGCTGGAATCAGTAATGGTGAAACTGCCACGCCAATTTCCGATATTACAACAAAGAAAACAACGAAGACTTTGCCCTCAGAAATCATTGCATGAGTGATAGAACAGCAGATTATGTATTGCGTTTAAATTTTTTAAACCACAATTGTAAAAATGGTCCTCCCCTCAGTTTCATAAACAAAAAAACAAGGTGCTGGGGTGAACAGTGCGCCGTTTCCCGTAATGTGGATTCCAGCTTTAATGCGTGCAATGCTCAGGTGGTAAATTAAAATACAGATCTCATTGCAGTTTGTGAAGAAATTCACTAGTGACATTTTGCACACATTTTCTACTCAATTAAAATAGGAAATGGTTGACCTTTCCCCTAGGGCCGACACTTGGAGAAAGGATTTGATTGGTATGAGCAATACAGTGAAACTTCTCCCTAAACTACCAGGGGGAGCCATTACCATATTTCATCCTTTCAGATCTACACAAGTGTTTAGAGTTTGGTTGTCTATTTGGGATTGGGCTGTAGGCTACAGGTACTGAAGCCTTAGAGATTACCTGTACACTGGAGGATATTTACAACAGTAAGCCCTATGAAACAAGAACAGTACCTACCACTGGTCCAAAAGCTGACTTCAGATCACAGAGGACAGGTCGGAGGATATAATGACTACTAAATTTTGTTTATCCGGTAAGACAAAGCATAATGAACTGATATCTAGGTGTTAACTTTGAAGTAACATGAAACTCACCAAAATAGTCATATTCATCCAATTATTCCAGTCACTTCATTGGCTTTTGACAAAAGATCCAAAAAGCATACAGGGCCTGTAACATTTACATGAGGAAGGTCACAACAGCCTAAGCACAATGGGTAGCTTGAACTCAAGTGGAAAACAAATTATTATACTGCCTCCTACTGGAGGATTTTACATTTACATTTTATAGGGCTGGCAGTGGATTCAAGAGCTTCCACTGGACCAAAGCTGTGCAGTTTCAGTACTGTAGCAATATATTCAAGTGCCAAGGCTGGACAGTAAACATGCCGTTTAAACGATATACAGTACCACTCAAGTTTGGAAACACTCATTCAAGGGTTTATTTTTAAAATATTTTCGACACGGTAGAATGAAGGCATCAAAACTATTAACACATGGAATCATGTAGTAACCCAAACAAAGTGTTTAACAAATCAAAACGCATTTTAGAGTCTCCAAAAGTAGCCAATCTTTGCATTAATGACAGCTTTGCACAATCTTGGCATTCTCTCAACCAGCTTCACAAGGAATGCTTTTCTAACAGTCTTGGAGTTCACACATATGCTGAGCTCGTTGGCTGCTTTTCCAACTCATCCGAAACTGGGTTGAGGTTGGGAGATTGTGGAGGCTAGGTCATTTGATACAGCACTCCATCACTAATTATTGTTCAAATAGCCCTTACAGTCTGGAGGTGTGTAAGGCGATTGTCCTGTTGAAAAACAAATGATAGTGGGACTAAGTGCAACCCAGATGGGATGGCGTATTGCTGCAGAATGCAGTGGTAGCCATGCTGGTTAAGCGTGCTTTGAATTCTAAATAAATCACTGACAGGGTCACCAGCAAAGCACCCCCACAGCTCCATGCAGAGTTCCGTTCATCTACCCTGCGTCTCACAAAGACACAGCGGTTGGAACCAAAAAGGACAGATTTCCACCGGTCTAATGTCCATTGCTACAGTTTGACACAAGTAAGTCTCTTACTGGTGTCCTTTAGTAGTGGTTTCTTTGCAGCAATTCAACCATGAAGGCCTGATTCACCCAGTCTCCCCTGAACAGTTGATATTTAGATGCGTCTGTTACTTGAACTCATTTATTTGGGCTGCAATTTGAGGCTGGTAACTCAAATAAACTTATCCTCCGCAGCAGAGGTAACTCTGGGTCTTTCGTGTGGCAGCCCTCACGAGAGCCAGTTTCATCATAGCGCTTGATGGTTTGTGACTGCACTTGAAGAAACGTTCAAAGTTATTTACATTTTCCTGATTGACTGACTTTCATGTCTTAAAAAGTAATGGGCTGTTGTTTCTCTTTGCTTATTTGTGCTGTTCTTGCCATAATATGGACTGGGTGTTTCATCAAATAGGGCTATCTTCTGTATACCACCTCTACCTTGTCACAACACAACTGAGTGGCTCAAATGCATTAATTAAAGAAATTCCACAAATTAACAAGGCGAAGTTAATTGAAATGCATTGCAGGGGACTACCTCGATGCTGGCTGACAGAGTGCCAAGAGTGTGCAAAGCTTTAATCAAGGCAAAGGGTGCCTATTTGAACAACCGCAAATATATTTTGACTTGTTTATTTCATAGTTTGTCCTCAATATTATTCTACAATATAGAAAATAGTACAAAGAAAAACCCTGGAATGAATAGCTGTCCAAACTATTGACTGGTACTGTACACAACCGTTCAAATGTTTGGGGTCACTTAGAATTGTCCTTGTTTTTGAAAGAAAATTATGTCCATTAAATTAACATCACATTGATCAGAAATACAGTGTAGACATTGTTAATGTTGTAAATGACTGTTGCAAACAGCTGATTGTACGCCCATGTAGATATTCCATAAACAATCAGCGGTTTCCAGCTACAATAGTCATTTACAACATTAAACATCTCTACAGTGTATTTCTGATCAATTTGATGTTATTTTAAATGGACAAAATGTGTTTTTAAAAACAAAGAATTTCTAAGTGACCACAAACTTTTGAACGGTAGTGTACATCTAAAAGGATTCCCCACTAATAGATAGCCCTCATTAACATTTGTCATTTAGCAGGACTTACAGTAGTGACTGAATACATTTTTATACTGGTCCACCATGTGAATCGAACCCACAACCCTGGACATGCTCTACCAGCCACGCCACACAGGACATGTCATTCAGTGCATTCGGAAAGTATTCAGACCCTTTGACTTTTTCCACATTGTTATTTTACAGCCTTAATCTAAAATGTATTAAATTTTCAATCTACACACAATACCCCATAATGAAAAAGTTCAAACCAATTTTTAGAAATAAAAAAATGGAAATAACCCATTTACATAAGTATTCAAACCCTTTACTCAGTACTTTGTTGAAGCACCTTCAGCAACAATTACAGCCTCAGATCTTCTTGGGTGTGAGGCCACAAGCTTGGCACACCTGTATTTGGAGAGTTTCTCCCATTCGTCTCTGCAGATCCTCTCAAGCTATGTCAGGTTGGATGTGGAGCATTGCTGCACAGCTATTTTCAAGTCTCTCCAGAGATGTTCAGATCAAGGATCTGTATTCCATTCCAGAAGGGCAACCATCTCCACATAGGAACTCTGGAGCTCTGTCAGTGACCAACACCTCCCTGACCAAGGCCCTTCTCCCCAGATTGCTCAGTTTGGCTGGGCGGCCAGCTCTAGGGAGAGTATTGGTGGTCCTTAACTTCTTCCATTGAAGAATGATGGAGGACACTTCTTGTGGACTATCAACACTGCAGAAATGTTTTGGCACAGTTCTGGGGAAGAGTACATTGACACAATCCTGTCTGAGCTCTACGGACAATTCCTTCAACCTCATGGCTTGGTTTTTGCTCTGACATGCACTGTCAACTGTGGGACCTTATATAGGACAGGCATGTGCCTTTCCAAATCATGTCCAATCAATTGAATTTACCACAGGTGGACTCCAATCAAGTTGTAGAAACATCTCAAGGATGATCAATGGAAACAGGATGCACCTGAGCACAATTGAGTGTCATAGCAAAGGGTCTGCATACGGATGGATGTAAATAAGTTGTTAATATATTTGCACAATGTCTAAACCTGTTTCTCTGTCATTATGGGGTGGTGTAGATTTAAAAATATATATATATACAGTTATCAATTTTAGAATGAGACAGTATTGTAACAACTTGGAAAAAGTCAAGGGGTCTATAAACCTTCCGAAGGCACTGTATATCACATTGAAGCCACAATCTCGAATGAATTTAGCCAAACAGCAGTATCACCACTTTACTATAAAGCTAAGATGGGGCTGGAGAAACTACTCAAATTCATAGATTGAGCTATGGATGCAAAGAATGAAAATCCATGAGTTCAAGTTTAACACATTGAAGCTAACAGTATAAATTGTTTACAATGGAGTAAAACATTCCAATTTCCATGGGGTAATAGTTGTCCTATTAAAGCTCATTCAGCGTAGCCTACAATTATTTTTTTAAACCTTTATTTAACTAGGCAAGTCAGTCAAGAACAAATTCTTATTTTCAATGACGGCCTAGGAACAGTGGATTAACTGCCTGTTCAGGGGCAGAACGACAGATTTGTACCTTGTCTGCTCGGGGATTTGAACTTGCAACCTTAACTAGTCCAACGCTCTAACCACTAGGCTACCCTGTCGCCCCAAATAACATTCAAGAAACTATGGGAATATTTAATTATAAACTGCGTAGTACAAGCCCTGAATGCTAATTGGCTGACAGCCGTGGTATACCACGGCTATGACAAAACATTTGTTACGTTGGTAACCAGTTTAATAGCAATAAAATCACCTTAAGGGCTGTATCCAGACATTCAGCGTTGAGTCGTGTGTAAAAAACAGCCCATACCCCTTGTGCCTTATTGCTTAAATGACCATTGAATAGCAGTACTTGCAGAATGTTCCAGTAGGCCTACTTGTAGATTATGTGCAGCGTGTATTTTGATTATGCATTACCCTCCCCATAGTAGTTTAGTAGCCTCCAAAACCCACCAAACACACTGTATTTAATAAGAACGCAGTTGCAGCAAATTCGTGCTTTAAAAAATATTGGGGAAATCAAATGTTCAGCAATTAAGGTCTCAATTAGGAATGGAAGACTAAACTGAACATACATTCCACACAATCGAAATTCAACCTTTTTTTCCTGAAATGCTCAAGGTCAACTAATAAAACGATGAGATTTCCACAGACCCCCCACTATTTGTAAATAATATTTCGACTTCAGAAATCCTCCCTTTAGTTTGCAAGTAGTGAACTCTCGTAAACTCTGCCTTTACAAGACGAAAACATTGTAACTCACATTGAAGTAATATTTGTAGTTTGATCGCACGCTGGCTTTCCCACAAGGTAGCCCTACGTTACAGGTGTGTCGCATAGTGTCAATCCACCTAAAGAGTCAAATGCGATACTAAAAGGCAACATGTTTTTGGTCTACTTGCGCTATAATATCCTTATCCGATATTTTGACTTGGTCAAAAATAAAACAAAGTACTATGTTGAAGTGTGAAAACAGTGAATTCGGAGTAATTTCTTTAAAAGTAGCCTCATTCCTACTTTCAAATCCAACATTTGGATTTATATGGCGTAATTTAAAAGGCCTACAGACGTAAGATACAACGAAGCTAGGCTACAAAGGAAGATACATGCGCTACAAGTTTTACACACTATGCAAATTAGTCTTTAAAATAGAATAAGACTTCTTGGAATCCTCAGACCTGAAAAAAGCGACAAACACAACTGACACGCTCAATAAAAATGTGTGCAACAAAACACCAAGGACTAATCTTCCCCTTACCTCCTCTTCCAAGGATACAACATTGTTGTTCGGCTCAGAATCAGATTTGAGACTCATTGTGTGACTTTTGCGCTTCTTTGTATAAGACAAAAGTATGTTTTCCCTGTTGGTAGATTTTTCTCTGAAGTGCTTTAAAGTTGCGGAAGAAATCTTGGTTTCGTGAGACTGCAGTAAAAGGGTGACCAGGTGAAGCCGTGCTGGAAAGCCAAAAGTATCCAAGGAACCACAAAATAAGTTAAACTAAAGGTGAAATAGTGGATAGGTGCACTGTGAAGGTGAGAGAAAGGTTAAAAAAACAAGTGCTCTTGTTTCCCCCTTGCTCACATCAAGCTCGTTTGCGTCAAGATGAAATAAAGAAGAAAAAAAATCTAGGAAAATCTTTAACGTGAGGTGTCCACGCCGTTGTCCCTCGTCCTCTGCTTTGCAATTTGCTCATCAATTACATTAAAAGCCAAAGCGAATGACTTGCACTCATCTCTGATGGCTCTCAGCTTGTCCGACAAAGCCCAACCCTCTCCACCACGGTCAATCACTGAGCTACTCCAAAAAGGAAAATGAAAGGTCCAATGCAGGCGTTTTTATCTCGACATCAAATAATTTCTGGGTAACAATTAAGTACCTTACTGCGATTGTTTTCAATTGGGCAAAATTAAACAACAAAAAATATTTTTAGCAATAGCAATTTCTCAAGCAATAATTTTGCTAGGAGTGTCTAGTAGACGTTATTACAAAAAAATCCGATTTAGCATAATTTGATTTTAGTAGCTTATTTCGTTTTAACATATTTTGAAGTAAATACTAATTTTGTCACATTTATGTGGTAAAAGGGGGGCAGTACACCAACATTTGAAACGTACTGAATTTTATTGAGAGAAAAAAGCGATTCATCCATTGATCCTAAGAGACATTACAAAAAATGTGGCTCAGTTTCCATTAGTTACTTACTCCACAGCCAGCTTTAGCGTCACTAGTAGTGAAGCGGTAGGGTCTATGGCAGGATGCTTAAAACGTTATATCCAAATCCTCAGTCCCTTCAAACCAAATGTTATAGCAACCCAAATACCACAACAAGTTGCACATATAGAATATTGGAGGATATTATCGATATTCTGGTATTTATATACTGAACAAAAATCTAAACGCAACATGCAATAATTTCAAGTGAGTTAGAATTCATATAAGGAAATCAGACCATTTAAATAAATCCATTCAGCCCTAATCTATGGATTTCACATGGCTGGGCAGGGGCGCAGCCATGGTGGGCCTGGTAGGGCATAGGTCCACCCACTGGGGAGCCAGACTGTATATCTAGTCAAAATCACTGATACATGTCCCCCTCCACCTTATGAGGTGATGGATAATTTAATATTATGTCTCCAAAGAAACCTGGATTATAATATATACTTTAAAAAATATTTACCCTAGAATAACTACTTTTCTGAGAATTACACACCAATACAGCTCTCTATGTATATTCAGTTGTATCAACTTTGTCTACCATTGGCAGATTTTTAAATGCACAAAAATAAGATAATTTTGGTTTTGCAGACAGTCATACGATCAGGTCAAAATCACTGATACAGGTCTCCCTCCACCTCTGGTGGTATGGATAACTTGTCATTATGTCTCCAGATTAAAATAAAGGTCCTATTTATCAAATTACTATAGGTGGAATCAGGTGTTTTAGTTTGTCGTCAAAATGAACCCAGTATGAGGGTTAATAAAATGCTTCTTTGCACATAATTGATTAATGGGAAAATAATGAGAAACTCTCATATATTATTGAATACTATTACAAATATTATAACAAACAAAAATATTTACTGTAAATAGTGATTATTATAATGTCGATATTAATAGTTTAGACAATAAACTGTGAGAGCTCCCCCTTTCTGATGGCAGAGTAGGCCTATGTAATATCTTTGTGTACTTCTTAAAAATAATAGTGCTTAGGTTTAGAGAATACTGTATAAATGTAATTTTGATGTTTTTCAATTTGTTTTTAATGCTATTCACAAAAAGTCTTCAAAGATGGTTGCATTGCTTTATTGTCTAATTCTATAGGTTAAGCCGAATTTGCCCAAGATTATCAATGCAGAAAGAAAACAATGTAAAATAATATAATGCCCCATATGCATTTTGCGATTTTATTTAATTGACATGTTTTATTTGTGTAATATATTAAAGGGGATGAAAAGGAATAAAACAAATTGGTTGAATAACACATTCTATAAGAATAATTCTTTGATTTCTTCCCCCATTCATTAAAAACACATTCTAAAAAAACAAAATAAGAAGACTAAAGAAGGACCTCCCATGTTTTCCATCTCGACAATGCATAATATCAGTTAAGAGGTTACAATTAGTGCCTCATGTTTTCTTTGCCTGTGATTAACCCTGTCCTGGCATGCTGTGTGGTGCAGAATTAGCTGCTAATGAAGCGTTCAAGGGGAGGCTCCATCTCTGATGACGAATCCCAGACCTCCAGAGGTCTTGATACGGAGCAAAACAACAGCTAACACCCCAGCACCAGTTCAGCCAAAAGGGGGGAGAGGGCGGAAACTTGTGCCCTGCCCTCCGTCCCTGCACTAATCTCAATTTCTCCCCAATGATGGCCCCTGGTCCTGCCCATAGAGATAGATAGATGACTCCAGTGCCCAAAAGCCTGTTTTAGCATGGCCAGTGCCATTAAGGACTTTCACCATTTTGAAGTAGTCAATTTCCTATGGGTTAAGGAAGGATCACATGATTCCATCCAGGTCATCAGGGGGATCAGACAATTAATTATACTTGTGAGGAAACATTCCATAACCGCATGTGGCAGTAAGTCGCCAACCTAGGCTTAATACCTGTTCAAACAACACACTATAGGTGGCAGAGTGAACCCTTTTAGTTTGTTTGACAACTCATAGAAGTAGTAGAAGAAGAAAATGGACTACTTCAAAATGGAGATGGCCTCAATGGAGACCATGCTCTCACAAACGCCATAATAGGACAGATACAATGATGTAAGTCTATGGTCCTGCATCAATTCCCTCAGGTGTCGGTGAAAATGTTTTGTACAGATCTCTGCCTGTCCCGCTCTATCTCTGCAATCTCTGACGCAAGTGTGGGCGCTCATTGCAAACTGCCCTAGTTCCTCAATTAAAGAAGAATGTCACAGAATGTTATGGAAACATGCAGTCGAATAAAATGCTCCGGAGAAGGAGTGGATATTTAATTAAAAGGGGAGATTAGCCTAGGTTTTCAGCATCAGAGAAGTGGGGGGCCTTGTTTTAGTGTGTGTGACCCCGACGGAGGCTGTCCGTTGATATATTAAACAGCGTTCCTCTCCTCAGGAGTGTGGAGCTAGCTTGTGTCTCCACGAGCATACCGTTTCCTGACTTTGTGTGGGAACACAATTAGGGAAAGGCCGGGCTCTCGGGGGGGGGGGGGGGGGGGCTCTGGAAATATTTGGTTCTTTTGTAATCATTGACCCAATGTTGTTTCTTACAGCCAGGCCTATAAATAGACACTAGGGCCTCTTTCGTTTTTTCCCCTCCCTGGCTTTCTATCAAACTTGGCAGGGATGCAAAATATTAGCACTCCTTAGTAACTGCTGCATTGATGTTATATCTCGGTGTGAAAACCTTGCTAGTTGAGGAAAGGAGTCAATGTTATGGTGATATATGATATAATACTTGTGGAATGTTACAACTCCTCAGTTATTCTAGCTGTTAATTCATTACCTATTTTCTATATTTGGTTAGATGTGCTGTTTATGTTACGGTTTATGTTGCTGTTCGTGTTAGGAATGGTCATATTTTCCCAGTGGTGTTAGATATTACTCAAGAAACATAAAACCACATTCTACTGCAGTTGATAAACTTTACACACACATGTTACACGAAAATTGGTACACATTCTGTATAACCTTTACACAAATGTTACGCAACATTTCAAATTCACGACATCAGTTTCACTAGGATTATTGTTATGATCTGATTCCATTGGCTCAGGAAAACGCCAAAATTAAGTCAATACATTATATTCAATGCAAAAAAAAGTTGCTGTTAAAGCTGCAATGTGTAAATTGGAGAAAGTCACAGACAGACATATACTGTACATTTATAGACAGACAGACATCTATCTCTCTTTTCTAATCCCTTCCTCTCCCTATCTCTCTCTCTCTAACTCCTCTTTATCCCCTCCTCCTTCTCTTCTCTTCAACCTCCCTCCCTCCCTCCCTCCCTCCCTCCCTCCCTCCCTCCCTCCCTCCCTCCCTCCCTCCCTCCCTCCCTCCCTCCCTCCCTCCCTCCCTCCCTCCCTCCCTCCCTCCCCTCCCTCCCTCCCTCCCTCCCTCCCTCTTAATTCACCCCTCCACCCTCTTCCCACCTCTCCCAATCTCTATCTCCCCTCTGTCCTCTCTCCCCCTCTCTCCTTCACCCTCTCCCCACCTCCCTCAATCTCCCCCTTCTCTCATTCTCCCGCAATGGGTAAATTGGTGAAAGACTCAGACAGTCCGGCAGGCAGACTCTAATCTCAACCCTAAACCTACCCTAACCGTAGCTTCATGTCCAAATTCTGGCTCAACCCTAACCCTAGCCATAGGTTAAGTGTTGAGTTTGGAGTTAGAGTTGAGCTGGGATGTGGACAAGAATTTAGGTTTAGTGTTATAGCTAGGGTTGAGCCAAGATGTGAAGATGAAGCGAGGGCGGAGGTTTAGGGTTGAACCAGGAGTGGATGTGAAGCTAGGGTTATGGTTATGGTTACGTTTAAGAGGGTTTCTGTTTGTGCTGGTATCAAGCCTTGGGTTGCACAGGCCTATTGCAACTTCCTGCTCTGGTTAGTGTTGAGTCTTAGGTGAGGGTGGAGCCGGAATGTGGATTTGAAGCTAGGGATAGGGTTAAGGCTAGGTTTAGGGTTGACCCGGGATGCTGGCATGAAGCTAGAGACATCGGCAGAGGCTAGACATTATTCACGTATTCAATCTTTCAGCAGACACTCTGGATGAACGCAAACCTACACGTCACCATGTGAAATTAACACTTTACAGTGAAAACTTGGTCCCACAGCGAACATTCTTCCATAGAAAAGCATTACCTACAACCCTTACATTGTCATGTTTTGTCATTTATTATCACGTCTTGTCCCTGTGCTTCCCATTCTATTCGTTTCCCTCTGCTGGTCTTATTAGGTTCTTTCCCTCTTTCTATCCCTCTCTCTCCCCCTCCCTCTCTCACTCTCTCGCTCTCTCTTCTCTCTATCGTTCCGTTCCTGCTCCCAGCTGTTCCTATTCCCCTAATCATCATTTAGCCTTCCCACACCTGTTCCCGATCCTTTTCCCTGATTAGAGTCCCTATTTCTCTCCTTGTTTCCCGTTTCTGCCCTGTCGGTTCCTTGTTTAGAATTCACCGTGCTGTGATTGTGTATCGCCCTGTCGTGTCGTGTTTTCCTCAGATGCTGCGTGGTGAGCAGGTGTCTGAGTCTGTCTGGTTCAAGTGCCTTCCCGAGGCAACCTGCTGTTCACCTGCTGTTCAAGATCGAGTCTCCAGTTTGTCCTCGTCATTTCGAGTGAAAGTTGTGTTTTTTGATTGTATTTACTTTACTGGATTAAAGACTCTGTTTTCGCCAAGTCGCTTTTGGGTCCTCTTTCACCTGCATGACAGAAGGAACCGACCAAGGAATGGACCCAGCGACTTCAGACGCTCGTTACACTGCCGTCGAGATCCAAGGAGCCATGCTCGGCAGACACGAGCAGGAATTGTCTGCTGCTCGCCATGCCGTGGAGAACCTGGCCGCTCAGGTTTCCGACCTCTCTGGACAGTTCCAGAGTCTACGTCTCGTGCCACCTGTTACTTCCTGGCCTGCCGAGCCTCCAGAACCTAGGGTTAATAACCCACCTTGCTACTCCGGGCAGCCCACTGAGTGCCGCTCCTTTCTCACGCAGTGTGAGATTGTGTTCTCTCTCCAACCCAACACATACTCTAGAGAGAGAGCTCGGGTTGCTTACGTCATTTCACTCCTTACTGGCCGGGCTCGAGAATGGGGCACAGCTATCTGGGAGGCAAGGGCTGATTGCTCTAACAAGTTCCAGAACTTTAAAGAGGAGATGATTCGGGTTTTTGACCGTTCAGTTTTTGGTAGGGAGGCTTCTAGGGCCCTGGCTTCCTTATGCCAAGGTGAACGGTCCATAACGGATTATTCTATTGAGTTTCGCACTCTTGCTGCCTCTAGTGAGTGGAACGAGCCGGCGCTGCTCGCTCGTTTTCTGGAGGGACTCCACGCAGTGGTTAAGGATGAGATTCTCTCCCGGGAGGTTCCTTCAGATGTGGACTCTTTGATTGCTCTCGCCATCCGCATAGAACGACGGGTAGATCTTCGTCACCGGGCTCGTGGAAGAGAGCTCGCATCAACGGTGTTTCCCTGCTCCGCATCGCACCCATCTCCCTCCTCTGGCTCAGAGACTGAGCCCATGCAGCTGGGAGGGATTCGCATCTCGACTAAGGAGAGGGAACGGAGGATCACCAACCGCCTGTGCCTCTATTGCGGAGTTGCTGGACATTTTGTTAATTCATGTCCAGTAAAAGCCAGAGCTCATCTGTAAGCGGAGGGCTACAGGTGAGCGCAACTACTCAAGTCTCTCCATCAAAATCCTGTACTACTTTGTCGGTCCATCTACGCTGGACCGGTTCGGGTGCTACATGTAGTGCCTTGATAGACTCTGGGGCTGAGGGTTGTTTCATGGACGAAGCATGGGTTCGGAAACATGACATTCCTTTCAGAGAGTTAGAGAAGCCTACGCCCATGTTCGCCTTAGATGGTAGTCATCTTCCCAGTATCAGATTTGAGACACTACCTTTAACCCTCACAGTATCTGGTAACCACAGTGAGACTATTTCTTTTTTGATTTTCCGTTCACCGTTTACACCTGTTGTTTTGGGTCATCCCTGGCTAGTATGTCATAATCCTTCTATTAATTGGTCTAGTAATTCTATCCTATCCTGGAACGTTTCTTGTCATGTGAAGTGTTTAATGTCTGCCATCCCTCCCGTTTCTTCTGTCCCTACTTCTCAGGAGGAACCTGGCGATTTGACAGGAGTGCCGGAGGAATATCATGATCTGCGCACGGTCTTCAGTCGGTCCCGAGCCAACTCCCTTCCTCCTCACCGGTCGTATGATTGTAGTATTGATCTCCTTCCGGGGACCACTCCTCCTCGGGGTAGACTATACTCTCTGTCGGCTCCCGAACGTAAGGCTCTCGAGGATTATTTGTCTGTGTCTCTTGACGCCGGTACCATAGTGCCTTCTTCCTCTCCGGCCGGGGCGGGGTTCTTTTTGTTAAGAAGAAGGACGGTACTCTGCGCCCCTGCGTGGATTATCGAGGGCTGAATGACATAACGGTTAAGAATCGTTATCCGCTTCCCCTTATGTCATCAGCCTTCGAGATTCTGCAGGGAGCCAGGTGCTTTACTAAGTTGGACCTTCGTAACGCTTACCATCTCGTGCGCATCAGAGAGGGGGACGAGTGGAAAACGGCGTTTAACACTCCGTTAGGGCATTTTGAGTACCGGGTTCTGCCGTTCGGTCTCGCCAATGCGCCAGCTGTTTTTCAGGCATTAGTTAATGATGTTCTGAGAGACATGCTGAACATCTTTGTTTTTGTCTATCTTGACGATATCCTGATTTTTTTCTCCGTCACTCGAGATTCATGTTCAGCACGTTCGACGTGTCCTACAGCGCCTTTTAGAGAATTGTCTCTACGTAAAGGCTGAGAAGTGCTCTTTTCATGTCTCCTCCGTTACTTTTCTCGGTTCCGTTATTTCCGCTGAAGGCATTCAGATGGATTCCGCTAAGGTCCAAGCTGTCAGTGATTGGCCCGTTCCAAGGTCACGTGTCGAGTTGCAGCGCTTTTTAGGTTTCGCTAATTTCTATCGGCGTTTCATTCGTAATTTCGGTCAAGTTGCTGCCCCTCTCACAGCTCTTACTTCTGTCAAGACGTGTTTTAAGTGGTCCGGTTCCGCCCAGGGAGCTTTTGATCTTCTAAAAGAACGTTTTACGTCCGCTCCTATCCTCGTTACTCCTGACGTCACTAGACAATTCATTGTCGAGGTTGACGCTTCAGAGGTAGGCGTGGGAGCCATTCTATCCCAGCGCTTCCAGTCTGACGATAAGGTTCATCCTTGCGCTTATTTTTCTCATCGCCTGTCGCCATCTGAGCGCAACTATGATGTGGGTAACCGTGAACTGCTCGCCATCCGCTTAGCCCTAGGCGAATGGCGACAGTGGTTGGAGGGGGCGACCGTTCCTTTTGTCGTTTGGACAGACCATAAGAACCTTGAGTACATCCGTTCTGCCAAACGACTTAATGCCCGTCAAGCTCGTTGGGCGTTGTTTTTCGCTCGTTTCGAGTTTGTGATTTCTTACCGTCCGGGTAGCAAGAACACCAAGCCTGATGCCTTATCCCGTCTGTTTAGTTCTTCTGTGGCTTCTACTGATCCCGAGGGATTCTTCCTTATGGGCGTGTTGTCGGGTTAACAGTCTGGGGAATTGAAAGACAGGTTAAGCAAGCACTCACGCACACTGCGTCGCCGCGCGCTTGTCCTAGTAACCTCCTTTTCGTTCCTGTTTCCACTCGTCTGGCTGTTCTTCAGTGGGCTCACTCTGCCAAGTTAGCTGGTCATCCCGGTGTTCGAGGCACTCTTGCGTCTATTCGCCAGCGCTTTTGGTGGCCGACTCAGGAGCGTGACACGCGCCGTTTCGTGGCTGCTTGTTCGGACTGCGCGCAGACTAAGTCGGGTAACTCTCCTCCTGCCGGTCGTCTCAGACCGCTCCCCATTCCTTCTCGACCATGGTCTCACATCGCCCTAGACTTCATTACCGGTCTGCCTTTGTCTGCGGGGAAGACTGTGATTCTTACGGTTGTCGATAGGTTCTCTAAGGCGGCACATTTCATTCCCCTCGCTAAACTTCCTTCCGCTAAGGAGACGGCACAAATCATTATCGAGAATGTATTCAGAATTCATGGCCTTCCGTTAGACGCCGTTTCAGACAGAGGCCCGCAATTCACGTCACAGTTTTGGAGGGAGTTCTGTCGTTTGATTGGTGCGTCCGTCAGTCTCTCTTCCGGGTTTCATCCCCAGTCTAACGGTCAAGCAGAGAGGGCCAATCAGACGATTGGTCGCATACTACGCAGCCTTTCTTTCAGAAACCCTGCGTCTTGGGCAGAACAGCTCCCCTGGGCAGAATACGCTCACAATTCGCTTCCTTCGTCTGCTACCGGGTTATCTCCGTTTCAGAGTAGTCTGGGTTACCAGCCTCCTCTGTTCTCATCCCAGCTTGCCGAGTCCAGCATTCCCTCCGCTCAAGCGTTTGTCCAACGTTGTGAGCGCACCTGGAGGAGGGTGAGGTCTGCACTTTGCCGTTACAGGGCACAGACTGTGAGAGCCGCCAATAAACGCAGGATTAAGAGTCCAAGGTATTGTTGCGGCCAGAGAGTGTGGCTTTCCACTCGCAACCTTCCTCTTACGACAGCTTCTCGTAAGTTGACTCCGCGGTTCATTGGTCCGTTCCGTGTCTCCCAGGTCGTCAATCCTGTCGCTGTGCGACTGCTTCTTCCGTGACATCTTCGTCGCGTCCATCCTGTCTTCCATGTCTCCTGTGTCAAGCCCTTTCTTCGCACTCCCGTTCGTCTTCCCTCCCCCTCCCGTCCTTGTCGAGAGCGCACCTATTTACAAGGTACATAAGATCATGGACATGCGTTCTCGGGGACGGGGTCACCAATACTTAGTGGATTGGGAGGGTTACGGTCCTGAGGAGAGGAGTTGGGTTCCGTCTCGGGACGTGCTGGACCGTTCACTCATTGATGATTTCCTCCGTTGCCGCCAGGATTCCTCCTCGAGTGCGCCAGGAGGCGCTCGGTGAGTGGGGGGGTACTGTCATGTTTTGTCATTTATTATCACGTCTTGTCCCTGTGCTTCCCATTCTATTCGTTTCCCTCTGCTGGTCTTATTAGGTTCTTTCCCTCTTTCTATCCCTCTCTCTCCCCCTCCCTCTCTCACTCTCTCGCTCTCTCTTCTCTCTATCGTTCCGTTCCTGCTCCCAGCTGTTCCTATTCCCCTAATCATCATTTAGCCTTCCCACACCTGTTCCCGATCCTTTTCCCTGATTAGAGTCCCTATTTCTCTCCTTGTTTCCCGTTTCTGCCCTGTCGGTTCCTTGTTTAGAATTCACCGTGCTGTGATTGTGTATCGCCCTGTCGTGTCGTGTTTTCCTCAGATGCTGCGTGGTGAGCAGGTGTCTGAGTCTGTCTGGTTCAAGTGCCTTCCCGAGGCAACCTGCTGTTCACCTGCTGTTCAAGATCGAGTCTCCAGTTTGTCCTCGTCATTTCGAGTGAAAGTTGTGTTTTTTTGATTGTATTTACTTTACTGGATTAAAGACTCTGTTTTCGCCAAGTCGCTTTTGGGTCCTCTTTCACCTGCATGACATACATAACCTTTGCGCCCGTGAACTCCATTGAGCTAGCTAACCGTCCTTCCACAAACCCATTGTGACCTTATAGGATGCCATGTGTTGAGGTTCAGCTTTCTGTGGCAAAAGGAAGTGGCTTAATTCTTCCTCAACATGGTCCTTCATTCTCTCCCTGCAGTTACACAAAACACTGGCTTCCATCCTCTTTAGAATAGTCAATTATTAATGTAAAGACTCAGAGTATTGTTAAAAAGTGTCCCCAGGAGGCTGTATGATGAATTAGGGGTCATGGGGGCGATTTGGATGGGTTGAAAAGGTTGAATCATCCCAAATTGTATATAGAGTTGATGTCAGAAGTTTACATACACTTAGGTTGGAGTCATTAAAACTCGTTTTTCAACCACTCCACAATTTCTTGTTAACAAACTACATTTTTGGCAAGTCGGTTAGGACATCTACATTGTGCATGATACAAGTAATTTTTACAGCAATTGTTTACAGACAGATTATTTCACTTATAATTCACTGTATCACAATTCCAGTGGGTCAGATGTTTACATACACTAAGTTGACTGTGCCTTTAAACAGCTTGGAAAATTCCAGAAAATGATGTCATGGCTTTAGAAGCTTCTGATAGGCTAATTGACATCATTTGAGTCAATTGGAGGAGTACCTGTGGATGTATTTCAAGGCCTACCGTCAAACGCAGTTCCTCTTTGCTTGACATCATAGGAAAATCAAAAGAAATCAGCCAAGACCTCAGAAAAATAATTGTAGACCTCCACAAGTCTGGTTCATCCTCGGGAGCAACTTCCAAATGCCTGCAACATCGAGAGCATCCTGACCAGTTACATCACTGCCTGGTACGGTAATTGCTCGGCCTCCGACCACAAGGCACTTCAGAGGGTAGTGTGTACGGCCCAGTACATCACTGGGGAAAAGCTGCCTGCCATCCAGGACCTCTACACCAGGCGGTGTCAGAGGAAAGCCCTAAAAATTGTCAAAGACCCCAGCCACCCCAGTCATAGAGTGTTCTCTCTACTACCGCATGGCAAGCGGTACCGGAGTGCCAAGTGTAGGACAAAAAGGCTTCTCAACCCCCAAGCCATAAGACTCCTGAACAGGTAACCAAATGGTTACCCGGACTATTTGCATTGCAACTCCTGTGGCAGGTCGGGCGCAGTGCACGCTAACCAGGTCGCCAGGTGCACAGTGTTTCACACATTGGTGCGGCTGGCTTCCGGGTTGGATGCGCGCTGTCTTAAGAAGCAGTGCGGCTTGGTTGGGTTGTGTTTCGGAAGACGCATGGCTTTCAACCTTCATCTCTCCCGAGCCCGTAAGGGAGTTGTAGCGATGAGACAAGATAGTAACTACTAGCAATTGGATACCACGAAAAGGGGGTGAAATATATATATATTTTTGAAATGCCAGACTACGGTTTGCAACTGCACATGGGGACAAATATCGTACTTTTTGCAGAAATGTCATAACATATGCCATTTAGCAGACGCTTTTATCCAAAGCGACTTACAGTCATGTGTGCATACATTCTACGTATGGGTGGTCCCGGGGATCGAACCCACTACCCTGGCGTTACAAGCGCCATGCTCTACCAACTGAGCTACAGAAGGACCACATGTCCTCTGGTCTAACGAAACAAAAATATAACTGTTTGGCCATAATGACCATTGTTTGGTTTGGAGGAAAAAGGGTGAGGATTGCAAGCCGAAGAACACCATCCCAACCGTGAAGCATGGGGTGGCAGCATCATGTTTTGGAGGTGCTTTGCTGTAGGAGGGAATGGTGCACTTCACAAAATAGATGGCATCATGAAGAGGGAATATTATGTGGATATATTGAAGCAACATCTCAAGACATTAGTCAGTCAGTTAAAAGTAAGTTAAAGCTTGGTCGCAAATGGGTCTTCCAAATGGACAATGACCCCAAGTATACTTCCAAAGTTGTGTCAGAATGGCTTAAGGACAACAATGTCAAGGTATTGGAGTGGCCATCACAAAGCCCTGACCTCAATCCTACAGAAAATTTGTGGGCAGAACTGAAAAAGCATGTGCGAGCAAGGAGGCCTTACAAACCTGAATCTGTTACACCAGCTCTGTCAGGAGGAATGGGCCAAAATTCACCCAATGTATTGTGGGAAGCATCTGGAAGGCTAACCAAAACGTTTGACCCAAGTTAAACAATTTCTAGGCAATGCTACCAAATGCTAACTGAGTGCATGTAAACTTCTGACCCACTGGGAATGTGATGAAAGAAATAAAAGCTTAAATAAATCACTACTATTATTCTGACATTTCACATTCTTAAAATAAAGTGGTGATCCTAACCGACCTAAGACAGGGATTTTTTACTATAATTAAATGCCAGGAATTGTGAAAAACTGAGTATAAGTGTATTTGGCTAAGGTGTATGTAAACTTCCGACTTCAACTTTAGTTGTGCCTGGAGGACCATCATGACATCAAATTTGATGTCAAAGGGCCCAAAAGCATTTTTTAAACTACATCGTACAGTTCAAGAAACTAAGAGCCTTGTTAGAGTAAATTCTGAAGGTGTTGGTGACAATTGTTTTGATTGACTTGAAACTGTCGGTCTGTCTGTCTACCCATTGCAGCTTTATCAACAACTTGTTTTGCTTGAATGCAATGTATTATCATATGCATCACCCCTTATAACCCCATATCGATGTAGACACAATTTCTAGATATCTGTCAGGTGTGAGGTCAATTCGGTATTTCGGAATTTAATTCAATTCAGCCCATGAATTGAAATTCTAATTGACCACACTCCACAGGAAGCAGAATTTGAAGGAAGTAGAATTTGATTCAAAGAAATTAAACTGAGACATGAAACATGAATCTCAAACATTTTGCTAAAAGCATCTGCCACTTATTAATGCAAAGAATACAGACACCATTTAAAATTAGCTTGATTATAATGAAAAAAAATGTCAAACAGTATTTTATTTGTATTTTTGCCATGATATGTTAGGCTGCTCCCTTGCATTCTGGAGTGTTTCATATAATGCATTCTGAGAAATGTATTTCCCCCCTAATATTTAATAACATGTAAGTGAATTACAAATTATTACAGACCTACAAATTCATCTTAGAATATTTCCAGACCACTAATTATAAAGCATTATTTTAGGCGGATGCGTTTTAAAAATGAAATGTTTCCAGAACATGTTAAACATAGTATTGGTAACCATACATTGTCAAAATAAACATGTGAATAATGACGTATGGAATAAATTAACCATTTGAATTTGATTTAATTCTACTTTCTTTAATAAAAAATCTGCTTCATGTGGGGTGTGGCAAATTCAATTAAAATTCAAGAATTGGAATTAAAAACTAATACGCAACTCAATTCAGAATTGACCCCAACCCTGGGGTCAGTAGCAGTGTAATGTAAGACATAGTCCAGGACTAATTAACTATATTATTAAGGGGGCCAGATGTTAAAAAATGTTTTTCCCACATGCGATATATATATAAAATAATTAAACGCACAGCCACCATAAAAAGCACTTTTCTTAAAATTAAATATTGCCATAAGTAATGAAAGAAGTGCTTGTCATTTTGGCACTGAACATTGGACTTTGCCAGGAAATTTCTTTTCAGATCTTTTGTCAGAATTGTTCAAAAGGCCTATATAAATTAATGAACGAGCCAGATCAGGCCCACGGGCCGCCAGTTGAATAGCCCTGACCTAGACACTTATCTCCTCCCATTGAATGCAATGTATTCACTTCATGTCCATGAGGCCTTTCTCTAGGCATCAATAGTGTGAGGCTAATCTTCACCCCATTAAATGCAAGGTATTCACTTAGGTGTTATGTCCGTGAAGGCTTTCTCTAGAATTCCACAGTGTGATGCTAATCTTCCCCCATTGAATGCAATGTATTCACATAAGCATCATATTCCTTGATCCATATCTGTGATGTGGTAAGGTTGGACCGAGGTGCAGAGAAGAGACCAGACGAGGAATCAGTGGTTAAGGATAAACATAATACTTTACTGAGAAACGGTAAGCAAAGGATCACAGTATCACTGGGAAAAGACTCGAAAACTCACCCAGGAGACAAACGCACACGGCAAACAATGTCTAGTTAGAGGAGTGTCCCCATTGTAGTACCTGAGAACTGGCTGGTCGCAGAACATAAAGTCTGTAAGTGAGACCCCCGCCGGGGTCAGGTTCTCAGGTCTGGGCTTGTCAGACCATGGTCTCAATATTCCATATCATAGTGGAAACAATGCAGGAGCTGGGGATGATGGGCTCAGAGTCCCTGTCCTTGTTAGAGACATCGTGTTGGCGGAACAGGGCGTCTGCTTTCTGATTCTTGGATCCCGGACAATAGGCTAGTGTGAAGTTGAACCTGTTAAAGAACAGAGCCCACCTAGCCTGGCGAGCGTTCAATCTCTTGGCTTCTTGAATGGAGACCAAGTTCCTATGGTCCATCCAGATCACAAAAGGATGAGGTGCCAGTGTCTCCACCCCTCAAGGCCCCACTTAACTGCCAATAGCACCCGGTTGCCTACATCGTAGTTGCGTTCTGCTGGCGAGAACCGCTTGGCGAGAAAGGCACATTGGTGCAGTTTCTTGTACCACTCATTCTGCTGTGAAAGGACCGGCCCTGCGCCGGTGTCTGAGGCGTCCAACTCTACTACGAATGGACAGGTAGGATCAGGATGGGTCTGGAGGTGAAATGTCCCTTGAGCTCCCCAAATGCCCTGTCAGCCTCGGGGCCAGCAAAAAATGATTCAGGGACTTGCGGGTTAGGGCTGTGAGAGGTGGACTTGAGAGGCGGGATGGACTTGAGAGGCGGGATGGGGCCAGTCGGTGACCGCCCTCACCTTTACAGGGTCAATTTGGATGCCGGATGTAGAGATAATGTGGCACAGGAAAGAAACTTGGCATACAAGGAACTCATACTTCTCTATCTTGATGTATAGTTGTCTCTGTGGGTGGTGTCTCAGGACTTGCAGGATGTGTTCCGGAAGGGTCTTGGAGAAGATCAAAATGTTGTCGAACCGATTCAATATATCCCTAAGCGTGTCATTGATCAAAGCTTGGAAGACTGCCGGTGAGTTCAATAAGCCGAAGGGCATGACTAAATGCTCATAGTGGCCACTTGGGGTGTTAAAGGCAGTCTTCCATTCATCTCCCTCCCTAATTCTCACCAGATTGTAAGCATTGGGGAGGTTCAGTTTGGTGAAGAATTGGGCCCCACGGGCCAACTCCAAAGCAGCGGACATCTGGGGTAGGGGGTAATGATTCTTAATCGTAATCCCGTTCAGCCTTCTGTAATCAATTCAGGGACGCAGACCTCCATCCTTCTTTCCCACAAAGAAGAAGTCTGCACCAGCTGGGGATGTAGAGGAGGGAATGTAACATGTCTCCAGCAACTCCCGGATGTAATTGTCCATGATTGATGCTTCAGGGGCCAAGAGGGAGAACAGACGGCCTCAGGGAGGGGTGGAGCCGTGTAGGAGTTCTATGGCACAGTCGTATGGATGATGAGGAGGGAGGGTGGCGGATTATCTCTTACCGAAGGCCTCCCAGAGGTCGAAGTACTCGGGAGAGCGAGTGGAAAAGTCTTGGTCTTCAATGGATGCTGGGGAACACGGCAAGGCTCTTGTTGGGGGTCTTCGGCATTTAATCTGGCAGTTCTAGTAGGTATCCTGTGGGGCAGGATAATAGTGGGTTATGTAGCACTAGCCAGGGGTACCCTAGGATAAGGGGGTTCTCGGGAGCATTGATCAAAAGAAAACTAAGAGTCTGAGGGGGTCACCCCAACCTGCAGTAGAATGGCTGAGACCTCCGCAGTAGAGGCAGCAGCCGTCGCACGTGCGCCTGTCACATTCCTGTGAGATCAGACGTGTGTCCCAGCTGCTTGGGCTCCTCAATGCTGGGCTCAGGGTGCTTCAGAAACTAGGTTGGTGTCAAAAGGGTGCTGTCTCACATATTATTGGATGCGGTTGTCAAACCTGATGGCCAACGTTATCAGAGACTCGAGGTCCTCTCCCAGTTCTCGAGCGGCCAGTTCATCCTTGATGGAGTTAGACAGACTCAGATGGAAAGCAGTGACCAGTGCCTCAGTATCCCACGCACTCTCTGTGGCAAGTGGGTGGGACTCAATGGCGAAGTCAGCCACTGGTCTGGCCCCTTGATGGAGGTTGAACAGTCGGCTTCCCGCTTCTCGTCTGCCAACTGGGTGGTTGAAGCTCAGCAGTCGATGCTCAGCAGTGAAGGCTAATATGGAGCTGCAGGATGGTAGCTGCTGTTCCCACACCGCTGTTGCCCATGCCAAGGCCTTGCCCGATAGTAGAGAGATGATGTAGGCGATCATGGCCCGATCAGTGTGGAACGAGGAGGACTGTAGCTCGAACACCAGAGAGCACTGCGTGAGGAACCCCTTGCATCCTCCCGGGTGGAAGTCATGCCTATCAGGGGCTGGGGTCTTGGGTTCCCAGTGCAAGTTCGCTGGAGGAACTACGGCGATGCTTGTAGCACTGGGCAATGAGACTTGGGCATTGGCTCATCCTGGGTTAGGGTTGGACTGTGGTTGGAGGAATTCGGTAAGTGCCCGGGAGGTCTCCGGAGAGTTGTTCTTGCTGCAACACCCAGCAGTGCTCCGTGGTGGGTTACAACATTCTTGATCTGGGAGATCTCTGCTGGGTCTATGTTGAGGCAGAAGCTTGCTGTGACGTGATGAGGTTGGATCCAGGTGCAGAGAAGGTACCAGATGAGAAATCAGTGGTTAAGGATAAACATAATACTTTACTGAGAAACGGTAAACAAAGGATCATAGTAACACTGGGAAAACACTAAGTCTCAACAACTCATCCAGGAGACAGACAGACAGACAGGAAGGCAGGCAGGCAGGCAGGCAGGCAGGCAGGCAGGCAGGCAGGCAGGCAGGCAGGCAGGCAGGCAGGCAGGCAGGCAGCAAACAATTCAAGCTTTTGCAAAGCACAACAGAAAACACACCTCTTTTAAAGAGAAATCATAACGAGTAAATAGGACACACCTAAGTGTCGTTAATGTCTCTAGGACAGTCTCTGCCGCCGTCTGGTGACAGGTAGAACCATGACAATATATTTTGGATCAGTATGAGGCTAGGCATCCACAGTGTGAGGCTAATCTCCCTAAACATTGAATGCAATGTATTCACATAAACGTCATGTTCCTTGAATTATATATTTTCTGAAAATCACATCAGATTGACGCTTATATGCTGATACCAGGCTGAAAATACTTACAACTCAAAGCTGGGTATTGTTTCAGAGGTGTCAATGTTCAACCGCTACACAGCTGTTATTGCAGAGGCTTGGTCTCTTGGGTAGCCGTTTCCAGCAGTTAATAATAAACATTATTTGAAGAAAGACGCAGACAATCCGGTATTTCTATGTCAAACGGTTTTGTTATATTTCAGGCTTCTGTAATGTATAAGAGTAATATTGGGATGCAAACTCAAAATTGAATACATTTCAACTCTACAGTACATTCAGAAATTATTCAGACCCCTTCCCCTTTTCCACATTTTTTTTTACATTACAGCCTTATTCTAAAATTGATACAATCATTTTCCCCCCTCATCAATCTACGCACAACACTCTATAATGACAAAGTGAAAACAGTTTTTTAGAAATGTTTGCAAATCTATAAAAAAATATCTATATATGTAT
This sequence comes from Oncorhynchus gorbuscha, assembly GCF_021184085.1. Taxonomy (NCBI): domain Eukaryota; kingdom Metazoa; phylum Chordata; class Actinopteri; order Salmoniformes; family Salmonidae; genus Oncorhynchus; species Oncorhynchus gorbuscha. The sequence goes on from NC_060173.1 coordinate 54,927,909, forward strand.
TTACATAGGTATTCAGACCCTTTGCTATGAGACTCGAAATTGAGCTGTTTCCACCTGTCATCAATTAAATCAATTAAATTGATTGGACATGATTTGGAAAGGCACACACACGTCTATATTAGGTCCCACAGTTGACAGTGCATGTTAGAGCAAAAACCAAGCCACGAGGTCGAAGGAATTGTCCGTAGAGCTCCGAGACAGGATTGTGGCACAGATATGGGGAAGGGTACCAAAACATTTCTGCAGCATTGAAGTTCCCCAAGTACACAGTGGCTTCCATCATTCTTAAATGGAAGTAGTTTGGAACCACCAAGACTCTTCCTAGAGCTGGCTGCCCGGCCAAACTGAGCAATCAGGGGAGAAGGAGCTCTGACAGAGCTCCAGAGTTCCTCTGGGGAGTTGGGAGAACCTTCGAGAAGGACCACCATCTCTGCAGCACTCCACCAATCATGTCTTTATGGTAGAGTGGCCAGACACAGCACGCTTGGAATTTGCCAAAAGGCACCTAATGGACTCTCAGACCATGAGAAACAAGATTATCTTGTCTGATGAAACCAAGATTGAACTCTTTGACCTGAATGCCAAGTGTCACATCTGGATGAAACCTGGCACCATCCCTACAGTGAAAAATGCTGTGGGGATGTTTTTCAGCGGCAGGGACTGGGAGACTAGTCAGGATCAAGGGAAAGATGAATAGAGCACTCAGGACCTCATACTGGGGTGAAGGTTCATCTTCCAACAGGACAACAACACTAAGCACACAGCCAGACAGTGCATTAGTGGGTTTGGCACAAGTCTCTGAATGTCCTAGAGTGGCCCAGCCAGAGCCTGGACTTGAACCCGATCAAACATCTCTGGAGAGACCTGAAAATAGCTGTGCAGTGACGCTCCCCATCCAACCTGGCAGAGCTTGAAAGGATATGCAGAGCATAATGGGAGAAACTCCCCAAATACAGATGTGCCAAGCTTGTAGCGTTACACCCAAGAAGACTCAAGGCTGTAATCGCTGCCAAAGGTACTTCAACAAAGTACTGAGTAAAGGGTGTGAATACTTATGTAAATGTGATATTTCAGGTTTAAAAAATATATATTTATATTGTGTGTATTGTATTGTGTGTAGATTGATAAGGGTAAAAAAATGTAAATTAATTTTTTTGAAAAGGTCAAGTGGTCTGAATGCTTCCCGAATGCACAGTATATCTGACAAGGTACAGGTGTCTTGTTTTTTTAAGCCCATAACCACGTGTATGAGGTGTATACTTTTGTTTCAAAATAGATGTATTTAAGACTACCAAGAAACACTCTGTGTGACCCTGATTTTGCCCAATGCAGTAAATTAATATTCAGGCCACAATCCATTTTCTCTGATGTGATACGATGGAGTCAACACAAGTGAAAGAGTTACCTTTTTCCCCTGAGGCAACTGTTTGCCAAGCCTGATACCTTAATTCCTGGAGGGCTTCCGGAAGCTTTGCCTGCCCCTCCCTCCCTCTATCCGAATGCTTCAGCCCTACCAGTGTGGCAAGAGACCTGTATGAAGGATACGGACACTGGACCCGGGAGAGTGGAACCATCCCATCCCATTTCTATTAAATTTCTCTGACCAAGTGCTTGAGAGGAAGCAAGCCCTAGAACAGCTGTACTCAACAGGCGGACTGAGGTCCAGATCTGGACCCAGAACAGGGTCAATACGGACCGCTGGTCCCGACAAAAAGGAACTGTTGGGCCTCAACCGCTGATATCATATGAACACACATAAGACATGGTGAAATGTAGAATTGCAGGAAATTAGCTTTAAAATGCAACATTTTGTCTCTGCACCATGGCAAAATGTGTAGAATTGCAGGAAATAAGCTTTCAAAATCCTAAATGTATTCTCTGCCAACTAAAGGGGTGTGAACAGTTTGAATAGTTTGGGATCACATGGGTTGCGAGGTGCGGGTTTGTTACTAAGCCAATAAATGACAATATCCTTCCGGACCTTTGCCACCAAGGATGTTTTTCTGACCGGAACTTCTCAAATAGTACGTGAGTAACCTTGCCTTAGAAGTTGAGGCCATCCTACTTTGGCTGGCCAGGAATTGGTTCAGAGTTAATATATCAACGAAGTCAGACAATATAAAGACCTATAAAGGCTGTCAGAATGACAAAGGGTGACCAACAGGGCTGAACCAACATCCAATGCTGGGGGGGATTAACCAAACTCCCATTTAGCATTTTTCTCTATTTTAAGACCATGCTAAACTAAACAGAATGTAATGGACAACATAGAAGGTGGCACACTAGGGATTCAAACCCAGTGCTGTTTGGGGCTATATGTGGTTTAGAGTCAGCTGTGTTGACCACAAGGCCAATCTCTGGCACAATGTTTGGCATGTACCCTGTCCTTCCCACTGGGTAAATCTCTGTGATAAAGATGTCTCTAAGCGCCTCTCCTCTATCAGCCGCTCTGGGTTTTTAGATAACAGCCCTTGTCGTGTCACATCTCCCAACACTCTGAAAGAGGACCTAGGCTAGTTCTGTGGAAGGCAGGGCCATAAAGTTAGACATACAGTGCCGTGAGAAGGTATTTTCCCCCTTTCTAATTTTCCCAATGTTTACATAGTTTTTATACGGAATGTTATCAGATCCTCAACCAAAACCTAATATTAGATAAAGGGAACATGAGTGAACAAATAACACAATAATACCATCGAGAGCATCCTGACCGGTTGCATCACCGCCTGGTATGGCAACTGATTGGCATCCGACCAGAAGTTGCAACAGAGGGTAGTGTGTATGGCCCAGTACATCACTGGGGCCAAGCTTCTTACTAGGCGGTGTTAGAGAAAGGCCCCCAAAATTGTCAAAGACTCCAGTCACCCAAGTTATAGACTGTTTTCTCTGCTACCACACAGCAAGCAATACCAGAGCGCCAATTCTAGGTCTAAAAGGCTCCTTAACAGCTTCTACCCTCAAGCCATAAGTCTTCTGAACAATTAATCAAATGGCCATCCGGACTATTTGCATTGATGCCCCTCCTCACTTTTGCTTTTACAAATCACAAAATAGATGCCATCATGAGGAAGGGAAATTATGTGGATATACTGAAGCAACATCTCAAGACATCAGTCAGGAAGGTAAAGCTTGGCCACAAATAGGTTTCCCAAATGGACAATGACCCCACAACTTCCAAAGTTGTGGCAAAATGGCTTAAGGACAACAAAGTCAAGGTATTGGAGTGGCCATCACAAAGCCCTGACCTCAATCCTATAGAAAATTTGTGGGCAGAACTGAAAAAGCATGTGCGAGCCAGAAGGCCTACAAACCTGACTCAGTTACACCAGCTCTGTCAGAAGGAATGGGCCAGAATTCACCCAACTTATTGTGGGAAGCTTGTGGAAGGCTGCCCAAAACATTTGACCCAAGTTAAACAATTTATAGGCAATGCTACCAAGTACTAATTGAGTGTATGTAAACTTCTGACCCACTGGGAATGTGATGAAAGAAATAAAAGCTGAAATAAATCACTCTCTACTATTCTTCTGAAATTTCATTCTTAAAATAAAGTGGTGATTCTAACTGACCTAAGACATGTAATTTTTACTAGGGTTAAATGTCAGGAATTGTGGAAAAACTGAGTTTAAATGTAGTTGGCTAAGGTGCATGTAAACTTCCGACTTCAACTGTATATGTTGTGTAATTTGTTAGATATTACTTGTTAGATATTACTGCACTGTTGGAGCTAGAAGCACAAGCATTTTGCTACACTCGCAATAACATCTGCTAATCACGTGTATGTGACCAATACAATTTGATTTCATTTGAATTATAATTCACACTCTGTAAGAGCTAGAGTAGTGACACTCTTCATGAGGAAGAGAAGCTAGAAGAACCAGAGGGCGGGAGATTCCTTTTATAGAAGTGAGAATCTCACCTCATTCGCCACTCTACCTGTCTGCAACTCAATATTAGGAAGGTGTACCTAACGTTTGCTATAATCAGTGTATACATTTGACTGCAAAAAAGCTCTGGCACTGCACATACCATTTTACCAAAATGTTGTGTCACAATGTCATACATAACTTTTTTTTTTAAAGAATGAGATTAACAAGAAGAGCCAATTATGTCATGGCAAAATGGCTCTGATCAACATGTGTTACACGTGTCACATGCGTTACTTTATTGGGCTCCTGTGTTGCTCCTGTGGTACTGTTGTTGTCAGTATGCACTGCCCAAGAAGGGCCACAGAAAGCCCAGTGGCTATCATTCCACAGGATGGATGTACCTTTCTCAAACCTTTTCTATTCTTTACTTTTAATTAAAAAGCCAAACTTGTTTATTCAATGACAGCTATCCTCGGCCAGTTGGTACAGTTACCACTTTGCCTAAGTGTTTGGGTTTGTCTCGTCAGTTTCCACTTTACCAGAAATACTTTAGCGCAGCGATAAAATAAGAAATGCTTTTTATAGCAATTTCATGTCTGTCAGTGAAGAAGATACAGGAGTTAAAAATTAAAATGTATCCCGTACATTTTAAATCCAGAACCCAGATTTTGTTTACCAAACCCTATCCAAAAATATGATTAAATGTTCCCTGAGTTTTGAGGAATTTCTTTATTTGTTTGTTTTTAACCTGGCTACAAATACAAATGCTTGGATTAACTCAAATGAATGAGTTGAATAAAGATCATGCTGCCCAGTGATCTTTCTCACCACATTTGGTAGCAGAGATACTGTTTGTTTTTCACTTCAGTGTTTGTTAGAGATGGTTTATAACAGCGGTGAAATGAAAAAGAAGTGTTTCACTGTCCAAACAGGAAGAAAACCCTTGTATTTGGACTTTGTTGAGGCCTGAATATTGACAGCTCCTAATCAAAAGATCCTTGTTGAGTGAATCTTTTTTCAAATCTTTCATATTCAAGTCATTTTTCTTGAAGGGTTTATGTAGGTCTATATTGACAAATACTCAGGACATTTTGTTTCGTGGTCCCTCACACAACACACTATACACCCTTGACTCACCCATTGCAGTAGACAACTAGTCAAACAGAACAGAAGCTACATGTGCCACAGAAGAGTGACTACAAACTGTTGGTTGAGGTGAAGCCATTGAAGCGCTTCATTTGGTTTATGATAACAGTGAAGATTCCCCTCCTTTTAAGGTAATCTCATGGATGTGTTTTGCTCAGGCCCAACGCTCTGTGTGATGGCTGCCAAGATCAGGGTGAGCGCTTCTCAGTGACTCCTCAAGGACTGTCACTGGGATATTCACCAGCCTACCCCACGTGTGTTAACCACACTAACAACAGGACATAATAAACTCTACATGTTCTCTGGTCTCTGTTAACAGCAACATGCTGTACAATAAGGTGACGTGTGTGTGTGTGTGTGTGTGTGTGTGTGTGTGTGTGTGTGTGTGTGTGTGTGTGTGTGTGTGTGTGTGTGTGTGTGTGTGTGTGTGTGTGTGTGTGTGTGTGTGTGTGTGTGTGTGTGTGTGTGTGTGTGTGTGTGTGTGTGTGTGTGTGTGTGTGTGTTGAAATTGAGAGAGCAAGAAATTGATCCGTGTCACATAGCATGTAGTAGTCCTACACGTAATAAATTAATAATCAATATGTACACAGGGGCTAGAACATACCTCGCATCCCCTAGAAAATACATCATGCTCCCAGAACAATGAACTATGTAAACATGATTTCTCCAGTCCTTTTATGGTCTCCTGTGCTCACCTACTTAAACCACCTTCACCTTTTATTTTCAGAGGCATTTAGGAGTTGAGGGACCCCTTAATCTCACATTTAAAATGCTCTGTTAAGAGGAAGCCCCACCCCCCTAAAATGTCTAGTCTGGGAAGATCTGGGCCCCCATTCATAAAGCATCTCAGAGTCGGGCCCTGGAAGTCTACAATCTGAAAGAGGAAACCTAGACAACTGACACCAAGCAGATAGACGATAACAAGAGCAAAGATTCAGAGTCAGTTCAACCTTACGTGGATCGAAGATTTCTCCCTCCCATTTGAATTGGTTCCAAACCTGTGTGGTCCAGTGTCTTTGTGGCTTTTATTAGATACTCACCACATTGAAAAAGCGTGGACCCTATTTAGGGAGATCTGTGGTATTCTGTGCTTTCCAGTCCTTGTAGGGAAGCGAGGCAGTCAAGGACATCAAAGTAAATACAATGAAGGAAAAACACATCACCTCCAGCTATTGTCTTCAATGACCCCATGTGTGTGTGTGTGTGTGTGTGTGTGTGTGTGTGTGTGTGTGTGTGTGTGTGTGTGTGTGCGTTTCAGACTAAAGTCAGGAGCGGAGAAAAGAACAGTATGTGTGTGGTCTAATGGTCTAATGTTGTTATGGTCTAATGGTTATATGGTCTAATGTGTGTTGTTATGGTCTAATGGTGTCGTGTATGGTCTAATGTTGTTAATGTCTAATGTTGTTATGGTCTAATGTTGTTATGGTCTAATGTTGTTATGGTTTCAGACTAAAGTCTAATGTTGTTATGATCTAATGGTCTATGTTGTTAGTCTAATGTTGTTATGGTCTAATGTTGTTATTTATGGTCTAATGCTAATGGAGAAAAGAACAGTATGCTCTGAGGTTCTTAGTGGGGTTATATGTTTGGTTTATGTTGCGGGAACTCTGGAATGACATCACAGGGACTTGTGTGTAGTGTTTCTCTGTGAGTCTGATGTATCACTAATGTTGTTATGGTCTAATGGTCTAATGGTGACTCTGTTATGGCTAATGTTGTTATGGTCTAAGAGTTTGTGTTATTTAAAACTGTGTGTTCAAGAAAGACTGTTATGGTCTAATGGTCTAATGTTGTTATGGTCTAAAGGTTATGGTCTAATGGTTATTTCACCTGATAGTCGCTTTGAATTGACATATATTAATTATTATTATATGTTTGGTTTATGTTGCGGGAACTCTGGAATATCTGTGTTTGACAGACAGACAGATAGAGGGCATATGTGAGTGTGCAGGTGTGTTTGTTTGTGTTTGGAAGAGGGAGACTGGGTAATACGCTTGTGTTTGTGAGTGTGACTGTGTGCCTGTTTGTGTGATGTGTTATCACATGTGTGTAGTGTGTAGCATCATTCCTCCACATTACTAAGCCAGCTGATAGAAACTCTGGAGGGTCACACAACAAGAATAGCAGCCTGGTCTCATAGACTAGATGTAACATAGTAAACGGGACACTCAAATAAGTATGATATGCCACGTTTGGTATGGTTACATAAGACATTATGGCTAAGTTGGTTTGACGTTGGATATCTGGGGATAATTAGGGACCGTCAATAAATTACACAGTGTATATAAATGGGACAATATTTTCATGTTGCACATCTTTTAGTTCTCTCATTAAATGCTTTCAATATTTGTATATTAATTACTACAATTTATAGTTGGTTTGAGGTTTTTAAGGCATTGAAAATTGGAGCTATTGACCTTCTAAAATATTGTTCCTTATAAATTGTTGAATTTACTGATGGTCCCTAACAAGCCCCATAGGGATATCGAATGCCAAACCAAATTAACCTTGGGTATTATGATTGGGTCATTGAAAACTGTTACGGTACATACAATTTTCTCCTACCATCTCGCAATCTGAGTTTTGGACGAGACTGACTTTATGACCCAAATGATCCCATTTACACTTTGTAATCAACTTCAGGTTCTGTTTATGCTCATTGAAAAAGGTATAGTTTTCTTCTGGTTTACAAAAAGTAGACAATGCATATACTGTAGGCCTAGGGTTTCAAGCTAGAGTTTCTAGCCAATCAAATGGTATTGTATGATATTGAATGGTGTTTGGTTGTAAACGCAACCAAATATCAACATTTGAAGGAGATGTAATATTCTGCTTAGTCTGGCTTTATCTACAAAATGAATAAATGATATGTTTGATTGTCGTCTCTGTCTCAACCAAAAATCAAAGTTAAAGAATAGAACTAAATTAAATCAAACTTTATTTAAAGCACATATAAAGTTTGATTTAATTTAGTCCTATTCTTCAACTTAGATATTTGGTTGAGCTGGAGATGTGAATCCAATATAGCCTATCAATTATTAATTTGTAAACAACCTGGAACAAATTGGAATCCAAACAGAAGATAAAACCTTCCTTCAAATGTTGACATTTGGTTGCATTGACAACCAAACACAACTTAACATCACTTTTGAAATGCAATAATTAGCCTATAAACCTGTCGACAACTGAAGTTAACAAATGATATGTTGGATACACGTCTCCAACTCAACCAAAAATAGAAGTTAAAGAATGTTATTAAGCCAGTGGCCCCGATGTAACTATCCAAGCAGTATAGATCATCTCCTTTAAATGTTGATATTTGGTTGCGTCGTCACCCAGCATAATTAAATGTGTAAGGGATAATCAACGAGGAGTATGCGTTCTCTGGAAAATAATGAACAAAGTGCAAGATGTGTTTTGCAACACTCTAGCGGAGTGGAACTGCCCACTGACATGCTGACCAGACTGTACACATCGTGTGCGCGAGCATCGCAAAAATAAATGTTGAAATCCATGTTATTCAATTATTGCGTGCTTACGAGCGTCTGCGATGCCAAGGGCTAAAATAGAACTCCTTTCCATTTCTGATGCAGATCGCGCTGGAAGTCCTGCCTCTCCCGTCTCCTCATTGGTTTATAGAAGCAGGGACCCACGTGCCATCTCCTCATTGGTTATACCCACGTGGGTGATTGAAAGACAAACTGTTTTGCAGGTCGTCGTGGTAATACTGTGAAAGTTTAGATGACGATCACCAAGTTCAAAGATGAAATAGCCTGGAAGGAGGAGAGATGACTCAAATGTAATGGCATGTTCACGTATCGCCAACCAGGATCAAACTGACCATGACCTAACCATTTGGGTGGTCTTAACCAATCATAGAACAGTATGATATAGCGGTAAAATGCATCCAATTACAATTCAGTATGTTTACACATATGAATATTACAGTTTGTTTAAGTGTTCTTCCTTCATTAAAATAACTTCTTGATGCACCCATCCTGTTAGTGGGATCATTTTCGTCAACCACCGCTGAATTGCAGAGCGCCAAATTCAAATTAAATCACTAAAAATATTAAATGTTCATGAAATCACAAGTGCAATATAGCAAAACACAGCTTAGCTTGTTGTTAATCCACCTGGCATGTCAGATTTCAATAAAGCTTTTCAGCGAAAGCATACCAAGCGTTTATGTAAGCACATCTCTCTCAGTGTCATGCAGGTGAAAGAGGACCCAAAAGCGACTTAACAGAAACAGAGTTTATTCAAGTCCAAACAGGGAATAACAGAAATCCTCTAGTCTGTAGAGGGGAATAACAGGAGAAGCGGCCACAGACTGCAGGTCGCTTCGGGTAGGCGCAGGCCGTAGTTGACAGAGACACCTGCTCACACGCAGCATCTGATGAAGGCAAAAAACACGACAGGACAGGGCGATACACAATCACAGCAAAAACACGACAGGACAGGGCGAAACGCAATCACAGCATGGTGAATACTAAACAAGGAACCGACGGGACAGGAACGGAACACAAAGGAATAAATAGGGACTCTAATCAGGGGAAAGGATCGGGAACAGGTGTGGGAAGACTAAATGATGATTAGGGGAATAGGAACAGCTGGGAGCAGGAACGGAACGATAGAGAGAAGAGAGAGCGAGAGAGTGAGAGAGGGAGGGGGAGAGAGAGGGATAGAAAGAGGGAAAGAACCAAATAAGACCAGCAGAGGGAAACGAATAGAATGGGGAGCACAGGGACAAGACATGATAATAAATGACAAACATGACAGTACCCCCCACTCACCGAGCGCCTCCTGGCGCACTCGAGGAGGAATCCTGGCGGCAACGGAGGAAATCATCGATGAGTGAACGGTCCAGCACGTCCCGAGACGGAACCCAACTCCTCTCCTCAGGACCGTAACCCTCCCAATCCACTAAGTATTGGTGACCCCGTCCCCGAGAACGCATGTCCATGATCTTATGTACCTTGTAAATAGGTGCGCTCTCGACAAGGACGGGAGGGGGGGGGGAAGACGAACGGGGTGCGAAGAAAGGGCTTAACACAGGAGACATGGAAGACAGGATGGACGCGACGAAGATGTCGCGGAAGAAGCAGTCGCACAGCGACAGGATTGACGACCTGGGAGACACGGAACGGACCAATGAACCGCGGAGTCAACTTACGAGAAGCTGTCGTAAGAGGAAGGTTGCGAGTGGAAAGCCACACTCTCTGGCCGCAACAATACCTTGGACTCTTAATCCTGCGTTTATTGGCGGCTCTCACCGTCTGTGCCCTGTAACGGCAAAGTGCAGACCTCACCCTCCTCCAGGTGCGCTCACAACGTTGGACAAACGCTTGAGCGGAGGAACGCTGGACTCGGCAAGCTGGGATGAGAACAGAGGAGGCTGGTAACCCAGACTACTCTGAAACGGAGATAACCCGGTAGCAGACGAAGGAAGCGAATTGTGAGCGTATTCTGCCCAGGGGAGCTGTTCTGCCCAAGACGCAGGGTTTCTGAAAGAAAGGCTGCGTAGTATGCGACCAATCGTCTGATTGGCCCTCTCTGCTTGACCGTTAGACTGGGGATGAAACCCGGAAGAGAGACTGACGGACGCACCAATCAAACGACAGAACTCCCTCCAAAACTGTGACGTGAATTGCGGGCCTCTGTCTGAAACGGCGTCTAACGGGAGGCCATGAATTCTGAATACATTCTCAATAATGATTTGTGCCGTCTCCTTAGCGGAAGGAAGTTTAGCGAGGGGAATGAAATGTGCCGCCTTAGAGAACCTATCGACAACCGTCAGAATCACAGTCTTCCCCGCAGACAAAGGCAGACCGGTAATGAAGTCTAAGGCAATGTGAGACCATGGTCGAGAAGGAATGGGGAGCGGTCTGAGACGACCGGCAGGAGGAGAGTTACCCGACTTAGTCTGCGCGCAGTCCGAACAAGCAGCCACGAAAGCGGCGCGTGTCACGCTCCTGAGTCGGCCACCAAAAGCGCTGGCGAATAGACGCAAGAGTGCCTCGAACACCGGGATGACCAGCTAACTTGGCAGAGTGAGCCCACTGAAGAACAGCCAGACGAGTGGAAACAGGAACGAAAAGGAGGTTACTAGGACAAGCGCGGCGACGCAGTGTGCGTGAGTGCTTGCTTAACCTGTCTTTCAATTCCCCAGACTGTTAACCCGACAACACGCCCATAAGGAAGAATCCCCTCGGGATCAGTAGAAGCCACAGAAGAACTAAACAGACGGGATAAGGCATCAGGCTTGGTGTTCTTGCTACCCGGACGGTAAGAAATCACAAACTCGAAACGAGCGAAAAACAACGCCCAACGAGCTTGACGGGCATTAAGTCGTTTGGCAGAACGGATGTACTCAAGGTTCTTATGGTCTGTCCAAACGACAAAAGGAACGGTCGCCCCCTCCAACCACTGTCGCCATTCGCCTAGGGCTAAGCGGATGGCGAGCAGTTCACGGTTACCCACATCATAGTTGCGCTCAGATGGCGACAGGCGATGAGAAAAATAAGCGCAAGGATGAACCTTATCGTCAGACTGGAAGCGCTGGGATAGAATGGCTCCCACGCCTACCTCTGAAGCGTCAACCTCGACAATGAATTGTCTAGTGACGTCAGGAGTAACGAGGATAGGAGCGGACGTAAAACGTTCTTTTAGAAGATCAAAAGCTCCCTGGGCGGAACCGGACCACTTAAAACACGTCTTGACAGAAGTAAGAGCTGTGAGAGGGGCAGCAACTTGACCGAAATTACGAATGAAACGCCGATAGAAATTAGCGAAACCTAAAAAGCGCTGCAACTCGACACGTGACCTTGGAACGGGCCAATCACTGACAGCTTGGACCTTAGCGGAATCCATCTGAATGCCTTCAGCGGAAATAACGGAACCGAGAAAAGTAACGGAGGAGACATGAAAAGAGCACTTCTCAGCCTTTACGTAGAGACAATTCTCTAAAAGGCGCTGTAGAACACGTCGAACGTGCTGAACATGAATCTCGAGTGACGGAGAAAAAATCAGGATATCGTCAAGATAGACAAAAACAAAAATGTTCAGCATGTCTCTCAGAACATCATTAACTAATGCCTGAAAAACAGCTGGCGCATTGGCGAGACCGAACGGCAGAACCCGGTACTCAAAATGCCCTAACGGAGTGTTAAACGCCGTTTTCCACTCGTCCCCCTCTCTGATGCGCACGAGATGGTAAGCGTTACGAAGGTCCAACTTAGTAAAGCACCTGGCTCCCTGCAGAATCTCGAAGGCTGATGACATAAGGGGGAAGCGGATAACGATTCTTAACCGTTATGTCATTCAGCCCTCGATAATCCACGCAGGGGCGCAGAGTACCGTCCTTCTTCTTAACAAAAAAGAACCCCGCCCCGGCCGGAGAAGAAGAAGGCACTATGGTACCGGCGTCAAGAGACACAGACAAATAATCCTCGAGAGCCTTACGTTCGGGAGCCGACAGAGAGTATAGTCTACCTCGAGGAGGAGTGGTCCCCGGAAGGAGATCAATACTACAATCATACGACCGGTGAGGAGGAAGGGAGTTGGCTCGGGACCGACTGAAGACCGTGCGCAGATCATGATATTCCTCCGGCACTCCTGTCAAATCGCCAGGTTCCTCCTGAGAAGTAGGGACAGAAGAAACGGGAGGGATGGCAGACATTAAACACTTCACATGACAAGAAACGTTCCAGGATAGGATAGAATTACTAGACCAATTAATAGAAGGATTATGACATACTAGCCAGGGATGACCCAAAACAACAGGTGTAAACGGTGAACGGAAAATCAAAAAAGAAATAGTCTCACTGTGGTTACCAGATACTGTGAGGGTTAAAGGTAGTGTCTCACATCTGATACTGGGAAGATGACTACCATCTAAGGCGAACATGGGCGTAGGCTTCTCTAACTCTCTGAAAGGAATGTCATGTTTCCGAACCCATGCTTCGTCCATGAAACAACCCTCAGCCCCAGAGTCTATCAAGGCACTACATGTAGCACCCGAACCGGTCCAGCGTAGATGGACCGACAAAGTAGTACAGGATTTTGATGGAGAGACTTGAGTAGTTGCGCTCACCTGTAGCCCTCCGCTTACAGATGAGCTCTGGCTTTTACTGGACATGAATTAACAAAATGTCCAGCAACTCCGCAATAGAGGCACAGGCGGTTGGTGATCCTCCGTTCCCTCTCCTTAGTCGAGATGCGAATCCCTCCCAGCTGCATGGGCTCAGTCTCAAAGCCAGAGGAGGGAGATGGTTGCGATGCGGAGCAGGGAAACACCGTTGATGCGAGCTCTCTTCCACGAGCCCGGTGACGAAGATCTACCCGTCGTTCTATGCGGATGGCGAGAGCAATCAAAGAGTCCACATCTGAAGGAACCTCCCGGGAGAGAATCTCATCCTTAACCACTGCGTGGAGTCCCTCCAGAAAACGAGCGAGCAGCGCCGGCTCGTTCCACTCACTAGAGGCAGCAAGAGTGCGAAACTCAATAGAATAATCCGTTATGGACCGTTCACCTTGGCATAAGGAAGCCAGGGCCCTAGAAGCCTCCCCACCAAAAACTGAACGGTCAAAAACCCGAATCATCTCCTCTTTAAAGTTCTGGAACTTGTTAGAGCAATCAGCCCTTGCCTCCCAGATAGCTGTGCCCCATTCTCGAGCCCGGCCAGTAAGGAGTGAAATGACGTAAGCAACCCGAGCTCTCTCTCTAGAGTATGTTTTGGGTTGGAGAGAGAACACAATCTCACACTGCGTGAGAAAGGAGCGGCACTCAGTGGGCTGCCCGGAGTAGCAAGGTGGGTTATTAACCCTAGGTTCTGGAGGCTCGGCAGGCCAGGAAGTAACAGGTGGCACGAGACGTAGACTCTGGAACTGTCCAGAGAGGTCGGAAACCTGAGCGGCCAGGTTCTCCACGGCATGGCGAGCAGCAGACAATTCCTGCTCGTGTCTGCCGAGCATGGCTCCTTGGATCTCGACGGCAGTGTAACGAGCGTCTGAAGTCGCTGGGTCCATTCCTTGGTCGGTTCCTTCTGTCATGCAGGTGAAAGAGGACCCAAAAGCGACTTAACAGAAACAGAGTTTATTCAAGTCCAAACAGGGAATAACAGAAATCCTCTAGTCTGTAGAGGGGAATAACAGGAGAAGCGGCCACAGACTGCAGGTCGCTTCGGGTAGGCGCAGGCCGTAGTTGACAGAGACACCTGCTCACACGCAGCATCTGATGAAGGCAAAAAACACGACAGGACAGGGCGATACACAATCACAGCAAAAACACGACAGGACAGGGCGAAACGCAATCACAGCATGGTGAATACTAAACAAGGAACCGACGGGACAGGAACGGAACACAAAGGAATAAATAGGGACTCTAATCAGGGGAAAGGATCGGGAACAGGTGTGGGAAGACTAAATGATGATTAGGGGAATAGGAACAGCTGGGAGCAGGAACGGAACGATAGAGAGAAGAGAGAGCGAGAGAGTGAGAGAGGGAGGGGGGAGAGAGAGGGATAGAAAGAGGGAAAGAACCAAATAAGACCAGCAGAGGGAAACGAATAGAATGGGGAGCACAGGGACAAGACATGATAATAAATGACAAACATGACACTCAGAAGTCAAAATATTACAAACAGCTAGCAGCCAAGTAGATTGGTCACGAAAGTCAGAAAAGCAATAAATTAAATCTCATACCTTTGATAATCTTCGGATGTTTGCACTCACGAGACTCCCAGTTACACAATAAATGTTCCTTTGTTCCATAAAGATTATTTTCATATCCAAAATACCTCCATTTGGTTGGTGTGTTATGTTCAGAAATCAACAGGCTCGAGCAGTCACGACATCGCACATGAAAATTCCAAATAGTATCCGTAATGTTCGTAGAAACATTTCAAACGTTTTTTTATAATCAATCCTCAGGTTTTTTTTACAATATATAATCGATAATATATCATCCCGGAATGTGGCTTCTTCAATAGGAGAGAGAGATAAAATGGCTGCTCCAAGCTGTTGCACATACAAAATGCTGCTGGCACCCAGCCATACAATGACGCGATGTGATCTTTCTCGCTCATTTATCAAAATAAAAGCTTGAAATTAATCTGGTTGATATCCCTTTAAATAGAGCGAAGGCAGGCTATGGATCATGGAGCTTTCAAAATAGAGTCCACTTCCTGGTTTGATAATCCTCAGGTTTTTGCCTGCAATATCAGTTATATTGTACTCGCAGACAATATTTTGACAGTTTTGGAAACTTTAGAGTGTTTTCTATCCTAATCTGACAATTATATGCATATTCTAGATTCTGAGCCTAAGAAATAGGCAGTTTAATTTGGGTACGTTTTTCATCCAAACATCAAAATACTGCCCCCTACACTCAAGAGGAAGAATGTATTCTAATCACGCTGCGCTTTGGTCTCCTCTTTACGACGAACATGACAGTGATAGACATTTGGGTGGCAACTACACCAAAATTCTGACATTGTTTTTTCAATGGAATTTGGTTGTGTTTTTAGGTTGAAAGTGTAGTCATAACACATTGGAAATTCAACTGACTTTTGTCTGCCTTTATGAGTGGGTAAATATAGGTTGTAATTTCACTAATCAACGTCTCAACCAAATATTACCCAATTATCGACGTTGAAATAACGTAGTGTGTAGGTAATGACATTCGGCAATTGTCACTGGGTCTACAGTCTTGTAGCCTGAATTAAATTAGTATGACATTTTTTATAGAAAGAAAAGTTGTGACGCCTGAAAAGGTGCTGAGCTATGGGACTGTCCCAGGATCACAAGAGCAGACAAATTTTAAACACTGACACAGAGGTGAGGATGTTTGTTAAATTTGGAATAAACTTTTATTTTTATATTTACCACTGCATCAGTACAAATTGCATTTTAAACAATTAGGAGATTGGTTCAAGTTTGACTGTTGCATTTATGGGGACTCATGTCTCATTCAGGGGGTCTGAGTCCCCCCTGGGCCCCTGTAATTGGCACTCTGAGAGAGGGAGATAAGCATGATCTCCCCTTCCTCATCTCTCTTCCTTAAAAGGGCCTGTCTGTTCCTGAGGTCTTTATCTCTAACTGGTGGAGAGCAGGAGGACTGGGGCTCGCTCCCTGACACTCAGCACATACCCTACGACCTAAGGAGGGGCCCTGATAAGCATATTAGGGTTGACACTACACAGTCCCAGGCCTGGCACCATAAGGGGCATCTTGGTGAGATGTCTGGGCCTCGAGAGTGGGGTAGTGGTTATAGAGCTTGATTCACCACTGTAGGGTTGAAGGGTCAGTTTCACTGTAGGAAACCCATGTAATCTAATACTGTACCTTGGCATTTTGCTTGGAGTTTGGAGTGGGTATTTTTGAAGTTGGGAATATTATGTGTGTGGAGCGGTGGACTTTTGAAAGTGAGCAACTGACAAAGATCATTGTTGGTTGTCATCAACATCATTGTAATTATTATCATCATCATAGTCACAAGCATACATTGTATTTTTGTATTTATTTAACCTTTATTTAACAAGGCAAGTAAGTTAATTAAAATAACAAATTCTTATTTACAATGATGGCCTATCAGAAGGCAAAAGGCCTCCTGTGGAGACAGGGGATGGGATTACAAATACAAAATAAAAATAAAATATAGGACAAAACACACATCACGACAAGAGAGACACCGCAACACTACATACAGAGAGACCTAAGACAACAACAGCATGGCAGCAACCCATGAAAACACAGCATGGTAGCAACACAACATGACAATAACATGGTAACAACACAACATGGTAGCAGCACAAAACATAGTACAAACATTATTGGGCATAGACAACAGCACAAAAGGCAAGAAGTTAGAGACAACAATACATCACGCGAAGCAGCCACAAATGTCAGTAAGAATGTCCATGACTGAGTCTTTGAATGAAGAGATGGAGATAAAATGGTCCAGTTTGAGGGTTTTTTGCAACTCGTTCCATTCGCTAGTTGCAGCGAACTGAAAAGAGGAGCGACCCAGGGATGTGTGTGCTTGAAATGTATCATGAAATCTCATGTAAATACAGGATTTCTATAAATGTTGTGTATACAAAACCAAGGACCTTATGACTGGTTCACCACTGACCACCATTGATCCCTAATATTGACCCCTAATTCCCCAACAGTTAAGTAAACTATTATACACGTTATAGTCAAGATTATTTAGGTTGTGGTTTCTTCCTCAAAGTCTATCACGCAAATAGGGAATTTGTCATTTCAAATTCAACTCCTAAGTATTTAATTTACTCTAACCCTAGATTGTAAATCAGTGTATGCTCAAGACGAAAGCAGGCATTGATGGATGGAAAAGAGGTGAAGTATAACCACCAGCCATTCCTCAGTCAGTCAGTGGTAGCTAGAGTAGGGTTCGTCGAACAGGAGTGGCCCCAAGACAGAGCAACAGAGGCAGGCTTTTAGCAGACCTCGGGGGGCCTGTCTTCTGTCTCGCTGCTTCTCCTTCCACAAAGATGAGTCTTCTGCTTCATTACCCAGGCAAGAAAGTTCAGAAAGTACCTTCTCTCCTATCACCCATGTTGGCCCTGCTTTTAGAGACAGCAGTCAGCCAAAGTAATGTGATGCAAATAAAAAATAAATGCAATGTGTGCGCTGGGATCGTTGCAAAAAATTAGGTGAGGGGAGCGCGGAAGAAGGGAGAGGGAAAGTTTAGTGTAGAGTTCTAGAGAAAGTGCAGTGTTGTCTTGATTTAGTGGTGAGCTGAGCTGTTGAAAATCAGGAGCATCTGCCATTTCTCTCAATAGGAGTAAGGAGCTTGGAATCTATTGTATAGCCACTCAGCAGCAGAAGAGTGAGATTGTGTACTTGTAGGTCATGAGGGCAATTTGGGTCAGAAACTGAAATTCCATTCCTCAACAAATACTCTATATGAAATCATGACATTGGATATCCCGAAGGTAACATGGAGTGGCCTTATTTGGCATTGTGTATTGTATTGCCCCCTAATATGAGTAAGAGATTGGAATGAATGGAAGGTAATCTACTTCCTGCATTCTTCCTGGAAACTACTGTAGGCTGGGAAACATCTGTAATATACACACTTTTCGCTCCCACATTGAAAGTGGTCAAATCTGGAGGGTCTAATCTAATACATTTTGTATTAATAAAATGACCATTAAACTGATTACATTGTTCAGTATTATTTATTTTCCACAGCGCCAACAAATGGAACATTTCTCTAAAATGCTGTATGTCCATAAATGTCCATTATTTGGAGCAAATGGTTCTAATCAACGCCAACACAAAGGCTAACAGTGGCCAATAGTTCTTCCTTCAGATGTGAATGTACATCAGTACATAGAGCCAGCTTCATAGGTGAAGTAGCATGATCCACGCCAGCCTGGAGAGTTCCCAGCTTATTAAGGCCTGAAACTGCTGCTGCTGTCAAGTCCGATGAGCCTCAACACCCTCAACTACAACACGCATAGCTCTGCCCCCACGTCTGGGGCGGGACAAATCCCCTTATGTACTCTGTGCATTTAGCCACCTGCTGATGCCTCCCGCTGGGCGCTCACTTGATGGACCTCGACTGAGAGAAACATCCCCAAGTACGTAGTACCCCCCGAGGCCTAGTTTACAGTACAGCCCCCCATTAGAAACATCAGCCTTCCACAGTCTTCAACTAAAGTTCGCGTTAAAGGGGGTCTGAACTTCCTGATTTGGCCTTATTTCTTTAGCTTGCTCATTAAGAAATGCTAGCAACCATGACTGAAGTCAAACGAGAGTTGTCTTGGGGGTGTGGTTTGATGTGGGTATTTCTTTGGTGTGTCTTTGCCATTCAAACAACATACAAGGGCGGTAGTGAGTAGTGACAGCGAAGTAAGCTAAGCTAGTTTTGCTATGGAGAGAACAAAGTCAGCCAATTCAGTTATATGTGTAAGTTAGGCTAAGGCCTTCGCTGACCTTGTGTTTAGCCAAGTTGACAGCAGCTAGCTAGCATAGCTCGGGGATAGCTGCAGCTGGCTAGCCTATCTAGCTGATATTTCTCTGTCAAATCACAGTTATGCCATGATAGCAAGAACCAGTGTGTGGAATATTTCATGAGACACTCGTTCGCTACAACACCTTGCCAAGAAAGTAGCTTGCAACTTAGTTGCAAAGTTTCATCACCTCATGTAAAGACATGTTACTATGGAAACGGTATCAACTGCGAGCTGAATGCCTGGATTTCAGTCATAAAACACAATATTCTGTAACTGATTGTGTCTTGTCTCTCCTCATGTCCACTGTTAGATATTTCCCAGGGGACAAATCCCAGAACTACTAATATCCCTACAGGTGTAGGATACATGTGGACATCTCACAAACATCACCCAACTTGAGTGTAGATGGATTTATCAATCGATGGGTGTGTTCATGTTACAAAGAAAGAAACAATTCTGCTGTAAAAATCACATTGACGTGCTTATAAAGACAGTATGCCAAAATAAGTTGTGTGAAGAACTAGATAGAATGTCTAACCAGAAGTCCCTTCCATCTATGTCATGTCTTACAGGTTATGGACAGGTCCAGACAAGTGGAAGGAGGGGTGAAGTGCATGACACCTCCTCCAGGAGGAAGATTTGAATCGGTCAGTAGTTTACAAAGTAATATGAGAAGAGTGCAATTGCTGAACATATAGTATGAAAATATTCGAAACAAAATGTTTTGATAACAGTTCCATGTAGAATAAACCATAATACACATAATACTGTAGAAGCAGTGTTCTGATTACCCAACAAGGTAACACTTTACATGACACCCAGCATCATATCACGTTATGAAACGGTCATAACCATGTCATAATGTGTCCTAACAGCTGACATAACTTGTCATAACCTGTTATAATATAGTCATAACACTGTCATGACGCATATTTAGACCTATTGTGACATATTGCATATTTTTATGGCTGGTTATGACACCAACATAAGAGCGTCAAAACCCACAACACCTACCACACAAGGCTTTGGGCTCCCGAGTGGCGCAGCGGTCTAAGGCACTGCATCTCAGTGCTAGAGGCGTCACTACAGACCCTGGTTCTATTCCAGGCTGCATCACAACCAGCTGTGATTGGGAGTCCCATAGGGCGGCGCACAAAAGGCCAAGCATCGTTCGGGTTAGGGTTTGGCCGGGTTAAGCCGTCACTGTAAATAAGAATTTGTTCTTAACTGACTTGCCTAACTAAATCAATGTTAAAAAATATATATTTAAAAGGCTAAACATTCCTTTACAGTATCTTTATTTGATATATTTTGGTGGAAATTAACCATGTTAAATTATCATTGTAATTTCGCACACATTGATGTCAGATCTACACCTACCTCAATGCGTTCCTATTTATTTTCTTCAAACATGTCAGTAGTCAAATCTTCCTGTATGGTTTCCTGTATAAGACAGGAGTTCCCTAACATGTTTTGATAGTACCATAAGATTCATAGATGTGTATTGTATAATCTTTTACATTTTACATTTGACTAGTTTAGCAGACGCTGTTATCCAGAGCCACGTACAGTTGTGAGAGCATACATTTTCATACTCTTTTCGTACTGATCCCCTGTGGGAATCGAACCCATTATCCTAGACTAGCAAGCGCCATGCTCTACCAACTGAGTCACACGGGTCCTTTTTTCCTTTTTCCACAAATAAGCATTTCACTGTTAGTATACACCTGTTGTTTACGAAGCATATGACAATTAGATTTTATTTGATTACATGTTGTCACACCCTGATCTGTTTTACCTGTCTTTGTGATTGTCTCCACCCCCCTCCAGGTGTCACCCATCTTCCCCATTATTCACTGTGTATTTACCTGTGTTCTCTGTTTGTCTGTTGCTAGTTCGCCTTGTTTGTCAAGTCAACCAGCATTTGTGTTTCAGCTCCTGCTTTTCCAAGTCTCTCTTTTTCTCACCCTCCTGGTTTTTAACCTTGCCTGTTCTGACTCTGACCCCGCCTGCCTGACCACTCTGCCTGCCCCTGAGCCTGCCTGCCGACCTGTACCTTTGCCCCACCGCTGGATTATTGACCTCTGCCTACCCTGACCCTGAGCCTGCCTGCACCGTTGCCCCACCTCTGGTTTACTGACCCCTGCCTGCCTTGACCTGTCTATTGCCTGCCCTTGTAGGATTATTAAACCATTGTTAATTCGACGTTGGCTGCATCTAGGTCATACTTTCATACCTGATACACGTTAGGGAGAGGCTACATATTTAGCTCGTTACATCACAGTATCATGGATAGCCTGGCTCTCCAGCATGATCAAATACGTAACTAGCTAGTTATAACCAACAACAACACACCAGTCTCAGGTTTGACAGTTGACAGCCCACAGAGGTCGTAGCTAGCATCGTATTTAATCCATATCCTTGCCATCTGCCCAGGATTGCTGAACAACTTTATGTGAGCCCAGATTCACTTGTATTTGCATAGCAAAATGTGTGTAGCACCACATGCTGCATCTGTAGACATGACAGTATGATCCTTATATGGCAGGGGGTGTTACCACACTGTATTTTCACTGGGGAATTGGGCACCATTGGAAAAAGAGGGTACGTAATCCATACCCGACCCCTCAGGAAAACTGTGGCATACCCTTCACTCGTAACATACTGTACTATTTTTTTCCTAATAATCTTGCAAATCTCCGTTTTGGACTAGACAGACTTTATGACCAAAATTATCCTATTTATACTTTGTAGTACTTTTTGACACTATAATAAATGTTTCTGACTCATATCGATGCCACATAGGCCGTTTTCAAAAGGAGAAGTTGCTTTTGTGAGTCAGTTGCCCTTTAAAGCTATTTCTTATTAATGGTCAGTATCTATTTTGTGCTCGCTCAGGAGGAAACATTGTGTCCAACCCCTCCTCGCCCGCATAGGCTCCATAAGTAATGAGCCCCCAGAAGCAACCGCAGGGGCCCCATGCCTGTCCGCTGCTCAACTCACCATCAACTAGTGCCATCAGGGAGTTAAATCATTCATGGGTATATAAATGCAGAGAATAGTGCTGGAGTGAGCCAAAGTTAAGCGAGCTACTTTCCTCTGTGAACCACCTGATGAAACAAGTGTGGCTAGTTTTCAGCTTCCATGATGTCCCTAGACTTTTGCAGCTCTGCATGGCATCAACATTGATCAAATTAAGAGGATTTAGGACTTGAGGCTTAGAGACAAAACTGTTTTTTTTAAAGAACAGCTTTAGGTTTAAGATATGAACACAGACAAATAGTTAGACAGAGCAGCCAACATGTAGCCACAAGACTGCTCTGAATAGTTTGGAAACCCATTGTTTCATGGCACAGAGTTGCTGTTTGTTCCATGGTCTGGGCTTGCTTGGCTCAGCACTTGATTTGTGTCTTAATTGTTCTCCGTCTTGGCTTTAGGCCACTGAGTGTTACTCTACCAACCTCGCTGGTCCTATCTGTGTGTATAAGCCTTCCTTCCTTCCTTACTCGTGCTAACACCTGGGTTGTATTTATAAAGTACACTATATATACACAAGTATGTGGACACCTCTTCAAATCACTGGATTGCTGAAAGGTGTAGGAAATAGAGCAAACAGCCATGTAATCTCCATAGACAAACATTGGCAGTAGAATGGCCTTACAGATGAGCTCAGTGACTTTCTGTTATGCAGGTGAATGAGGACCCAAAAGCGACTTAGCGAAAACAGAGTCTTTATTCCAGTAACTGGCAAAAGTATACTCCTGGACAATATAAGAAGAAAACAAAACATGAAAAACTAAAATCCACTCGTAGTGACGAGGACAGACTGGAGACTCGACCATAGACTGCAGGTTGCCTCGGGAAGGCACCGACCGTAGCAGACTTAGACACCTGCTCACACGCAGCATCTGAAGGAGACAAGACACGACAGGGCGAGACAATGACACAGCACAGCGAACATCATATAAGGATCCGACAAGGACAGAAGCGGAAAACAAGGGGAGAAATAGGGACTCTAATCAGACGACAAAATAGGGGACAGGTGTGAAAAGACTAAATGAGCGAGTTAGGAGAATGAGGAACAGCTGGGAGCAGGAACGGAACGATAGAGAGAGGAGAGAGAGGGAGGGGGAGAGAGAGGGATAGAAAAAGGGAACGAACCTAATAAGACCAGCAGGGGGAAACGAACAGAAGGGAAAGCATAATGACAAGACAATATAAGACAAAACATGACAGTACCCCCCCACTCACCGAGCGCCTCCTGGCGCACTCGAGGAGGAATCCTGGCGGCAACGGAGGTAATCATCAATCAGCGAACGGTCCAGCACGTCCCGAGATGGAACCCAACTCCTCTCCTCAGGACCGTAACCCTCCCAATCCACTAAGTACTGGTGACCACATCCCCGAGAACGCATGTCCATGATCCTACGTACCTTGTAAATATGTGCGCCCTCGACAAGGATGGGGGGGGAGACGAACGGGGGTGCGAAGAAAGGGCTTGACACAGGAGACATGGAAGACAGGATGGACGCGACGAAGATGTCGCGGAAGAAGCAGTCGCACAGCGACAGGATTGACGACCTGGGAGACACGGAACGGACCAATGAACCGTGGAGTCAACTTACGAGAAGCTGTCGTAAGGGGAAGGTTACGAGTGGAAAGCCACACTCTCTGGCCGCGACAATACCTAGGACTCTTAATCCTACGTTTATTGGCGGCTCTCACAGTCTGCGCCCTGTAACGGCAAAGTGCAGACCTCACCCTCCTCCAGGTGCGCTCACAACGTTGGACAAACGCCTGAGCGGAGGGAACGCTGGACTCTGCGAGCTGGGACGAGAACAGAGGAGGCTGGTAACCCAGACTACTCTGAAACGGAGATAGCCCGGTAGCAGACGAAGGAAGCGAGTTGTGAGTGTATTCTGCCCAGGGGAGCTGTTCTGCCCAAGACGCAGGGTTTCTAAAAGAAAGGCTGCGTAGTATGCGACCAATCGTCTGATTGGCCCTTTCTGCTTGACCGTTAGACTGGGGATGAAAACCGGAAGAGAGACTGACGGAAGCACCAATCAAACGACAGAACTCCCTCCAAAACTGTGACGTGAATTGCGGACCTCTGTCTGAAACGGCGTCTAACGGGAGGCCATGAATTCTGAACACATTCTCGATGATGATTTGTGCCGTCTCCTTAGCGGAAGGAAGCTTAGCGAGGGGAATGAAATGTGCCGCCTTAGAGAACCTATCGACAACCGTAAGAATCACAGTCTTCCCCGCAGACGAAGGCAGACCGGTAATGAAGTCTAAGGCGATGTGAGACCATGGTCGAGACCATACCTCGAACGCCGGGATGGCCAGCTAACTTGGCAGAGTGAGCCCACTGAAGAACAGCCAGACGAGTAGAAACAGGAACGAAAAGAAGGTTACTAGGACAAGCGTGCGGCGACGCAGTGTGAGTGAGTGCTTGCTTAACCTGTCTCTCAATTCCCCAGACTGTCAACCCGACAACACGCCCATAAGGAAGAATCCCCTCGGGATCAGTAGAAGCCACAGAAGAACTAAACAGACGGGATAAGGCATCAGGCTTGGTGTTCTTATTACCCGGGCGATAAGAAATCACAAACTCGAAACGAGCGAAAAACAACGCCCAACGAGCTTGACGTGCATTAAGTCGTTTGGCAGAACGGATGTACTCAAGGTTCTTATGGTCAGTCCAAACGACAAAAGGAATGGTCGCCCCCTCCAACCACTGTCGCTATTCGCCTAGGGCTAAGCGGATGGCGAGCAGTTTGCGGTTACCCACATCATAGTTGCGTTTCGATGGCGACAGGCGATGAGAAAAATAAGCGCAAGGATGAACCTTATCGTCAGACTGGAAACGCTGGGATAGAATGGCTCCCACGCCCACCTCTGAAGCGTCAACCTCGACAATGAATTGTTTAGTGACGTCAGGAGTAACGAGGATAAGAGCGGACGTAAAACGCTTCTTGAGGAGATCAAAAGCTCCCTGGGCGGAACCGGACCACTTAAAGCACGTCTTGACAGAAGTAAGAGCTGTGAGAGGGGCAGCAACTTGACCGAAATTACGAATGAAACGCCGATAGAAATTAGCGAAACCTAGAAAGCGCTGCAACTCGACACGTGACCTTGGAACGGGCCAATCACTGACAGCCTGGACCTTAGCGGGATCCATCTGAATGCCTTCAGCGGAAATAACAGAACCGAGAAAAGTGACGGAGGAGACATGAAAGGCGCACTTCTCAGCCTTCACGTAGAGACAATTCTCTAAAAGGCGCTGGAGTACACGTCGAACGTGCTGAACATGAATCTCGAGTGACGGTGAAAAAATCAGGATATCGTCAAGGTAGACAAAAACAAAGATGTTCAGCATGTCTCTCAGTACATCATTAACTAATGCCTGAAAAACAGCTGGCGCATTGGCGAGACCAAACGGCAGAACCCGGTACTCAAAATGCCCTAACGGAGTGTTAAACGCCGTTTTCCACTCGTCCCCCTCTCTGATGCGCACGAGATGGTAAGCATTACGAAGGTCCAACTTAGTAAAGAACCTGGCTCCCTGCAGAATCTCGAAGGCTGATGACATAAGGGGAAGCGGATAACGATTCTTAACCGTTATGTCATTCAGCCCTCGATATCCACGCAGGGGCGCAGAGTACCGTCTTTCTTCTTAACAAAAAAACCCCGCCCCGGCAGGAGAGGAAGAAGGCACTACGGTGCCGGCGTCAAGAGAAACAGACAAATAATCCTCGAGAGCCTTACGTTCGGGAGCCGACAGAGAGTATAGTCTACCCCGAGGGGGAGTGGTCCCCGGAAGGAGATCAATACTACAATCATACGACCGGTGAGGAGGAAGGGAGTTGGCTCTGGACCGACTGAAGACCGTGCGCAGATCATGATATTCCTCCGGCACTCCTGTCAAATCACCAGGTTCCTCCTGAGAAGAGGGGACAGAAGAAACAGGAGGGATAGCAGACATTAAACACTTCACATGACAAGAAACGTTCCAGGATAGGATAGAATTACTAGACCAATTAATAGAAGGATTATGACATACTAGCCAGGTATGACCCAAAACAACAGGTGTAAAAGGTGAACGAAAAATCAAAAAGGAAATAGTCTCACTGTGGTTACCAGATACTGTGAGGGTTAAAGGTAGTGTCTCATATCTGATACTGGGGAGATGACTACCATCTAAGGCAAACATAGGCGTGGGCTTCCCTAACTGTCTGAGAGGAATGTCATGTTTCCGAGCCCATGCTTCGTCCATAAAACAACCCTCAGCCCCAGAGTCTATCAAGGCACTGCATGAAGCAGCCGAACCGGTCCAGCGTAGATGGACCGACATAGTAGTACAGGATCTTGATGGAGAGACCTGAGTAGTAGCGCTCACCAGTAGCCCTCCGCTTACTGATGAGCTCTCTTTTACTGGACATGAATTGACAAAATGTCCAGCAATACCGCAATAGAGGCACAGGCGGTTGGTGATCCTCCGTTCCCTCTCCTTAGTCGAGATGCGAATACCTCCCAGCTGCATGGGCTCAGTCTCTGAGCCGGAGGAAGGAGATGGTTGCGATGCGGAGAGGGGAAACACCGTTAACGCG
Source organism: Oncorhynchus gorbuscha (assembly GCF_021184085.1). Classification (NCBI taxonomy): domain Eukaryota; kingdom Metazoa; phylum Chordata; class Actinopteri; order Salmoniformes; family Salmonidae; genus Oncorhynchus; species Oncorhynchus gorbuscha. The sequence continues at coordinate 54,954,522 of NC_060173.1, forward strand.
AGCTCTCTTCCACGAGCTCGGTGACGAAGATCTACCCGTCGTTCTATGCGGATGGTGAGTGCAATCAAAGAGTCCACACTGGAAGGAACCTCCCGGGAGAGAATCTCATCCTTAACCTCTGCGTGGAGTCCCTCCAGAAAACGAGCGAGTAGCGCCGGCTCGTTCCAGTCACTAGAGGCAGCAAGAGTGCGAAACTCTATAGAGTAATCTGTTATGGATCGATCACCTTGACATAGGGAAGCCAGGACCCTAGAAGCCTCCCTACCAAAAACTGAACGATCAAAAACCCGTATCATCTCCTCTTTAAAGTTCAGGTAATTGTTAGAACAATCAGCCCTTGCCTCCCAGATAGCTGTGCCCCACTCTCGAGCCCGGCCAGTAAGGAGTGATATGACGTAAGCAACCCGAGCTCTCTCTCTTGAGTATGTGTTGGGTTGGAGAGAGAACACAATATCACACTGGGTGAGAAAGGAGCGGCACTCAGTGGGCTGCCCGGAGTAACAAGGTGGGTTATTAACCCTAGGTTCCGGAGACTCGGCAGACCAGGAAGTAGCTGGTGGCACGAGACGAAGACTCTGGAACTGTCCAGAGAGGTCGGAAACCTGAGCGGCCAGGGTCTCAACGGCATGACGAGCAGCAGACAATTCCTGCTCGTGTCTGCCGAGCATAGCTCCCTGGATCTCGACGGCAGTGTTACGAGAATCCGTAGTCGCTGGGTCCATTCTTGGTCGGATCCTTCTGTTATGCAGGTGAATGAGGACCCAAAAGCGACTTAGCGAAAACAGAGTCTTTATTCCAGTAACTGGCAAAAGTATACTCCTGGACAATATAAGAAGAAAACAAAACATGAAAAACTAAAATCCACTCGTAGTGACGAGGACAGACTGGAGACTCGACCATAGACTGCAGGTTGCCTCGGGAAGGCACCGACCGTAGCAGACTTAGACACCTGCTCACACGCAGCATCTGAAGGAGACAAGACACGACAGGGCGAGACAATGACACAGCACAGCGAACATCATATAAGGATCCGACAAGGACAGAAGCGGAAAACAAGGGGAGAAATAGGGACTCTAATCAGACGACAAAATAGGGGACAGGTGTGAAAAGACTAAATGAGTGAGTTAGGAGAATGAGGAACAGCTGGGAGCAGGAACGGAACGATAGAGAGAGGAGAGAGAGGGAGGGGGAGAGAGAGGGATAGAAAAAGGGAACGAACCTAATAAGACCAGCAGGGGGAAACGAACAGAAGGGAAAGCATAATGACAAGACAATATAAGACAAAACATGACACTTTCAGTGTGGCACCGTCATAGGATGTCACCTTTCTAACAAGTCAGTTTTCTAAACTGCTAGAGCTGCTTCGATCAACTGTAAGTGCTGTTATTGTGAAGTTGAAACGTCTAGGAGCAACAATGACTCAGCCGCAAAGTGGTAGGCCACACAAGCTCACAGAAAGTGACCGCCGAGTGCTGAAGCACGTAGTGTGTAAAACCCTCTGTCCTCGTTTGCAACACTCACTATCGAGTTACAAACTGCCTCTGGAAACAACGTCAGCACAAGAACTGTTCATCGGGAGCTTCATGAAATGGGTTTCCATGGCCGAGCAGCCATACACAAGCCTAAGATCACCATGTGCAATGCCAAACGTTGGCTGGAGTGGTGCAAAGCGTGTCGCCATTAGACTCTGGTGCAGTGGAAACGTGTTCTCTGAAGTGATGAATCACTCTTCTGGGGCTGTGTTTCATGGGCCGGGCTAGGTCTCTTAGTTCCAGTGAAGGGAAATCTTAATGCTACAGCATACAATGACATTGAAACAATTTTGTGATTCTAACTTTGTGGCAACAGTTTGGGGAAGGCTCTTTCCTGACAATGCCGCCATGCAGAAAGCGAGGTCCATACAGAAATGGTTTGTCGAGATCACGGTGGAAGAACTTGACTGGCCTGCACAGAGCCTTGACCTCAACCCTATTGAACACCTTTGGGATGAATTGGAACGCCGACTGCGTGCCAGGCCTACTCGCACAACATCAGTGCCCAACCTCACTAATGCGTGGTTGAAATGGAAGCAAGTCCACGCAGCAATGTTCCAACATCTAGTGAAAATCCTACCCAGAAGAGTGGAGGTTGTTATAGCAGTAAAGGGGGGACCAACTCCATATTAATGCCCATGATTTTGGAATGAGATGTTTGACGAACAGGTGTCTACATACTTTCGGTCATGGAGTGTACTTAAGGGGAGAAAACGGACTAAAACAGAGAGGGATTACCTGGACTTTTTTCATATTCCGTTGCACAACGTTTTCTGTTTCATTTCCTAAAGAACTCATGTCAACACCTGCTCGTTGATGTGCTCTTTACTTCCAGACATTTGACTATGGGCTCCCTGGAAGACACCTCCCCCTTATCTCCAGCCTGTCTGGGGATTACATCATTATGCATACAGTACATGACAATACCGGGAAATGCGTCTTGAAATGTCAATCCAAGCAGGTCGAAATATTTCAGGGGGGAGGGCAAGGATAGAATCGACATCCTCCTCTTCTCCCCAACTCATCCCAATACAAATGTTAGTCCCATAATAATGTATTGTGAGCCTTGTTCAGAAGCAACCCCCTACCGCCCCTAGCTCCTGCTCACTTATGTAGATCTGAGAGGATTAGATGAATATGGAAAAGATTCGCCCTAGCCTATCAGAGGGAAAGATAAACCAGATTAAAGACACCTGGCCCTCTTCCACTTTCCTCTCCTTCACTGTGCAAGGGCCCCATACAAATCAAATCAAATTGTATTAGTCACCTACACATGGTTAGCAGATGTTAATGTGAGTGTAGCGAAATGCTTGTGTTTCTAGTTCTGACCATGCAGTAATATCTAACAAGAAATCTAATGTTACGGACACAGTTATCCTGTGTGTGTGTATCCTGTGTGTGTGTTTCTTTTCTCTCCTTCTCCCCTCACAGGTGAAAACCATCACTCCCCAATCAGTCAACAATCAATCATCAATCAGAAGACACACCTCCTCCTATTTCCTGACCTATCACAGTTCCTTCCCCATGGTTTAAAAACCCCATCATTTGTTTGTTCTAAAGCTCAGCTCAATCTTTAGCTCAGCTCAGCTCAGCTCAATCTCCCTGTAAATGCCATGTCTGTAGGTCTCTGTGTTGTTCTCTCGCTTTGTGTCTTAACCTCTCTTTTGTTTAAAGCACCTCCATAGCACTTTGTCATCACCTGTGAGTATTGTTTTTGGTTATGGTGTTTGTTTGTTGCTGGTGGGAAAAGGGGGAAACCAAGACAAGTTGCCCATGGGCATACACTACCCGTAGGTGAACTTTGTTAAATACACTAGTTAGAACTGGGCGGACCACCCACTGTATTTTTGGTTAGTTAGTTAGTTAGTTGTTGTTAAAGTAGGCTAGTCTAGCTTAGGGGTGTGTTTTTGTATATTTATTGTTTCTTTCTTTGGGTCCAGCTCAGCCCCTTTTCCTGCTCCCCCCATTACTGTGTGTTTATAAATAAACCTAGAGTTTGACGGTAGATTTCTGTTGTCGTGGTTATTTCGTGCACACTTTTACTTTGTCACAATAATAATTTGCATGAGTTATGTTACGGGTCTCATTACCATACCCCCTAGACTGTCGGGCCAAAAGGGATTCGTAACATCTAACCTAATAATTTCACAACAACTACCTTATACACACACAAGTGTAAAGGAATTAATAAGAATATTTACATAAAAATATATGAATGAGTGATGGCCGAACGGCATTGGCAAGATGTAGTAGATGGTATAGAGTACAGTATGTACCTATGAGATGAGTAATGTAAGTGGCTAGTGATACATTTTTCCATTAAAGTGGCTAGAGTTGAGTCAGTATGTTGGCAGCATCCACTCAATGTTAGTGATGGCTGTTTAACAGTCTGATGGCCTTGAGATAGAAACTGTTTTTCAGTCTCTCGGTCCCTGCTTTGATGCACCTGTACTGACCTCACCTTCTGGATGATAGCGGGGTGAACAGGCAGTGGCTTGGGTGGTTGTTGTCCTTGATGATCTTTTTTGGCCTTCCTGTGACATCGGGTGGTGTAGGTGTCCTGGAGGGCAGGTAGTTTGCCCCCGGTGATGTGTTGTGCAGACCTCACTACCCTCTGGAGAGCCTTATGGTTATGGGCGGAGCGGTTGCCGTACCAGGTGGTGATATAGCCCGACAGGATGCTCTCAATTGTGCATCTGTAAAAGTTTGTGTGCTTTTGGTGACAAGCTGAATTTCTTCAGCTTGCTGAGGTTGAAGAGGTGCTGCTGCGCCTTCTTCACCACACTGGCTGTGTGGGTGGACCATTTCAGTTTGTCCATGATGTGTACGCCAAGGTACTAAACCTCACTAGGGTACGTGGGACTCTAGCGTCCCACCTGGCCAACATCCTGTGAAATTGCAGAGCGCCAAATTCAAAAACAGAAATACTCATAAAAATCCATAAAACATACACATGTTATACATGGGTTTAAAGATGAATTTCTTATTAATCCAACCACGGTGTCAGATTTCAAAAATACTTTACGGAGAAAGCATACCATGCGATTATCTAAGAACGGTGCCCAGCAGACAAATCATTACCAACAGTTACCAGCCAAGTAGAGGAGTTACACAAGTCAGAAATAGCGATAAAATTAATCACTTACTTTTGATCTTCATATGGTTGCACTCACAAGACTCCCATTTACCCAATAAATGTTTGTTTTGTTCGTTAAAGTCCCTGTTTATATCCAAAACCTCCGTTTTGTTCAGTAATCCACAGGCTCAAATGCAGTCACAACAAGCAGACGAAAAATCAAAATATTATCTGTAAAGTTCATAGGACATACACATTGCCGTGCCGGGCCCCCAACCACCTGTGGATGACAGAGAAAGAGTATCGCTGTAAGGACAGGAATGGTAATTTATGTCCTTACCTCTTGCCATCCACACGAGGGGGGGAATGGTCGGTGATCAGGGTGAACTTCCTCCCGAGGGGGTAATGCTTGAGGGTGCCCAGTGGCCACTTCACCGCAAGGCACTCCTTCTTCTCCCTCGGAAGGAGCTTCTTACTGAAATACATGATGGGATTCTCCTTGCCTTCCTGCTCTTGGGACAAGACGGCCCCCACCCCTGTGCCAGATGCGTCTGTCTGGACCAGGAGGTTTTTTGAGAAATGCGGGGTGACAAGTACCGAGTGCAAACATAGCACGTCCTTCATGGCCTGGAACTTTGTCTCAGTGTCTATCGCACTGTCTGGGTTAGGTGTGCCTTCTTTAGGTCTGTGAGGGGAGAATCTATTGCGGAAAACTTAGTTACAAAACTTAGTTACAAATCGACTGTAATAGCCTGCTAACCCCAGGAACGACTTAACCTGCCTAATGGTTCGGGGGACCGACCATTCACTAATGAATTAATTTTGATGAATTTTGATAAATATGTTAATATCACCACTTGAAAACTGTGTCTTCGGTTCGCAACTTCTCGTCATGTGAGTGGTCATTTTGTTTGTTGTATGTCTTTAGGGTGGTCAAGTCCAAATCCTGATGTTGTGATAATACGACCAGAGATCAAACAAAGGTCAGAGTCAAATGTCTTCCAGGATCAGCTGTTGCCATGGCAATGAGAAAACCCTGCAAGTCTGTCTCCGGTGCGACACTGAGGGGACCCAGGACTGAAATTTCCTTCACCACCCACATGACATAATCTCCCTTTATCTACCACAAAGTGTAAATAAACTACACACACCCCATACACCAAGATAGGATTATGGTAATCTAAGATCTACTAAAGTCGTTTAGAAAAAACCCATGTCCTTTGTAATGAATCACTATCAAAGGCTTCAGTTCTTCAGAACTTCCTTGGAAAATATGATGTTATCATCCTGTATTTTCAGAAAATCATCTTATGGGTTCTTACATGAGTGCTGTATCAACTGCAATGATTATGTTTAAATCCAATCATGTGTATTATTTTAAACAGTAGAAATGACTGGGGCTGTGTCCCACTACTCTTAGTTACCCAGCAAACATGGCCCCATGTGGGTATTACTGTAGGTGGGCAAGGTGGGCATGGGCTAGCCCACACCAAGCCACACCAACCTCACACCAGCCCAACACGGGCAAGCCCAGCACAGACTAGCCTACAGCAATCCCACACCAGCCCAACGCGGGCAAGCCCACACCAATCCCAACATGGGCAAGCCCACACCAATCTCAACACGGGCAAGCCCACACCAATCCCAACATGGGCAAGCCCACACCAATCTCAACATGGGCAAGCCCACACCAATCCCAACACGGGCAAGCCCACACCAATCCCAACACGGGCAAGCCCAGCACAGACTAGCCTACAGCAATCCCACACCAGCCCAACGCGGGCAAGCCCACACCAATCCCAACATGGGCAAGCCCACACCAATCTCAACACGGGCAAGCCCACACCAATCCCAACATGGGCAAGCCCACACCAATCCCAACATGGGCAAGCCCACACCAATCCCAACACGGGCAAGCCCACACCAATCCCAACATGGGCAAGCCCACACCAATCTCAACACGGGCAAGCCCACACCAGCCCAACGCGGGCAAGCCCACACCAATCCCAACATGGGCAAGCCCACACTAATCCCAACACGGGCAAGCCCACACCAATCCCAACATGGGCAAGCCCACACCATTCCCAACACGGGCATGTCCACACCAATCCCAACATGGGCAAGCCCACACCATTCCCAGCACGGGCATGCTCACACCATTCCCAACACTGGCAAGTCCACACCAATCCCACACCAGCCCAAAACAGGCTAGCCCACAACAAGCCCATATCAGCCCATCACGGGCTAGCCTACACTAGACCAACACAGGCTAGCCCACAACTATCCCATATCAAGTCCAACACGAGCTAGCCTACAACAGCCCAACACAGGCTAGCCTACACCAGACCAGCACAGGCTAGTAGACACCAAGCCCAACATGGTCTATCCCACATCAAGCCCAGCTACTATTTCATAATGTAGAAGCAAGGGTTTATGAGAATATTTCAGGACATAGTTTGCAAATACCCCAATTCATGTTGTTAAATAAAACAATAAGATAACAATTGCTAACACCATTCAAACTAATGAGCGTTCTGAACTTTAAAGGCAATTATCTCAGAATCCAATTTTTTCAAAATGAAGCCGTTGTGAAACCGTTACTTTGTGTCGTTCCACATCAAGTGTTCTGTTGTGTGACATTAACAAATACATTATATTGTACACTGCCAATGATGAAGTCTGAAAATACTTAAGTAAGTGCATGTGACATTATGAGAAACTGAATTTGTCTTTGGAGAAATATATACCAGTGTGAAAAATATTTTCAAAATCTTCCTAATATTGAGTTGCACTTAAGTCTTTTGTCTTTCCCATTCACACATACATCAGCTATGTCTCATTTGGTTCAAGGCTTACAAATCCTTCTCTATCCCATTTCCTCCCCTTCATGCTCCCGAGTGGCGCAGCGGTCTAAGGCAGTGCATCTCAGTACAAGAAGCGTCACTACAGACCCCGGTTCTGTTCCAGGCTGTATCACATCCAGCTGTGATTGGGAGTCCCATAGGGCAGCGCACAATTGACCCAGCGTTGTCCGGGTTTGCCCGGGGCGTAGGCCGTCATTGTAAATAAGAGTTTCTTCTTAACTTGTCTTGTTAAATAAAATAAAAAATTAATCTACACGGATTGAAGTGGATTTAACAAGTGGCATCAATAAGGGATCATAACTTTCAATAGGATTCAACTGGTCAGTCTATGTCATGGAAAGAGCAGGTGTTGGCCACTTTAATAAATGGATCACTAATAATGCCACTTTAATAATGTTTACATATCTTGCATTACTCATCTCATATGTATATACTGTATTCTATACCATCTATTGTATCTTGCCGCTCGGTCATCCATATATTTATATGTACATATTCTTATTCTATCCCTTTACATAGATTTGTGTGTATTAGGTAGTTGTTGTGGAATTGTTAGATTACTTGTTAGATATTACTGCACTGTCAGAACTAGAAGGACAAGCATTTCTCTACACTCGCATTAACATCTTCGAACCATGTATATGTGGCCAATAAAATTTGATTTGATCCTAATATTTTGTACTCTTAGTGTATATTTGATACAAAATGATACAAATTGATACAATGTAACGGGTAGCAGATCCAAAAGGGTGGGTTTATTTCAGGTGAAGTGAGGGCTGTCCTTGGGGCCAATGTGGAGCCGATGAGCAAATTGGCCCAATCTACATGGGTCAAATGTTTTAACCTGCATTGGGCCCACATCGTGTCAATGTGGACATGTTGCGTAGCTCCTTTCCTCATCTGACTGGGTGGGTGGAAAACAGTTGTGGATGTTCCACCATCTTGCCCTCACCTATCTTGTCCTTTTAATTCAGGGTGCATCATAATTCAGCGGAAAGGAGATGAGGAAAGGAAGCCATTTAATACAATTGGGACGTAGCCTAGTTCTGTATCCTCCCACATTCATACTCAATGTCAGAATAACCCAGACATAAGTGCTTTGAGGAACCTTGGCTCTTCTCTTCCTCCTCCTCGTCTTTCCCTTTCTCTGGCATAACTTTTCCTTCGTTTATACTGTAGCTTCATAAATCTCAACCCCATCCGAAGGGCCAAGTGTCAGAACACGTCTTTCGCACGTCAGACCCCTTTCGTGGTTGAAAGGGGTCTGACGTGCGAAAGACGTGTTCTCCTCGGTGTGGAGTGAGAGAGAAAAGAGCACTCTCTAGAATGTTAACAGAACCAAAGAAAGCAGGCAGGACAGTGTGTTCTGACACTTGGCCCTTCGGATGGGGTTGAGATTTAGGAGAGAAAGTGGGGGAGGTGTAAGGATATGTATGAGGAATAACTTTTGACCTTAAGTAAATAATGCTGCCAATGGAATGTGTTGCTCCCAGTAATGCTTTACACCTGTGAACATAGGGGGATAGGGGCCATGAGTTGGGGGGGACCCTTGGTTTTACATAGAGCTAGCAATAGAGATACTAACAACTGAGCCCTACTGAAACACAACCATTAGCTATGTCCAGACAAAGATGAAGACAATGCTCTTGCATTGCGAGAATGCATGTTAGGAGTCATGTTATCAATTCATTTAAAAAAAGGTAGAGTCAGTGACGCACAAAATAAACAGCAATATCAGGTCGATTTCCAAACTACTAAGTGCATTGAAGCACAAGGCTAAACTTTTCTGCTGTTTGGGTCCTGTTGCTATCACTTTGTAGCAGCGTAAAGTGCACCAGTCCACGTGTGCAGATACTCACATACTGTGTGACCGTGTGAGAGCAAAGTCTCAGTTTAATACATACAATTAAATAAATGCGATTACTACCAGTGTGTTTCTTCATGAAATATAGAAAATACCTTGTGATGACTAAAATGGATATTCAGACCCTTTACTATGAGACTCGAATATAAGCTCAGGTGCATCCTGTTTCCATTGATCACCCTTGAGATGTTTCTACAACTAGATTGGAGTCCACCTGTGGTAAATTCAATTGATTGGACATGATTTGGAAAGGCACATGCCTGTCCTATATAAGGTCCCACAGTTGTCAGAGCAAAAACCAAGCCATGAGTTCGAAGGAATTGTCCGTAGAGCACCAAGACAGGATTGTGTCGAGGCACATATCTGGGAAGTACCAAATAAATGTCTGCAGCATTGAAGGTCCCCAAGAAAACAGTGGCCTCCATCACTCTTAAATGGAAGAAGTTTGGAAACACCAAGACTCTTCCTTGAGCTGGCCAAACTGAGCAGTTGGTGGAGAAGGGCCTTGTTCAGGGAGGTGACCAAGAACGCGATGGTCACTCTGAAGGAGCTCTAGAGTTCCTCTGTGGAGATGGGAGAACATTCCAGAAGGACAACCATCTCTGCAGCACTCCACCGATCAGGCCTTTATGGTAGAGGGGCCAGACGAAAACCACTCCTCAGTAAAAGGCGCATGACATCCTGCTTGGAGTTTGCCAAAAGGCACCTAAAGACCCTCAGACAATGAGAAACACGATTCTCTGGTCTGATGAAACCAAGCTTGAACTCTTTGGCCTGAATGCCAAGAGTCATATCTGGAGGAAACCTGGCACCATCCCTACGGGGAAGCATAGTGGTGGCAGAATCATACTGTGGGGATGTTTTTCAACGGCAGGGGCTGGGAGACTAGTCAGGATCGAGGCAAAAATAAACGGAGCAAAGTACAGAGATGAAAACCTGATCCAGAGTGCTCAGGACCTCAGACTGGGATGAAGGTTCACCTTCCAACAAGACAACAACCCTAAGCAGACAGCCAAGACAACCCAGGAGTGGCTTCAGGACAAGTCTCAATGTCATTGAGTGGCCCAGGCAGAGCCTGAAATTGAACCTGATCAAACATCTCTGGAGAGACCTGACAATAACTGTGCAGCAACGCTCCCCATCCAACCTGATAGAGCTTGAGAGAATCTGCAGAGAAGAATGGGAGAAACTCCCCAAATACAGGTGTGCCAAGTTTGTAGCGTCATACACAAGAAGACTCGAGGCTGTAATCGCTACCAATAAGTGCTTCAACAAAGTACTGAGTAAAGGGTCTGAATACTTACAGTACCAGTCAAGGGTTTGGACACACCTACTCATTCAAGGGTTTCATTATTTTTATGCCAGCATCTCCCACAAGCGGTCGCAGTACAAGCTCAAAACGTTTAAAGGAAGAACCACTGTTTGGAATCATGTAGTAACCTAAAAAATAAACAGTGTTAACCAAATTCAAATATATTTTAGATTCTTCAAAGTTAGCACCCTTTGCCTTGATGACAACTTTGACCACTCTTGGCATTCTCTCAACCAGCTTCACATGGAATGCTTTTCTAACAACCTAGAAGGAGTTCCCACATATGTAAGGCACTTGTTGGCTGCTTTTCCTTCACTCTGCGTTCCAACTCATCCCAAACCATCTCAATTGGGTTGAGGTAGGGGGATTGTTGTGGCCAGGTCATCTGATGCAGCACTCCATCACTCTCCTTCTTGGTCAAATAGCCATTACACAGGCTGGAGGTGGGTCATTGTCCTGTTGAAAAACAAATGACAGTCCCACTAAGCGCAAACCAGAAGGGATAGCGTATTGCTGCAGAATGCTGTGGTAGACATGCCTGTTAAGTATGCCTTTAATTCTAAATAAATCAGACACTGTCACCAGCAAAGCACCCCCACACCATCGCACCTCCTCCATGCTTCACGGTGGGAACCACACATGCGGTGATCATTGGTTCACCTACTCTGTGTCTCAAAGATATGGCTGTTAAAACAAAACATCTCATTTGGACTCAGACCAAAAGACACATTTCCACCGGTCTAATGTCCATTGCTCATGTTTCTTAGCCATAGCGAGTCTCTTCTTATTGGTATCCTTTAGTAGGGGTTTCATTGCAGAAATTTGACCATGAAGGCCTGATTCACAGTCTCCTCTGAACAGTTGATGTTGAGATGTGTATGTTACTTGAACTCTGAAGCTTTTATTTGGGCTGCAATTTCTGAGGCTGGTAACTCTAATGAACGTATCCTCTGCAGCAGAGGTAAGTCTGGGTCTTTCTTTCCTGTGGCGGTCCTCATGAGAGCCAGTTTCATCATAGCGCTTGATGGTTTTTGCTACTGCACTTGAAAGGTCCATTTTTTTAATGTTCCGATTGACTAACCTTCCAGGTCTTAAAGTAATGGACTGTCATTTGTCTTTGCTTATTTGAGCAATAATACGGACTTGGTATTTTACCAAATAGGCCCATCTTCTGTATTCCAACCCTACCTTGTCACAACACAACCGATTGGCTCAAACACATTAAGAAGGAAAGAAATTCCACAAATTAACTTTTAACAAGGCACACTTGTTAATTGAAATGCATTCCAGGTGACTACCTCATGTAGCTGGTTGAGAGAATGCCAAGTGTGTGCAAGCTGTCAAGGCAAAGGGTGGCTACTCAAATATAAAATATATTTTGATTTGTTGAACACTTTTTTGGTTACTACATGATTCCATAGTTTTGATGTCCTCACTATTATTCTATTATATTATATTATACAATGTAGAAAATTGAAAGAAATAAAAACCATGGAATGAGTAGATGTGTCCAAACTTTTGACTAATACTGTATGTAAATGTTATATTTCAGTTTAAAAAATATTTACATTTGCAAAAATGTATTTTAAAAAATCAGTTTTTGCTTCCTTATTATGGGGTACTGTGTGTAGATTGATGAGGGGGGGGGAGAAAAACAATGTAATCCATTTTAGAATAAGGCTGTAACTTAACAAATGTGGAAAAAAATCAATGGGTCTGAATACTTTCCGAAGGCAAAAGTGTCAAAAAACTAAACTAGAGGAAACACACTAGAACAGCCGACAGTACACTACTCCCCCACATCTTCCTATGTTTCTTAGGGCACCACAGAATTCTTCTGCATCCTGTTTAGTTCTGGCTTGTGAATGTGATGAAAGGGGGTTGCACTCTCCAATCCAAAGGGCAACATGTTCCCATCGAACAATCCCAAGCCTGGGAACAACAGTTTCTATCCCTGCAAGTTAACAGATCATAGGAGTCTCTAACACCCCCTTGGCTCAAACAAAACCCCAACTCACCAGCATCCTCCCACCCCCCTCTGTCAGTGAGAGACATGACCCATAGGGACCACCTTTTAGGGTCCAGTGAGAGAACAAATAAACCGAACGTCATCAGCTCACACTTTGAGAGAGGCTGGGAAGATTGATATACTGTAGGACCCACCTGACTGGCTCTGATGCCAAAGAGTGTATATGTGATGGTTTTAACACCACAATGCACAGTACTTGTAAGAAGTACTATACAAATTGATTGATTGATCCACTTAAAAAGGACAGGGTATGTGAATCTGGTGGAAAGTAGAGTATGCATGTATTAGTTCCTTGAGATGAGAACTTGAGGCAGATGATGTGGAAAACTGGACACACATGGGGAGAGCTAAAAAAAAAAGACTAAAAAAAGACAGCAAAAAAAGAATTCCCAGAACCAGATATGCTGGAAAACTGTTGTCAATGGGTTGTGCTCCAGGAGGCGTAAAAGGCCTAAGTGGGTAAATAAATATGTATTGGTTCCTCTCCATGTTGGGTCGCCTCAATGAATGAGTGTCCCGTAGCCTTGCACCCTAGCTAACTCACGCAGGAAAAAAAACAAGCAACAAGGCAACCCTCCTAAACCGAGTAAAGTACTTATACTTCACTCTTCCCAGGGTACTAGCCAGAGCTCACCATGTGAAAGCTTGACCTCTGATCCATTTCCTGAGGGTCCCTATGAGTGAAACCACAGTGGAAGGAGAAGGGGGTGGCTGGGACATGGGTCTTTCCCACTGAAGGCTGATTCTCCTGGTACCCCCACTTCCTCCTGTAGATTGTTAGACTGGTAGGACAAGAATGTGGATAGGCTGACATATATAGCTGGCCTCTGAGTAACAGGCAGTTAGTTTTAACATAGCGTTTTTCACTGCCAGTGTAAGTCAGCCTTCAGGAGTCCTTGCTACCTGCTGTAGCACAGTAAGCCTGTGTTTTATGTGTCGTAGATTGACTAGAGTGCTGAAATCTCTGTCTGCTTAGAAATGTAATAGATGGGTCGAACTTGGACTCTGTTGGGAAAGTCCGTGTAATTATGTGACTTCAAACACAATTTTTAACTTTAATTGCTGACTTTTGGCCACATCGGTTCTTGTTATTTCGGAAAAGATGTTTTGGAAAGGTGCAACTAAATCAGGTGGCAACCAAATTGCACAATTCCCTTGTTCTAGGTTTTGTAAATATCCCCAGGAGAAAACAATATAATATAGCACAGATTGTTATCCCCAATGCCTATAATATACACAAATCGCATCAAGAATTGTGTGAAATGGAGAGACATGACACACTTGATCTTATGTTGCTTGCTCATGGTCCCATAGGACTTTTGATCTTTATGATTCAAAAGATGTTTAGGTCAGATATCTTGTTTTGTACTTGAGTTCTAGTTATAGCACATGGCATTCATGTGGCTATGTTACACAAACATACGATAGGGCCACACAGTGTTTGTGCAACCCAACATGTCCCCTGAACATTGATTTATCTACATTTTCATCAGATTAAGAACCTCTGTGGCTGAAGAGAAACTGTTTAAAAACCGATCACGGAACCTCCAACCTCAAAAGCAGGAAGTTCACAAGGTCAATATTAACTAACCTTTTTACTACAGCCGATGGGTAAACGTCATACAGTATTAACGTTGCTGTCTAATGGGAAGCGTTAAAATTAAAGTTCCAGTCTATATTTTATAGCATTTCTTGGATCTGATGGTGACTTCCCCCATATATGGTCTGTAACAGTTGATCCAGAGCCACAGAACTATCTAATCTCCTAGATTATTCTTTACTTTGTAAGCACTTTACAAGTGTTCACCATAGGTCAAATAGCCTATATCTGGATGTAGTTTAAAGCTACACTCAATTAGGTGTGAATATTCTGTCAGAACTCTAACGTGAAGATAATTAATAACCCAGATCAGGACGATAAACAGATGTTCAGCGTTGCTCCTAATTTGTGGCTCTCTGACCCTCGACTGTCTGTGGTATCGGGGTGACATTAGGATAAGACTTCCCTCAGCTCTTCAAGGGGTTGTGTGGCCCTACCTGGCAGTAGCTGTTAACAGCCCTATGCTTGTTAATGAAGTTGGTATGAGCTCTGGCCAGCACGCCATTTCCAGCCCTCTGAGGAGAGTTTGGAGATGTTATCGGGGGAAATTTGTCAAGGCGCCTACCAGGCACAGAGAGAGCGGCTTCCAACCCCTTTGTACATTATCAGGTTGCCGTGGGTGCTATATCTCTCAAAGCTAGTTCAGCTCCACTTTGCCAATGTCAACATTTTCAGATCTTGGTTAGGTTTTGATATGATCTGTAGCTTTAGATCCTCTTACTTGTTTCATAACTATGGCGCTACGATTGAGAAATCTACCGCTCCATGTAACATCTGTTTCCAACTCACACCCTCAAACACCTTGATCCCCTGAACGTAGCTCACTCTGCAGATCCCAATCACCTGTATGTCATTATCACACTATTTAGTTCAGTTCTTTGCACCCCGTCACTGTGAGGTATTGTTTGTTTTGTGGCACACGTCTTTCGGAGCTCTGTTTCTCCCGTGAATGATGGTTAAAGGCGTCAGTGACGCAGGCAAAATGTATTCCTGCCTGTACTTTAGCCTATCGGATCACGTTACTAGCCTTTTCCCTGCCTATACCGTT
Organism: Oncorhynchus gorbuscha; assembly: GCF_021184085.1. Classification (NCBI taxonomy): domain Eukaryota; kingdom Metazoa; phylum Chordata; class Actinopteri; order Salmoniformes; family Salmonidae; genus Oncorhynchus; species Oncorhynchus gorbuscha. Next base: position 54,969,847 of record NC_060173.1, read on the forward strand.
GCCCTTTCGGATGCCCTGTGTATGACCTGCCTGCCTCCTCCTGTGGTCCTTTGCAATAGACACCTGCTGCACCCTGCGCTTCAAACCAGCTCTGTCTCCTCTCGTGTTCATCACACTCCCGGCTTTGGTTCTACACCTTGGTATTGTTAAGGGTGTGTTTAGACAACTTGATCTCACAATTGAATCATTTACAATCCTCATATGTTGAATCCCTGGTGCCAATAGGGCAGTTTAGAAAGCTGAGGAATTGAAGTTTGCGAGTGTTTCTGTTTGACTGTAATAATTGATTTGTGTTGTATCTTGCTGCAGCACCCTAATCACCCGTACCTCCAGAGGCTATGATTCTCAGAGCATCACTCTCTGTAGTGGTGCCCAATACGGTTGATAGTAAAGTACAACGCCCAATGATTTTTAAATCAATTATGTAGCATTCAACCAGAGTAGGGCCCGATACTAACAATTGAGTACCTGGTCTCAATTTGGATCCCCTGTATAAATACAAGTTCAATAAAACAATGCTCACATTGTTCAAATTGTAACAGCCTAAGAGCTCAAGTTCTCTGAATTTCAAAGGGCCAAAATGCAAGGTTAGCTTTAGGCATGCTACCGAGTGGTTTAGGTTAGCTTTAGGCATGCTACTGAGTGGTTTAGGTTAGCTTTAGGCATGCTACCGAGTGGTTTAGGTTAGCTTTAGGCATGCTACCGAGTGGTTTAGGTTAGCTTTAGGCATGCTACCGAGTGGTTTAGGCATGCTAGCGAGTGGTTTAGGTTAGGTTTAGGCATGCTACCGAGTGGTTTAGGTTAGATTAAGGCATGTTAGTGAGTGGTTTAGGTTAGATTTAGGCATGCTAGCAAGTGGTTATGTTGAAACTCATGGAAACCAAACATGGAAACCAGTAGGCTCTTTTTTAAATTTGCTAAAAGCAAAGGAACAATGGGAGAAAAAATAATAATAAAATGTGTTTTCCAAGTTGCCTACAAATCTATCTGAAGAACCTTATGAACATCTAGTGTGAATCTGCTGGACTGAATGCCAGCGGAACTCGATTCTAAGACACTCTTACCAAGTCTTTTATTACTGATCGTATCAGTGCTTGACAATATATTGTGATTTCACCCCACTGTTATGAGCCAAAAAGGATTTTGATTAGTCTGATTGCGTCACAGTTCTCCTATTGCCCCTACTTCTGATATTGAGCAAAAACTTTCTTTAAAAAAAAACAATAAAAAAAAAGCCATAGCAGCGAAAATCCACTTTTTTCAGCTGGAAGACGATGCACAGAACTTACCCATGATGTTGTGCATCAATTTAAGTCATTGTTTTAGTCAAAGTATTATATATTTCTATATTATATACTTGAAGTGGGAACTTTGTGGAAATTCATGTCAATGACATGTATGTTTTTTCTGACTTGAATGTCAGTTACAGGACTGGCATTTAGTTCATTTTGAACCACCTACACTACATGAACAAAAGTATGTGGACACCTCATTCCAAAATTATGGGTATTAATATGGAGTTGGCTTGTGTGCAGCTGCTCGACGTTGCTTCCAGAGCCAGTTTGGAACTCGGTCGTGAGTGTTGCAAACGAGGACACTTCAGCACTCGCTACATGCTTCAGTTCTGTGAGCTTGTGTGGCCCACCATTTTGTGGCTGAGCCATTGTTGCTCCAAGACTCACTTTTTGTTATGTTATAGTCCTATTCTAAAATGTATTAAAATAGTTCCCCCCCTGAAATATCACATTTACATACACTACCGTAAATGAAAAACTTTCATTTAAGAATGATGGAGGCTACTGTGTTCTTGGGGACCTTCAATACTGAAGACATTTTTTGGTACCCTTCCCCAGATCTGTGCCTCGACACAGTTCTGTCTCAGAACTCTACGGAATAATTCTTTCAACCTCATGGCTTGGTTTTTGCTCTGACATGCACTGTCAACTGTGAGACCTTATATAGACAGGTGTGTGCCTTTCCAAATCATGTCCAATCAATTGAATTTACCACAGGTGGACTCCAATCAAGTTGTAGAAACATCCCAAGGATGATCACTGGAAACAGGATCCACCTGAGCTTAATTTCGAGTCTCAAAGCAAAGGGTCTGAATACATATGTAAATAAGGTATTTCTGTTTAAAAAAAAAAAAACATTCTAAAAAACTGTTTTCACTTTGTCATAATGGGGTATTGTGTGTAGATTGATGAGGGAAAAATTATTTAATCAATTTTAGAATAAGCAGGTAACGTAACAAAATGTGGAAAAATGTAAGGGGTCTAAATACCTTTCGAATGCACTGTATAGTGTACATACCTACAAACGTGTTAGAGCTAAGAAGTGTGGGCTCCTTACTTCCTGTTTTCAACCTGTTGCTACTGTGACTTACTGCAGTATGCAATGTATTTTAACTGTTGGGAGATGTTTGATGGGCTGTCGCCGGTGAAACGGTGAGTACTCTCAGTGCTACTCTCTGTTTATCATATATATGCATAGTCACTTTAACTATACATTCATGTACATACTCCCACAATTGGGCCGACCAACCAGTGCTCCCGCACAGTGGCTAACCAGGCTATCTGCATTGTGTCCCACCCATCAACCGCCAACCCCTCTTTTACGCTAATGCTACTCTCTGTTTATCATATATGCATAGTCACTTTAACCATATCTACATCTACATACAACCTCAATGAGCCTGACTAACCGGTGTCTGTATGTAATCTCGATACTGTATATAGCCTCCTCTACTGTATATAAACAGTTTTTAATGTTTTATTTCTTTACCTACCCATTGTTCACCTAATACCTTTTTTTGCACTATTGGTTAGAGCCTGTAAGAATTTCACTGTAAGGTGGTATTCAGCGCATGTGACAAAATAAACTTTGTTTTGAGTAAGAAAAGAGCTATATTATTCTGAATAGATCGGTGAAATGTAAACAGCTGGGACATCTTATTGTTTCTGGAGACGTGCACGGCGGCGCTACAGCAAGAATGTAGCTAGTTAGCAAGTAGCCGTTGCTCTCTAACTGCAAGTTCGGCTGGCTAGGTAGCATAGCTAACTGTGCGGTGAGGTAAAGCCATATGAAGTACCAGTACGTTAATATATAGATCAGTGAGTAAATCCCAGCTTTACCAGTACTAATGCTACCGCTTTGCCTTAGTTTTGATACCAATTGCGAAGTTGTCTGCAAAAATGCACGGTGTCGCTAGGGTAATAAACCCAGCTGTCAAAGGGAATGTGCTTGACGGACAATGTGATACAAAGTGCTCTAAGGTAATCTAAAAATCTGCAAACTACACTTCAGTTATAAACAATTGTTTTAATTAGCTAGCTTGCTTTCTTTCAAAGTAGAGAGATTGGGTGTGTGTAGCTAGTCAAATGAGTTCATCCCTCAATTTTTCACTTCTGTGTTTAGCAGAGTAACATTCTGTCCTATCCAACAGGCACCAAATGTGAGGACTAATACTGTAAGTTGCCTACATGCGATTTTCTTAGGCTACCCATCCCAGCCATCCTCTGCTCTGAGTGGCCACAGATGTGAAACCATGGTCAGACCGACACCTTCCCCCCACAGAGAATGTTTGAGTATGTCATTGTCAAGTTCATAGAATTTAGGCTACACATTGATCCATGACAGACAGGAAATGTGACTACTCACTTACTCCACCTTTGTCTTACGGGAGTTAACAGACAACAATTCAGCCTCACGGAAGTTTGTCCAGGAAAAACACAGTGTACACTATAAGGGCACAAGGTGAGACCCAAAATGTAGACACAGGAGGCAGATGGCAGAGCTCCGACATTTATTATAACAAAGGGAATAGGCAAAGGCAGGTCGAGGACAGGCAAGAGTTCAACCAGGTCAGAGTCCAAACAGTACCAGACGATAGGCAGTCTCAAGGTCAGGCCAGACAGGGGTCAGATACCAGATCCGAGTCCAAAAACAGTACAAGGGGATATGCTGGCTGGTAGTCAGAACAGGCAGTGGTCAGGCAGGTGGGTGCGGAGTCAGGACAGGCAAGGGTCAGGCAAGTGAGTGCGGAGTCAGTACAGGCAAGGGTCAAAACCAAGAGGACTAGAAACAAACAGAGACGGGGGAAACTAGGTGCAAGGAAAACTGCTGGTTGACTTGGAAAACAAGACGAACTGGCATAGAGAGACAGGAAACACAGGGATATATAGACCGGGGATAATAAGTGACACCTGGAGGGGGTGGAGACAATCACAAGGGCAGAAGAACCACATCAGGGTGTGACAGTACACATGCATTTGAGTTGCTTATTGTGAAAGTAGGTCTTATATCACTTATTAACGTCATAACTCAAACACGCCCCAAAAAAGAAAGAGAGGATTCTCTCTCTCCCCAAAAATACAAAATCATGATTGTCCTTCCCTGCTAAAAATCCCTACAACACCTGGATAGAGTAGTCAGGACTACAACAAGGCTGGACAATCATGGGGGACATGACCTGGGTGTTGATGTACACAGTCGGTAGGAACCCGACAGCACTGTCTTGACTATATACAGAGAGAGAATCCCTGCCCGATAATCAATTCTCTGGATTAAACTGAGAACAGCAAAATGGTCATGTATGGTCAGGATCCATGACAGACATAATGTCAATTCAACAACCTACATGTGTTTCATGTGTCTTAAAGGGCTGAAGACTCCAGGCTGTTGGATGCAGAAAAATGACAGACTGAGCAAGCAGGAATATTGACATAAAATGAGGATGAAATTGTAAAAATATATATATATATATATATATATATATATATATATATATATACAGTGGGGAGAACAAGTATTTATACACTGCCGATTTTGCAGGTTTTCCTACTTACAAAGCATGTAGAGGTCTGTCATTTTTATCATAGGTACACTTCAACTGTGAGAGACGGAATCTAAAACAAAAATCCAGAAAAATCACACTGTATGATTTTTAACTAATTCATTTGCATTTTATTGCATGACATAAGTATTTGATACATCAGAAAAGCAGAATGTAATATTTGGTACAGAAACCTTTGTTTGCAATTACAGAGATCATACGTTTCCTGTAGTTCTTGAACAGGTTTGCACACACTGCAGCAGGGATTTTGGCCCATTCCTCCATATAGACCTTCTCCAGATCCTTCAGGTTTCGGGGCTGTCGCTGGGCAAAATGGACTTTCTGCTCCCTCCAAATATTTTCTATTGGGTTGAGGTCTGGAGACTGGCTAGGCCACTCCAGGACCCTGAGATGCTTCTTATGGATCCACTCGTTATTCAAATCAAATCAAATGTATTTGTCACATACACATGGTTAACAGATGTTAATGCGAGTGTAGCGAAATGCTTGTGCTTCTAGTTCCGACAATGCAGTAATAACCAACGAGTAATCTAACCTAACAATTCCAAAACTACTACCTTATACACACAAGTGTAAAGGGATAAAGAATATGTACATAAAGATATGAATGAGTGATGGTACAGAACGGCATAGGCAAGATGCAGTAGATGGTATCGAGTACAGTATATACATATGAGATGAGTAATGTAGGGTATGTAAACATTATATTAAGTAGCATTGTTTAAAGTGACTAGTGATACATGTATTACATAAAGATGCAGTAGATGATAGAGTACAGTATATACATGTACATATGAGATGAATAATGTAGGGTATGTAAACATTATATTAAGTAGCATTGTTTAAAGTGACTAGTGATATATTTTACATCAATTCCCATCAATTCCCATTATTAAAGTGGCTGGAGTTGAGTCAGTGTGTTGGCAGCAGCCACTCAATGATAGTGGTGGCTGTTTAACAGTCTGATGGCCATGAGATAGAAGCTGTTTTTCAGTCTCTCGGTCCCTGCTTTGATGCACCTGTACTGACCTCGCCTTCTGGATGATAGCGGGGTGAACAGGCAGTGGCTCGGGTGGTTGTTGTCCTTGATGATCTTTATGGCCTTCCTGTGACATCGGGTGGTGTAGGTGTCCTGGAGGGCAGGTAGTTTGCCCCCGGTGATGCGTTGTGCAGACCTCACTACCCTCTGGAGAGCCTTACGGTTGTGGGCGGAGCAGTTGCCGTACCAGGCGGTGATACAGCCCGACAGGATGCTCTTGATTGTGCATCTGTAGAAGTTTGTGAGTGCTTTTGGTGACAAGCCAAATTTCTTCAGCCTCCTGAGGTTGAAGAGGCGCTGTTGTGCCTTCTTCACCACGCTGTCTGTGTGGGTGGACCATTTCAGTTTGTCCGTGATGTATGTGCCGAGGAACTTAAAACTTTCCACCTTCTCCACTACTGTCTCGTCGATGTGGATAGGGGGGGTGCTCTCTCTGCTGTTTCCTGAAGACCATTATCATCTCCTTTTGTTTTGTTGACGTTGAGTGTGAGGTTATTTTCCTGACACCACACTCCGAGGGCCCTCACCTCCTCCCTGTAGGCCATCTCGTCATTGTTGGTAATCAAGCCTACCACTGTAGTGTCGACTGAAAACTTTACGATTTAGTTTGAGACGTGCATGGCCACGCAGTCATGTGTGAACAGGGAGTACAAGAAAGGGCTGAGCACGCACCCTTGTGGGGCCCCTGTATTGAGGATCCGCGGGGTGGAGATGATGATTCCTACCCGATACAACAGTAGTAGGCCTGATTACCAACAATAATGAGACAGCCTACAGGGAGGAGGTGAGGGCCTTGGTGGAGTGGTGCCAGGAAAATAACCTCTCCCTCTCCCTCAACGTCAATAAAACTAAAACTACTGCTGTTCACAGCAGAGAGAGCATGCACCTATCCACATTGACGGGACAGCAGTGGAGAAAGTGGAACGCTTCTTAGGTGTCACATCACTAACAATCTGAAATGGTTCATCCACACAGACAGTGTGGTGAAAAAGGCGCAACAGCGCCTCTTCAACCTCAGGAGGCTGAAGAAATTTGGTTTAGCCCAAGACCTTCACAAGCTTTCACAGATGCACAATTGAGAGCATCCTGTCGGGCTGTATTACAGCCTGGTACGGCAACTACACCACCCTTAACTGCAGGGTGGTGTGGTCTGCCCAATGCATCACTGGGAGCACACTGCCTGCATCCAGGACACCTACAGCACCCGATACCACAGGAAGGCCAAAAAGATCAAGGACCAACCACCCGAGTCACGGCCTGTTCACCCCGCTATCATCCAGAAGGTGAGGTCAGTACAGGTGCATCAAACCTGGGACCGAGAGACTGAGAAGCAGCTTCTATCTCAAGGCCATCAGACTGTTAAATAGTCATCCCTAGCAGGCTACCACCCGGTTACTCAACCCTGCACCTTAGCAGCTACTGCCCCATGTACATAGACATGGAATCACTAATCACTTGAGTAATGTTTACACACTGCTTTATTCATTTCATATGTATATACTGTATTCTATTTGACTGTATTTTAGTCATTGCCACTCCGACATTGCTCGTCCTAATATTTTATATATTTCTTAATTCCATTCTTTTACTTTTAGATTTGTGTGTATTGTTAGATACTACTGCACTGGATGGTAGGAACACAAGCACTTCGCAACACCTGCAATAACATATGCTAAATATGTGTATGTGAACAATAACATTTGATTTTAATAACCTTAATCGGGAGCTCCGGTGTCCACCTCGCCACTCACCTCCCTCCTTTGGCCATCCAGAGACAAAACCCATAGAGATAGGGTCCACACAATTCCCTGCAGCAGAGCGGCATCCCCGGAGACAGCTGGGGCTCTGTGCCTATTGTGGTCGGGAGGGGTACCAGCTTCAGCGATGTCTGTTGCGTCACAGCACCACTCACCTTCACCGTGGGATCCATGCACAGGAGAGCCTTCCCTTCCTCGTCATCACCGCACCAGTGCACAAAGTCATCCTTGGCCTCCCATGGCTTTAAAGTCATGAGCCCTCCTGGTTGAGGATGGAAATCACCGACTGATCACCCGAATGCTGGAAGACTTGCTTTCCCTAGCCCTGTGGTTCCACACCGGTTGAGTCTTGTGGTTGCCCTGCAGCCCGACATCCGGGAGGCTTCCCAGGATCTTCGGGAGGTGTTCTCCAAGACTCAAGCCACTTGTCTCCCTCATCGTCCCTGGGACTGTGCCATCGACCTGTTAAGAAGGCTCTGCGTTGCCGTGCAGCTGCGTCTACCCTCTGTCGGTGGCTGAGACTGAGGCCATGGAGGTGTATATCCAAGAGGCTCTCCAGCGTCTGCAGGTTTCTTCTTTGTGACCAATATGGATGGGGTATGCGTCCCTGCATTGATTAGAGGTCTCAATTTCAATACATTCAGTACAATACATTCAGTACTGTTACCCCCTTCCGCCGTTTTATTGCGATGCTGAACCCACGGAGTGCCTACAATCTTATCCGCATTTCCATCTCTGCCGTCCTGACCAGCCCGCTCCTCACCCTCGGGGCCGTCCTCCTGGCCCGTGTTGTCCTAAGTTGGAGCTGCGCATCAGGGGAGGGGTACTGTCACGCCTGCTCCCTCTCTCCAGCGCTCGACATCGCTGGTCTACTGAACACCGGCCCTGGCAACAATCATTACACACAACTGCTTCCCATCATTACGCACACCTGTTCATCATTATCTCCTTGATTACTCCCCCTTTATTTAGCCCTCAGTAGACAGCAGTCACTCCGTAATATTGTTTTCTCTCACATTATGTTCACTTCTCATGTTATGTTCTTCTGCATTCATTCTTTATTAAACTCATCTTCTGCACCTGCTTCTCAACTCCCAGTGTATTACGTTACATATAATTGATATTGCGTGCCCAGCGAGAAATGAGGAGCGGGATCGGGCACACGCTGACAAATAGCCTAATAACTAATGCTAAAACACTGAAATATAGAAATGTCATTAATTACATGATCCTCCCCTGGACTAGATTTTAAAAATACTAAACGCTCCCCTTGCCTGTAATTGAAAAAGCATGACCCTGCCCCATTTTCTATACATTTTGATCTGTCGAAAGGCCTATAGGCTTATTTGAAACATCGCCATTTCCTAACAGTATTTACCTGCCAAATTCAGTTGTCTAAAGTTTAGGACAAACATTGAACATAATTAATGGTGACTTCTGTTTTGGAGTCAAAGATCATTTTAGTTTTTCAAACAGGTTTCTTAATTATTTTGTCAGTTTAATAAAATCGTTTTCTCATGATTTACTATAATAACCTTGGTTCAGATGGTGAACTTTGGTTCAGATGGTGGAGCTAAACAAGTATTTCTGCACTAGGACAGGAATTAGGTCAAATTAGTGGCAGCAACCTCCTCCCAAGGGGTCCTTTTAAAGGTACACTTTGTAGTGTTGGATTTTTGGGGCAATGACAACACTGGTGGCAGTGAGAGTAATTTGATGCTTGCAGTTGAACACACTTCATCTCGTGCCCCATACTATGAACGTGCTGACATGTCTTTCTGACGGAGTGCCTGTTCAGAATTGCATTGACTCACTGTTGACAGTCCCGGTGGAAAATGTTTGGACTCTCGTGGAGCAGCATTGATAGCAGTGACAACAAACGTATTTCTACAGTAGAATTTCTTCTCAACATGTATCATACGACCAGGTCTCTGACCTCTCTATAGGCTGTCTCATCGTTGTCAGTGATCAGGCCTACCACCGTTGTGTCGTCAGCAAACTTGGTGTTGGAGTCTTGCTTGCTTCGCAGTCGTGGGTGAACAGGGTTGGTAGTCATTTAGGCAGGTTACCTTGGTGTTCTCGGGCACAGGGTATGGTAGTCTGCTTGAAACATAAATAAAAGCAGACTTGGTCAGAGAGGTTGAAAATGTCAGTGAAGACACTTGCCAGATGGTGAAGGGAGGACGGCTAATAATAATGGCTGGAACGGCGCAAATGGAATGGCTTCAAATACATAGAAACCATGTGTTATGCAGGTGAGTGAGGACCCAAAAGCGATATAACGGAAACAGAGTCTTTTAATGTCCAAACAGGGAAAACATAAATCCTCAATCATTACAGGGGAAGTCCAAACAGGGAAAACACAAATCCTCTAGTTTAACAGGAGAGTCCCCCTTCTAGTTGTTGAGGAGAGTTGCAGGGCTAGCGGCAACAGACTGCAGGTCCCTTCGGGTAGGCGCGGGCCGTAGAGGATAGAGACACCTGCTCACACGTAGTATCTGATGACGAGACAGAATACAACTGGACGGAACAAAAGCAAATCAAACAGTAAACAAGAATCCGACAAGGACAGAAGCAGAAACAGAGAGAGAAATAGAGACTTAATCAGAGAGCAAAATAGGGGACAGGTGTGAAAGACTAAACGAGGTCGTTAGGAGAATGAGGAACAGCTGGGAGCAGGAACGGAACGATAGAGAGAGAGAGGAATAGAGAGAGAGAAAGAAACCTAATAAGACCAGCAGGGGGAAACGAAGAGAAGAGAAAGCACAGGGACAAGACATGACAATACAATACATGACAGTACCCCCCCACTCACCGAGCGCCTCCTGGCGCACTCGAGGAGGAAACCTGGCGGCAACGGAGGAAATCATCGATCAGCGAACGGTCCAGCACGTCCCGAGATGGAACCCAACTCCTCTCCTCAGGACCGTAACGGGAAACGATGAAGAGGGAATCTACACTCGATCCCTCCGATGTCAACAATTACAGACCAGTATCCCTTCTTTCTTTTCTCTCCAAAACTCTTGAACGTGCCGTCCTTGGCCAGCTCTCCCGCTATCTCTCTCTGAATGACCTTCTTGATCCAAATCAGTCAGGTTTCAAGACTAGTCATTCAACTGAGACTGCTCTCCTCTGTATCACGGAGGCGCTCCGCACTGCTAAAGCTAACTCTCTCTCCTCTGCTCTCATCCTTCTAGATCTATCGGCTGCCTTCGATACTGTGAACCATCAGATCCTCCTCTCCACCCTCTCCGAGTTGGGCATCTCCGGCGCGGCCCACGCTTGGATTGCGTCCTACCTGACAGGTCGCTCCTACCAGGTGGCGTGGCGAGAATCTGTCTCCTCACCACGCGCTCTCACCACTGGTGTCCCCCAGGGCTCTGTTCTTGGCCCTCTCCTATTCTCGCTATACACCAAGTCACTTGGCTCTGTCATAACCTCACATGGTCTCTCTTATCATTGCTATGCAGACGACACACAATTAATCTTCTCCTTTCCCCCTTCTGATGACCAGGTGGCGAATCGCATCTCTGCATGTCTGGCAGACATATCAGTGTGGATGACGGATCACCACCTCAAGCTGAACCTCGGCAAGACGGAGCTGCTCTTCCTCCCGGGGAAGGACTGCCCGTTCCATGATCTCGCCGTCACGGTTGACAACTCCATTGTGTCCTCCTCCCAGAGCGCCAAGAACCTTGGCGTGATCCTGGACAACACCCTGTCGTTCTCAACTAACATCAAGGCGGTGGCCCGTTCCTGTAGGTTCATGCTCTACAACATCCGCAGAGTACGACCCTGCCTCACACAGGAAGCGGCGCAGGTCCTAATCCAGGCACTTGTCATCTCCCGTCTGGATTACTGCAACTCGCTGTTGGCTGGGCTCCCTGCCTGTGCCATTAAACCCCTTCAACTCATCCAGAACGCCGCAGCCCGTCTGGTGTTCAACCTTCCCAAGTTCTCTCACGTCACCCCGCTCCTCCGTTCTCTCCACTGGCTTCCAGTTGAAGCTCGCATCCGCTACAAGACCATGGTGCTTGCCTACGGAGCTGTGAGGGGAACGGCACCTCAGTACCTCCAGGCTCTGATCAGGCCCTACACCCAAACAAGGGCACTGCGTTCATCCACCTCTGGCCTGCTCGCCTCCCTACCACTGAGGAAGTACAGCTCCCGCTCAGCCCAGTCAAAACTGTTCGCTGCCCTGGCCCCCCAATGGTGGAACAAACTCCCTCACGACGCCAGGACAGCGGAGTCAATCACCACCTTCCGGAGACACCTGAAACCCCACCTCTTTAAGGAATACCTAGGATAGGTTAAGTAATCCCTCTCACCCCACCCCCCCTAAGTTTTAGATGCACTATTGTTAAGTGACTGTCCCACTGGATGTCATAAGGTGAATGCACCAATTTGTAAGTCGCTCTGGATAAGAGCGTCTGCTAAATGACTTAAATGTAATGTAAATGTAGTGCAATTACTATTATAAGCAATCAGGACCAAACAGGCCAGGAGAGTAACAACTAGGGACAGACTGAGACACAGCAAGGCTAAGACCAGGAACAGGAGAGAGGCGGTGGCTGTGGACAGACTGAGACACAGCAAGTGCAGGAGCAGGACCAGGAGAGATGCGGTGGCTGGGGACAGACTGAGACACAGCAAGGGCAGGAAAGATGCGGTGGCAGGGGACAGACTGAGACACAGCAAGGGCAGGAGAGATGCGGTGGCTGGGGACAGACTTAGACACAGCAAGGCCAGGAGCAGAAGCAGGAAGAGAGTTACCGGACTTAGTCTGCGCGCAGTCCGAACAAGCAGCCACGAAACGACGCGTATCACGCTCCTGAGTGGGCCACCAAAAACGCTGGCGAAAAGAAGCAAGCGTACCCCGAACGCCGAGGTGGCCGGCTGACTTGGCAGAGTGAGCCCACTGAAGAATGGCCAGACGAGTAGGAACGGGAACGAAAAGAAGGTTCCTAGGACAAGCGCGCGGAGAAGGAGTGTGAGTGAGTGCTTGCTTAACCTGCCTCTCAATTCCCCAGACAGTCAACCCGACAACACGTCCCTCAGGGAATCTCCCCTCGGGGTCGGTGGAGGCTACTGAAGAACTGAAGAGATGGGATAAAGCATCAGGCTTGGTGTTCCTTGAGCCCGGACGATAAGAAATAACGAACTCGAAATGAGCGAAATACAGCGCCCAACGAGCCTGACGCGCATTAAGTCGTTTGGCAGAACGGATGTACTCAAGGTTCTTATGGTCAGTCCAAACGACAAAAGGAACGGTCGCCCCCTCCAATCACTGTCGCCATTCGCCTAGGGCTAAGTGGATGGCGAGCAGTTCGCGGTTAGCCACATCATAGTTACGTTCCGACGGCGACAGGCGATGAGAAAAATACGCGCAAGGGTGGATCTTATTGTCAGAATGGGAGCGCTGGGACAGAATGGCTCCCACACCCACCTCTGATGCGTCAACCTCGACAATGAACTGTTTAGTAACGTCAGGTGTAACAAGGATAGGAGCGGATGTAAAACGCTTCTTGAGGAGCTCAAAAGCTCCCTGGGCGGAAACGGACCACTTAAAGCACGTCTTGACAGAAGTAAGAGCTGTGAGAGGGGCAGCAACTTGACCGAAATTACGAATGAAACGCCGATAGAAATTAGCGAAACCTAGAAAGCGCTGCAACTCGACACGTGACCTTGGAACGGGCCAATCACTGACAGCCTGGACCTTAGCGGGATCCATCTGAATGCCTTCAGCGGAAATAACAGAACCGAGAAAAGTGACGGAGGAGACATGAAAGGCGCACTTCTCAGCCTTCACGTAGAGACAATTCTCTAAAAGGCGCTGGAGTACACGTCGAACGTGCTGAACATGAATCTCGAGTGACGGTGAAAAAATCAGGATATCGTCAAGGTAGACAAAAACAAAGATGTTCAGCATGTCTCTCAGTACATCATTAACTAATGCCTGAAAAACAGCTGGAGCATTAGCGAGACCAAACGGCAGAACCCGGTATTCAAAATGCCCTAACGGAGTGTTAAACGCCGTTTTCCACTCGTCCCCCTCCCTGATGCGCACGAGATGGTAAGCGTTACGAAGATCCAACTTAGTAAAGAACCTGGCTCCCTGCAGAATCTCGAAAACTGAAGACATAAGGGGAAGCGGATAACGATTCTTAACCGTTATGTCATTCAGCCCTCGATAATCCACGCAGGGGCGCAGGGTCCCGTCCTCTTCCTTAACAAAAAAGAACCCCGCTTCGGCGGGAGAGGAGGAAGGGACCACGGTACCGGTGTCGAGAGCTACAGACAAATAATCTTCGAGAGCCTTACGTTTGGTAGCCGACAGAGAGTCTAGTCTACCCCGTGGGGGAGTAGTACCCGGAAGGAGATCAATACAACAATCATACGACCGGTGAGGAGGAAGGGAGGTGGCCCTGGACCGACTGAAGACCGTGCGCAGATCATGATATTCCTCCGGCACCCCTGTCAAATCACCAGGCTCCTCCTGTGAAGAGGGGGCAGAAGAACAGGAGGAATAGCAGACACTAAACACTTAACATGACAAGAGACGTTCCAGGAGAGGATAGAATTACTAGACCAATTAATAGAAGGATTATGACACACTAGCCAGGGATGGCCCAAAACAACAGGTGTAAAAGGTGAACAAAAAATCAAAAAAGAAATGGTTTCACTATGATTACCAGAGACAGTGAGGGTTAAAGGTAGCGTTTCACGCTGAATCCTGGGTAGAGGACTACCATCCAAGGCGAACATAGCCGTGGGCTCCCCTAACTGCCTGAGAGGAATGTCATGTTCCCGAGCCCAGGCTTCGTCCATAAAACAGCCCTCCGCCCCCTCCGAGTCTATTAATGCACTGCAGGAAGCTGCCGAACCGGTCCAGCGTAGATGGACCGACAAGGTAGTACAGGAACTTGACGGAGAGACCAGAGTAGTAGCGCTCGCCAGTAGCCCTCCGCTTACTGATGAGCTCTGGCCTTTTACTGGACATGAAATGACAAAATGACCAGCGGAACCGCAATAGAGACAGAGGCGGTTGGTGATTCTCCGTTCCCTCTCCTTAGTCGAGATGCGAATACCCCCCAGCTGCATGGGCTCAACACCTGAGCCAGTGGGGGGAGATGGTAGAGATGCGGCGAGGGGGGACACTGTTAACGCGAGCTCTCTTCCATGAGCTCGGTGACGAAGATCTACCCGTCGTTCTATGCGAATAGCGAGTTCAATCAAAGAATCCACGCTGGAAAGAACCTCCCGGGAGAGAATCTCATCCTTAACCTCAGCGTGGAGACCCTCCAGAAAACGAGCGAGCAATGCCGGCTCGTTCCAGTCACTGGAGGCAGCAAGAGTGCGAAACTCTATAGAGTAATCCGTTATGGATCGATTACCTTGACATAGGGAAGACAGGGCCCAGGAAGCTTCTTTCCCAAAAACAGAACGATCAAAAACCCGTATCATCTCCTCCTTAAAGTTCTGATACTGGTTAGTACACTCAGCCCTTGCCTCCCAGATAGCCGTGCCCCACTCACGAGCCCGTCCAGTAAGGAGAGATATGACGTAGGCGATACGAGCAGTACCCCTGGAGTACGTGTTGGGCTGGAGAGAGAACACAATATCACACTGGGTAAGGAACGAGCGACATTCAGTGGGCTCCCCAGAGTAACACGGTGGGTTATTAATTCTGGGCTCCGGAGACCCGGAAGCCCAGGAGGTAACCGGTGGATCGAGGCGGAGATTGTGAATATCCTCTGAGAGGCCGGAGACTAGGGCGGCCAGGGTCTCAACGGCATGTCGAGCAGCAGACAATTCCTGTTCGTGTCTGCCTAGCATCGCTCCCTGGAACTCGACGGCTGAGTTGAGAGAATCCGAAATCGCTGGGTCCATTCTTGGTCGGATTCTTCTGTTATGCAGGTGAGTGAGGACCCAAAAGTGATATAACGGAAACAGAGTCTTTTAATGTCCAAACAGGGAAAACATAAATCCTCAATCATTACAGGAGAAGTCCAAACAGGGAAAACACAAATCCTCTAGTTTAACAGGAGAGTCCCCCTTCTAGTTGTTGAGGAGAGTTGCAGGGCTAGCGGCAACAGACTGCAGGTCCCTTCGGGTAGGCGCGGGCCGTAGAGGATAGAGACACCTGCTCACACGTAGTATCTGATGACGAGACAGAATACAACTGGACGGAACAAAAGCAAAGCAAACAGTAAACAAGAATCCGACAAGGACAGAAGCAGAAACAGAGAGAGAAATAGAGACTTAATCAGAGGGCAAAATAGGGGACAGGTGTGAAAGAGTAAACAAGGTCGTTAGGAGAATGAGGAACAGCTGGGAGCAGGAACGGAATGATAGAGAGAGAGAGGAATAGAGAGAGAGAAAGAAACCTAATAAGACCAGCAGGGGGAAACGAAGAGAAGAGAAAGCACAGGGACAAGACATGACAATACAATACATGACACCATGTGTTTGATACCATTGCACCTATTCTGCTCCAGCCTTTACCGTGTGCCCGTCCTCCTCAAATAATGTTCCTCCAACCTCCTGTAGCACACATCCTGGTAATCTGTCTGGCCCTGCGGCATTGTGAATGTTGACCTGTTTAAAGGTCTTACATCGGCTACGGAGATTGTGACCACACAGTCATCCGGAATAGCTGGTGCTCACATGCATGCTTCAGTGTTTCTTGCCGTCGAAGCATGCAAAGAAGTCATTTTGCTCATCGGGTAGGCTTGTGTCATTGGGCAGCTCGCGGCTGGGCCTCCCTTTGTAATCCGTAATAGTTTGCAAGCCCTTGTTATGCAGGTGAATGAGGACCCAAAAGCGACTTGGCGAAAACAGAGTCTTTAATCCAGTTTAAGGAAATAGCAATACTCCTAGACAAATCGGAGCGGTAAATAAAGCATAAAAAACAATTCCACTCGTAATCACGAGAACTGACTGGAGACTCGATAATGAACTGCAGGTTGCCTCGGGAAGGCACTTGACCGTAGCAGACTCAGACACCTGCTCACCACGCAGCATCTGAGGGAAACACGACACGACAGGGCGATACAAAGACACAGCACGGTGAACAGTATACAAGGATCCGACAGGACAGAAACGGAAAACAAGGGGAGAAATAGGGACTCTAATCAGGGGAAAAGATAGGGAACAGGTGTGGGAAGACTAAATGATTGATTAGGGGAATAGGAACAGCTGGGAGCAGGAACGGAACGATAGAGAGAAGAGAGAGAGAGAGGGAGAGAGAAAAAGGGGAACGAACCTAAAAAGACCAGCAGGGGGAAAACGAACAGAAGGAAAAGCAAAATGACAAGACAATATAAGACAAAACATGACAGCCCTGCCACATCCGACAAGCTTGTATAGTAGGATTAAATCTTAGTCTTGTTTGGATGCTTTGCCTGTTTGATGGTTTGTCGGGGGGGACGCAGGATTTGTTTTAAACATCTGGATTAGTGTCCCGCTCCTTGAAAATGGCAGCTCTAGTTTTTTTAGCTCAGTGAGGATGTTGACTGTAATCCATGGCTTCTGGTTGGGATATGTACGTACGATCACGATGGGGACAACATCATCGATGCACTTATTGATGAAGCCGGTGACTGATGTGGTATACTCCTCAATGCCATCGGATGAATCGCGGGAACATATTCCAGTCTGTGTCATCTGACCTCATCCGTATTGAGCGAATCACTGACACATCCTGCTTTAGTTTTTGCTTGTAAGCAAGAATCAGGAGGATATAATCACGGTCAGATGGAGGGCGAGCGAGAGCTTTGAAGCCATCTCTGTGTGTGGAGTAAAGGTGGTCTAGAGTTTTTTTTCTTTCTCTGGTCGCATATGTGACATGTTGGAAGAAATTAGGAAAAATGGATTGAAGTTTTCCTGCATTAAAGTCCCCGGCCACTAGGAGCACTGAGTATTTTCTTGTTTGCTTATGGCCTTATATAGCTCGTTGAGTGCGGTCTTAATTCAAGCACCAGTTTGTGGTGGTAAATTGAACAAAACATGTAGATAACTCTCTTGGTAAATAGTGTGGTCTACAGCTTATCATGAGGTCCTCTACTTCAGACTAGCAAAACCTTGAGACTTCCTTAATATTAGAAATTGCGCACCAGCTGTTATTGACAAATAGACACAGTCCACCACCCCTCGTCTTACCGGAGGTAGCTGTTCTGTCTTGCTGATGCACCGAAAACCCAGCAACTGTATATTATCCATTTCGCCAATAGGACGGCTGGTAGAGGCGCGTTACTTACTCGCCGACAAATTCTCACAAGGCTGTCGGATCTGCAGCCCCTGTATTGGCGTCTCCTCTTCATGCGAATGACGGGGATTTGGGCCTGGTCCGGGAGAAGCAGTAAATCCTTTGCGTCCGACTCATTAAATAAAAACTCTTTGTCCAGTTCGAGTTGAATCATTGTTGTTCTGATATCCAGAAGCTCTTTTCGGTCATAAGAGACGGTGGCAGAAACAAAAAACACAAAATAGCACAATTCGTTAGGAGCCCCAAAATGACAGCCATCCCCTCAGACTCCATTATTTCCAAAATTACTCTATCTACCCACCAGACCACCAAGAGGCGGAAAACATCTGACCAGGGGTTGCCAAGAAGAAGCCTAATCCTGACAACCTAACCTATGCCAAAGACAGGAATTTTGAAATGTTCTGTGCTAGCAGTAACATTACCGTCTTCCTATACTATCCTCTGTGACATTTATGTTGTGCAATGTGGCATTGGTTCTCCTTTCTTAGGTCACACACACACACACACACACACACACACACACACACACACACACACACACACACACACACACACACACACACACACACACACACACACACACACACACACACACACACACACACACACACACACACACACACACACACACACACACACACACACACACACACACACACACAGCAGGAGTGATGTTTGGTGTCAGAAGGAACCTGTTGGTGACACAGCCCAGACGTGACCGGTCTGTCCCTGGTACATCTCTTCTCTAAACACAGAGATAGAGCAGAGGCTATGTTCTAGCCTAAAGTCTAAAATAAACTTTTGCGATCCTGGTACCAGGGACCAACTGTGTATGCTAAGGTTTCTCTCCGGCTGAACATTAATGATTGAGCACTATTTTTTTGGACTCCAATCAAGTTGTAGAAGCATCTCAAGGATTATCAATGGAAACAGGATGCACCTGAGCACAATTTCGAGTCTCATAGCAAACGGTCTTAATACTTATGTAAATAAGGTAATTCTGTTTTTTGTTTTTAGTAAATTTTCCTAAAATTCTAAAACCTGTGGTGATTGATATAATCAATTTAAGAATAATGCTGTCACGTAACAAAATGGGGTTAAAGTCAAGGGTTCTGAATACTTTCCGTAGGACACTTCCATCCATGTGTTGCAACACGTCCAAATACTTCAACTATTTTATTTGGCTGATGCACTTTTGCCAGGATATAGTCAGTGCCACCTGTTGAAGTTAGCATAGGGCTAACTTGTACCATGTTATCTGATCGTAGCAGCTCAAATTTAACATTTGGTCACATGTAAGCAGTCCATGCTTTTCACTGGCTAATAAGCATTTTGTGCGTGAGAACCCATTTAACTGTAAAACCAGACTGAACTTCCTGGTTTTACCAATAAATAAGCAAGCTCGAGATACTATGCAGTATCACTGACTGCAAGCTGACATGGTCAAAACATCTCCATCCAGTGGCAATTTTAGCATGTAAATCTTGGTGAAGCAAACTCAAAGACATGTTTTTAGATGCATGCCAGCAAAGCCACAACACAACACTAAACAATACATTCATTGAACTATAACAGTGACAAATGGTGCCAACAAACTTAGGGCCTACATAAAGCTGTCCCAACTGCAGAGCTTTATTTTCAGCACCAAGGAGTGAATCCTTACCACCAATACACCCGGCTATCAGTGGAGCCTTGTTTGCCAGCAAAACAGTTCATTCAGCCTCATTAACTGCCTTTTTAAAAAACATAGCTGATAAGGCTGACTTTCTTAAACAAATGTGGTTTCTACTGACAATTGTGATGTACACACTATGGCATAAGGGAACTACGAGCGGATAAGAGGCAATCCGTAGTTTCGATGAAGACATTAATGCAAAACACCAGTCTCAACGTCAACAGTGAAGAGGTGACTCCAGGATGCTGGTCTTCTTGGCGGAGTTGCAAAGAAAAAGCCATATCTCAAACTGGCCAATAAAAAGAAAAGATTAAGATGGGAAAAAAACACAGACACTGGAAAGAGATATGGCTTTTCCTTTGCAACTCTGCCTGGAAGGCCAGCATCCTGGAGTCGCCTCTTCACTGTTGACGTTGAGACTGGTGTTTTGTGGTACTATTTAATGAAGCTGCCAGTTGAGGACTTGTGAGGCATCTGTTTCTCAAACCAGACACTCAAATGTACTTGTCCTCTTGCTCAGTTGTGCACCGGGGCCTCCCACTTCCTCTTTCAATTCTGGTTAGGGCCAGTTTGCACTGTTCTGTGAAGGGAGTAGTACACGGCGTTGTATGAGACCTTCAGTTTCTGGGCAATTTCTCGCATGGAATAGCCTTCATCTCTCAGAACAAGAATAGACTGACGAGTTTTAGAAGAAAGTTATTTCTTTCTGGACATTTTGAGCCTGTAACGAACCCACATATGCTGATGTTCCAGACACTCAACTAATCTAAAGAAGGCCAGTTTTATTGCTTCTTTAATCAGAAAAAAAAACATTTTCAGCTGTGCTAACATAAATGCAAAAGAGTTTTCTAATGATCAATTAGCCCTTTAAAATGATCAACTTAGATTAGCTAACACAACGTGCCATTGGAACACAGGAGTGATGGTTGATGATAATGGGCCTCTGTACGCCTAAAACAAATCTGCCCTTTCCAGCTACAATAGTAATTTCCAACATTAACCATGTCTACACTGTAATTTAACTGTAAATCAATTTGATATTTTTTGTTACATGTTATATTCTGGTCGCTTTCTTTCTAAAAAATGATCTGTCAAAATTGTTTCAACCCCTATTACTAGCCTGTTCAACCTCTCTTTCGTGTCGTCTGAGATTCCCAAAGATTGGAAAGCAGCTGGGGACACTCTTGACCCAAACTGCTTTGAAATCCAAGTCAACAAATTCATTTTGAATCCCACCGCACCTTCTCCACTATGCATTCTGGTTTCAGAGCTGGTCATGGGTACACCTCAGCCACGCTCAAGGTCCTAAACGATATCTTAACCGCCATCGATAAGAAACAATACTGTGCAGCCATATTCATTGACCTGGCCAAGGCTTTCGACTCTGTCAATCACCACATCCTCATCGGCAGACTCGATAGCCTTGGTTTCTCAAATGATTGCCTCACCTGGTTCACCAACTACTTCTCTGAGAGAGTTCAGTGTGTCAAATCGGAGGGCCTGTTGTCCGAGCCTCTGATAGTCTCTATGCGGGTGCCACAGGATTAAATTCTGACTCTCTTCTCTGTATACATCAATGATGTCGCTCTTGCTGCTGGTGAGTCTCTGAGTCTCTGAGTCTTCCGTGGCCTCCAACTGCTCATAAATACAAGTAAAACTAAATGCATGCTCTTCAACTGATCGCTGCCTGCACCTGCCCGCCCGTCCAACATCCCTACTCTGGAGGGTTCTGACTTAGAATATGTGGAGAACTACAAATACCTAGGTGTCTGGTTAGACTGTAAACTCTCCTTCCAGACTCACATCAAACATCTCCAATCCAAAGTTAAATCTAGAAATGGCTTCATATTTCGCAACAAAGCATCCTTCACTCATACTGCCAAACATACCCTCGTAAAACTGACCATCCTACCAATCCTATAGACTTCGGCAATGTCATTTACAAAATAGCCTCCAATACCCTACTCAATAAATTGGATGCAGTCTATCACAGTGACATCCGTTTTGTCACCAAAGCCCCATATACTACCTACCACTGCAACCTGTACGCTCTCGTTGGCTGGCCCTCGCTTCATACTCGTCGCCAAACCCACTGGTTCCAGGTCATCTACAAGATCCTGCTAGGTAAAGTCCCCCCTTATCTCAGCTCGCTCGCCAACTAACCGCAAACCAGAGGGCATGGCGTATCACTGCGGAATGCTGTGGTAGCCATGCCCGTTAAGTGTGCCTTAATCTAAATACAACCCAGACAGTGACACCAGCAAAGCACCCCCACACATTCATACCTCCTCCTCCATGTTTAACGGTGGGAACCATGCATGCAGAGATCATCGGTTCACCTACTCTGCGTTTCACAAAGACACGGCAGTGTCAAATTTGGAGTCATCAGACCAAAGGACAGATTTCCACGCATCTAATGTCCATTGCTAATGTTTCTTGCCTGAATCAAGTCTATTCTTCTTATTGGTGTCCTTTAGTAGTGGTTTCTTTGCAGCAAATCGACCATGAAGGCCTGATTCACGCGGTCTCCTCTGAACAGTTGATGTTGAGATGTGTCTGTTACTTGAACTTTGAAGCATTTATTTGGGCTGCAATCTGAGGTGCAGTTAATTGCTGATTTTCGTGGCTGGTAACTCTAATGAACTTATCCTCTGCAGCAGAGGTAACTCTGGGTCCTCCTTTCCTGTCATGTCTCTTTGCTTATTTGAGCGTTCTTCCCATAATATGAACTTGGTCTTTTACCAAATAGGGCTATCTTCTGTATACCAACCTTGTCACAAAACAACTGATTGGCTCAAAAAAAAGAGTTAAGAAGGAAAGAAATTCATTGATTATGCTAATTGGATGTACTGATGTCTGATATGGCCATTGTTCATCCAATAAATAAGAAAGAAAAAAAACAGGCTATGCTCAGAGCGTTAAGTCTGGTTTAGGTTAAGGATTTGTGCTCCTACACTGATTAGTTATTTTAGTCTGGTTCAACCAGGTTAACACATCCTCCCTTACAAGGATCAATACAAACAACAGACCATATTCTGCACCAAAGCAGAAAGGCAGGCAGGTAGGCAGTCACTCTCTGCTGCTCTATTTACGAGGCCGAAGAATTCACTCGGGCAGAACTAACACTGCAAAGCCAGTCAGCAGAACTAATCTCATCAAAAATTAAAAGGGTCGCCACGAAGCATGGAGCGAGGAGGCTATGCCTCCCCAGGATCCCAAGGGTCCCACAGAGAACAGGCAAGCAACAAGGTTTTGGGTGGTTGAATGTGTTGTGAAAGTTGGTCACCACAAACCCTATTTTCTTTATACACAGAGATTCAACAGGGACTCTTAGAGATCCATTGACTTGTTGACGTGTTTCTTAATTAACATATAAACAGAGTAAGGCTTAGTTCTCAGAGTAATTTCAGGGACATTCTTCTAAACTATTGCTGCATTTCTCTATTGCTTAATATAGCCTGATGAACTATGAGAAGGTATCAGACATAGTATTTTACACAGACATGCACCAACCTGACCACCCTCTACATCAGGGGTGTCAAACACATTCCACGGAGGGCCGAGTATCTGCAGGTTTTTCTTTTTTCTTTCAATTAAGACCTCGACAACCAGGTGAGGGGAGTTCCTCGCTAATTAGTGATCTTACTTCATTGTGGAGTGAAAACCCGCAGACACTCGGCCCTCTGTGGAATGAGTTTGACACATGCTTTACATGATCTCCTACCACAGAGAAGGGGAGACAGTATTGGCAGAATCCTCCGCAGGTTAACTTCAACTTTTTAATAACCAAATGTGTCTTTTTAAACTGTAATTATTGAAAGCTTGGACTATTTTATTTGATAAGCATCTGCAAATCTTAATCACCAAATGTGCCTTTTTAAACTGTAATTATGTAAGCTCTGACTATTTTAATTGATAAGTATCTGCAAATCTTAAAGTGTAACTTTGCTGTAATTTCTCTAATAAATGTATATATCTTTTCCTGACGCACCAGCATTGACTGTAACCAGCACAATATGGGGCTGCAGGTTGCCTAGTGGTTAGATCGTTGGACTTGTAACCGAAAGGTTGCAAGATTAAATCCCAGAGCTGACAAGGTAAAAATCTGTTGTTCTGCCCCTGAACAAGGCAGTTAACCCACTGTTCCTAGCCTGTCATTGAAAATAAGAATTTGATCTTAACTGACTTGCCTAGTTAAATAAAAGAAAAATGGGAGATTAAAAGTCATCCAGTTTGGCCTTTTTTGATCGAGAGGCCCGCAGTTACAGGGAAACCTCAATACTTTAAAAAAGTAAGACACCATTGAACTGTCTCCCTCTAACAGAGTTTTACAGACAGACGCAGAGTTGTCGAAATACATTAAAAAGTAAGACTAGATTGAACTTTCTCCCTCTTGCTAAGTTTTACAGAGGCCACAGAATGGCTTCGGGAGTCATTTCCTGTTTGCGTTGACGGAAGCGGTGTGATTTACACCAGGGACATCCCGTCGATCAGATGGGACGGTAGAGAAGGATCTCATTTATCCCTGTGGCCTCGCAGGAAATTCCTGCTGTTTCTCTCCCCCTCTGTTTACAAGACGTTCTCTCGCTCCTCTCCCTCCGGAGACCCTCACAGCCTCACTAAGCCACAGGTTGCGTCCCAAGTGGCATCCTACATAGTGCACAACTTTTGACGAGCGCCCCGTGGGCCCTGGTAAAAAAAGAAGAAGTTGTGCACTATATTGGGAATAGGGTGGCATTTGGGACACACAATGTGCAAAGAGAGAGAAAAAACAGACCCAATACCAAATCCCCTTCATTTCTCCGTCTTCATTTTGATCACATTGTCCTTACTTTCTCCATGTTTTCCACCCAAACTCAGTGAGATCTGCCAGGATAGTGTTATGGATAGCTCATGGTCTAATAAGCTAATTCAAGATTTAGATTGAGGGAGAATTCAGTGGTTTTCAGTAGAGTAAAGTGAGGGAAAAGGTAGGAGTGCATACAGTATGATACAAAATAAATCTTTCACCTAGTGTAAAGCATGGTCATATTCCTATGCCATATAAGGTGAACAGACTGGGGATCTGTGTCCCAAGTGGCATTCCCTATGTAGTGCACTTCTTTTACCAGGGCCCAATGCAATTGCACATTCGATGTATGTACTGTATGAGCCTAGTATGTTGATATTGCTAACTGCATATGTTTTTACAAAACTGTATGTTGTAAATAGTATGTAGTACGAAATACACAGGATGTAGTTTTAGTAAGTGGTAGGCAAGGCCCGGGAGACCTGTGAGGCGGGATAGGGGTCAATTTGACTAGCCTAGCCTACTGAAACAGATTGAATCAGAGAACCATTCCGCTCCTATTTCTTTGTAAAGCATTTATTTACTTCGGGTGGTACTGGTAGTTATTGTTAACTGTAAGGCGACAAATTTAAGAAAAAGTACCTCCATTAGTTACATAATAGCCTGTTGGAAATCAGCCATATCAAACTTGCAATGAGGAATTACATGTGGGCAGTGGACAGCGGAAGTTTGAATTTGACCGTCTGAATACATGAGAAACTTGAATGAGTCTGAAATCCATCCAGTGTTATTTGAGTCTTTTCAGTTCGATGACAAATTCATTAACATTTTGTTTGATCTGTTTTCTCCCAATCAAATGAGGACTTCTACGTAGCGTATACATCTGTGCCCATACAATACAAACAATAGTGTAACAATGTGAATCATACAAATAACATGCAGCATGCAACATCCATCTCCTTCCACCTCTGCCACTGTGGACCAGAGGGTCAAACAATAGTGAACAGAGGTGAAAGTCCCATCAGACCCAGTGAGTGAAACTTGACTCTTGTTTCCCTGGCAACAGAGACCGAGTGTTTTTAACAGTTTGTTTGATCTTCACTCACTTTGGTTTTCTGAACCTTTCTCCTCAACACTTGTTTCCAAATTGTGCATCACTGGTCTTAAATACAAAATCCTATTGACTGTGTTAAAGAATGGCTTATAAATTCTCAAAATAGCATGTTCTTACCTCATAGGGGAAGCAATGGTAGTAAAGGGGCGTATACTGTACACTGTGTGTGTGTGTGTGTGTGTGTGTGTGTGTGTGTGTGTGTGTGTGTGTGTGTGTGTGTGTGTGTGTGTGTGTGTGTGTGTGTGTGTGTGTGTGTGTGTGTGTGTGTGTGTGTGTGTGTGTGTGTGTGTGTGTGTGTGTGTGTGTGTGTGTGTACGTATATACATGCGGTTTTAAGGGGGGCTGTAAAAGGTGGAGAAACTGGTGTGTAAAATGTTCAAGAGTTCCAAAGTGAAGTGCATTACACACAGGTCCCCCCATGAGGCCTGTTGCATTACTCGGCTGCCCATCGCCTCTCATCAGGGCCAGCTTGGCTGAGGCCTACTTAGCAGTGTGAATATTTCATGGCCTCTTCTCCCCCGCCTATACCACCCTGTCGCTTTCTGTTTGGAGGTACATCTAAGGGCCTCCCTGGCTCCACCCAACTCAGCCCACAGCCCATGCGTTATTCAGGGACCTTTCCACATTTCCTCATGTCGCTCTCCATCCCACCCTCCCACACTCCGTTGCCCACCCTCTCCTTACTTTCTTCTCTCTATCTCTCCCACTCCTCTCTGATTCTAAAAACAGGTGAAAGGCAGGCTCTCTGAGCTGTAGAGGATGAAGAGGGAGGGAAAGAAGGAGGAAGAAGAGGGGGAAGAGGGCAATGACAGCACAGTTCTTACAGATCTCCTACTCACCTGCCATCTCCCTTTCTATACTTTCTGCTCCCTTACAATATTTAGGGTTATATTTGTTTCCTCTGAGTTGAAGATAACAGAGATGATGAAAGATGAGATGAGATGATGAACACAAGGCCTTGTAAATCTCTTCATGTATGTACCTCCCTCTCACTTTGTCTATCACAAACAGAGGATCCAATAGGTCCCAGACGTGCTCAATGGGATTGAGATCCGGGCTCTTCGCTGGTCATGGCAGAACACTGACATTCCTGTCTTGCAGGAAATCACGCACAGAACGAGCAGTATGGCTGGTGGCATTGTCATGCTGGAGGATCATGTCGGGATGAGCCTGCAGGAAGGGTACCACATGAGGGAGGAGGATGTCTTCCCTGTAACGCACAGCGTTGAGATTTCCTGCAATGACAACAAGCTCAGTCCGATGATGCTGTGACACACCGCCTCAGACCATGACGGACATCCACCTACAAATTGATCCCGCTCCAGAGTATAGGCCTCGGTGTAATGCTCATTCCTTCGATGATAAACGCAAATCCGACCATGACTTGTCAGTGAAGAGCACTTTTTGCCGGTGATGTCTGCTGAGGACCTGCCTTACAACAGGCCTACAAGCCCTCAGTCCAGCCTCTCTCAGCCTATTGCGGATAGTCTGAGCACTGATGGAGGGATTGTGCATTCCTGGTGTAACTCGGGCAGTTGTTGTTGCCATCCTGTACCTGTCCCATCTTAGGTGTCTCACAGTACGGACATTGCAATTTATTGCCCTGGCCACATCTGCAGTCCTCATACCTCTTTACAGCCCTCATGCCTCCTTGCTGCATGCCTAAGGCACATTCACGCAGATGAGCAGGGACTCTGGGCATCTTTCGTTTGGTGTTTTTCAAAGTCAGTAGAAAGGCCTCTTTAGTGTCCTACATTTTCATAACAGTGACCTTAATTGCCTACCGTCTGTAAACTGTCTTAATGACCGTTCCACAGGTGCATGTTCATTAATTGTTTATGGTTCATTGAACAAGCATGGGAAACAGTATTTAAACCCTTTACAATGAAGATCTGTGACATTATTTGGATTTTTACGAATTATCTTTGAAAGACAGGATCCTGAAAAAGGGATGTTTATTTTTTTGCCAAGTTTATAATATTATATACTGCATTTGTATTTGTATCATCCCAACCCACTGTCATTGCAATTCTGTTCCAAAACAAAGCCGTTTTGACAGTATTTTTAAGTACTTCCACAGTGTTGACTCTGACCTTGAGCCTCTTTGGAAAATCATTGGCAACACCTTTCTGCTCCAGTTGTACATTGACACTTGGGTTACACAAGAAAAATGACACTGCATTAGTGGGGGGGAGTCAATAAGATCAGGACCCTGGCCCGTATTCACAAAGCGTCTCAGAGTAGGAATGCTGATCTAGGATCAGTTTGGCCTTTTAGATTATGACAAATAAGACTATTATGGGGGGGTAGTGGAAGGGGCTTCTTCTCTGAGTGAAATTCCACTTTTTACTCATCAACTGCCCTTATATGAAGACAGGGCATCACATACCAGTCGAATGCCATTCGATTTTCAGCGCTCTAGGTAACATCCCAGCTAGCACATTTGGTTTCTTGGAAGTTGTGGCAACGTATGTTTTTGGTTTCACGTTGGTTGTGAAGACAAAGACAGTTTCCTAACTGGTAAAACATTTTTTTTTTACATTCTTAGAACAGAAGTGAACATTCACCTGTTCTGGGAATGTTTGTTTTTGGCTTCCACGGAGGTTCTGAGAAGGTTTTACTCCGGTTCCTTACCAGTTTTCCTGGGAGGTTTTAATAAAGATCTGAGAATAGAAATTATAGGTATTTTGAAGTTAATTAAAGAACATTCTCTAAATGTTGTGAAAGTTTTGTTATGGTTATTATAGAACGTTTTCTTAACACTAAGAGCAAAATGTATAATAAACCCACATGCTTCAAGATGTCCACAATCATCCCGTGCCCAAAAAAGGGAATGTAACTGAACTGAATGACTACCGACCAGTAGCACTCACTTCCGTCATCACTAAGTGCTTCGAGAAGCAAGTCAAAGACCATATCACCTCCTCCCTCCCCGACACACTCAACCCTCTCCAATTCGCCTACCGCCCTCACAGATCCACAGATGACACAATTGCCATTGCACTGCACAATGTCATTACCCACCTGGACAAAAGGAATGCATATGTGAGGATGCATTTCATCGACCACAGCTCAGCCTTCAATACCATAGTGCCCTATAAACTCATTGCAAAGTGTGCATCCTCAGTCCCCTCCTGTATTCCCTGTATACCCATGACTGTGTGCCTCACACAGTTCCAACTCCATCATCAAGTTCGCTGACAACACGACAGTAGTAGGCCTGAATGGCAACAACGACGAGACAGCCTATAGGGAGGAGGTAGGCACTCTGACAGTGTGATGCCAGGTAAACAACCTCTCCCTAAACGTCAACAAAACAAAGGAGCTGATTGTGGACTTCAGGAGGATCCAGGCTGGACACGCCCCCATCCTCATCAACTGAGCCTCTGTGGAGACGGTCCATAACTTCAAATTCGTCAGTGTATACATCTCAGAGAAGCTGAAATTATCCAACCAGACGGGCACAGCAGTGAAGAAAGCACGACCGCAACTCTTCAACCTCAGGATGCTGAAGAGATTTGGCCTGTTGCCGAGGGCCCTCACAGTGTTCTACAGGAGCACCAGCAAGATCGTACTGTCAGTCTGCATCCCTGCCTGGTATGGACACTCCACTGCCGCAAGGTGCTTCAGAGGGTGATACGCACAGCCAAGCGCACCATTGGTGTTGCAGGAGGGCCAAGATCATCAGGGACCCCAGCCCCCCCAAGCCATGCCATGTTCTTCCCTCTTCCATCACTTAGACGGGGGCAGTACAGGAGCATGTCAAAGACTGGAAGAGTGGTTTCTACCCCCAGACCATCAGGCTTGCCACCATCAGTCAGCTACCCACTCCCTCCTGCAACCCCCCCCCCTAGACCTTTACTCTGCCCACACTCCAATGACATTCATCACTGTTGCAGTTGTTAATGTACAGTTGAAGTTAGAGGTTTACATACACCTTGGCCAAATTCAGTTCTGCCCTCAAATTTTCTATGGTATTGCGGTCTGAGCTTTGTTATGGCCACTCCAATACCTTGACTTTGTTGTCCTTAAGCCATTTAGCCACAACTTTGGAAGTATGCTTGGGGTCATTGTCCATTTGGAAGGCCCATTTGCAACCAAGCTTTAACTTCCTGACTGATGTCTTGAGATGTTGCTTCAATATATCCAAATAATTGTATTTGTGAAGTGCACCATTCCCTCCTGCAGCAAAGCACCCCCACAACATGATGCTGCCACCCCCGTGCTTCACGGTTGGGATGGTGTTCTTTGGCTTGCAAGCCTCCCCTTTTTTCCTCCACACATAACGATGGTCATCATGGCCAAACAGTTCTATTTTTGTTTCATCAGACCAGAGGATATTTCTCCAAGAAGTACAATCTTTGTCCCCGTGTGCAGTTGCAAACTGTAGTCTGGCTTTTTTATGGCGGTTTTGGAGCAGTGGCTTCTTCCTTGTTGAGCGGCCATGCAGTTTATGTCGATTATAGGACTATTTTTACTGTGGATATAAATACTTTTCTACCGGTTTCCTCCAGCATCTTCACAAGGTCCTTTGCTGTTGTTCTGGGATTGATTTGCACTTTTCGCACAAAAGTACATTCATCTCTAGGAGACAGAACGAGTCTCCTTCCTGAGCGGTTTGACGGCTGCATGGTCCCATGGTGTTTATACTTGCATATTATTGTTTGTTTTGATGAACATGGTAAATTCAGGCGTTTGGAAATTGCTCCCAAGGATGAACCAGACTTGTGGAGGTCTATAATTGTTTTCTGAGGTCTTGGCTGATTTATTTAGACTTTCCCATGATGTCAAGCAAAAAGGCACTGAGTTTGAAGGTAGGCCTTGAAATACATCCACAGGTACACCTCCAATTGACTCAAATGATGTAAATTAGCCTAACAGAAGTTTCTAAAACCATGACATAATTTTCTGGAATTTTCCAA
The DNA here is from genome assembly GCF_021184085.1 of Oncorhynchus gorbuscha. Lineage (NCBI taxonomy): Eukaryota > Metazoa > Chordata > Actinopteri > Salmoniformes > Salmonidae > Oncorhynchus > Oncorhynchus gorbuscha. The sequence goes on from NC_060173.1 coordinate 55,000,265, forward strand.
GCTGTTTAAAGGCACAGTCAACTTAGTGTATGTAAACTTCTGACCCACTGGAATTGTGATACAGTGAATTATAAGTTAAATCATCTGTCTGGAAACAATTTTTGGAAAAATGACTTGTGTCATGCACAAAGTAGATTTCCTAACCGACTTGACAAAACTATAGTTTGTTAACAAGAATTTTGTGGAGTGGTTGAAAAACGAGTTTCAAACCTAAGTGTATGTAAACTTCCGACTTCAACTCTATATTATCATTTCAATCTTTATGATAATACAGTAAAAATAATTTCACTTGGTCCCCACACCCGCTCAATGGTCATTTAGTCTGACTACTGCTCCCCCTGTAGTCATTCCCCCGCACCCTCCCAACAGTCTTTACTCTGCCGCCATCCCAATGGACATATATTTATCACTGCTATTATGATGCAGTTATGATGCTATTTCTATTGTTTCTTTGTTTTTACCATTTTCATTGTTTTTATTTATTTCACTTAGTTCACTGTTTCCTCTAAAAGGTTTCTTCCAAGGTTCCTGCCTTTCTAGGGAGTTGTTCCTAGCCACTGCTAGGCTGGGTATATGTGTAAGCATTTTATGACAACTACTGATGTAAAAAGGGCTTTATAAAATAATTGGGATTGATTGAGTAACAAGATAGAGGTTAGAGAGCATTTGCTGACGCTGATAACGGAATGTATATGTTTTTAAATAACGTTTTCTGAACGTTAAACATTTTCTTGTGTTTTTTGATGAATAATTTTCTTAAATTTTTTTCCCAGAATATTGCCAAGAACTGACATAAAGAGAACCATACATTCTCTGAACGTTTTGAAAACATTGCTTAAGTCACACCATTTTTGAGAACGTTCCCAGAATGTAGGAAAAATATGCCATTTAAATAGAACTGCAGAACAACGTTGTTTCTTAACGTTCTCGGAACATTATCAACAATTCAATTAAATGTAACCATGTTAAACATTTTAGGAAATGTTCTGGTGTACTATTTAAATTCCACAAAAATTATGTTTTTTGTCAAGTTCCTTAAATGTGCTGAGAATGTTCCAAAGCCAAGCAACTGTACTGCACCATTCTTAGAAAGTTGTGGGATGGTTGTATGCAAAAGAAGCATAGGACAACTATGCACACTCACCAAGCTCTAAGAAACATATGGTTTTCAGAACATTATGTGCTAGCTGCGATTACTGCACAGAAAATCATACAACATGGGAACAAGGCCAAATTATTACATATGTTTGACCCTTCGTACATAAAATGTACTTAATCATCATCACAATCTTCATCCTCTTCATCCTGAAAAGCCATGCTGAAAAGCCAACAATTAGAGCAATATTAGTAGTAATATGTAAGTACATTGGAGGGTGTACAATGCAGTAAGTTACTGGGTACCAGTGGAGGCTGCTGAGGGGAGGACGGCTCATAATAATGGCTTGAACAGAGCGAATGCAATGGCATCAAGCCATGTGTTTGATGTATTTGATACCATTCCACTGATTCCGCTCCAGCCATTACCACGAGCCAGTCCTCCCCAATTAAGGTACCACCAACCTCCGGTGCTGGGTACAGTACAGTATATCTTGAAGCTAGTGCCCCAGGACACTACAGATTCTCTGTGTGTGTGCTGCTCTCTACTGGAGAACAGAGAAAATGCTTTGGGATGTCAATAAGAGCAATGGATGTGAAAGACTGCACAATGGGAAGAATCTCAATTGCATTTCCTTGATTCCCCGTGTCCTTGGCTCCTTCTCAAAACCCATTGGATGAGAAGGTCAGAAAATCCAATGGGGTTTGAGAAGGATAAGGGAGGACAGGGGGAATCAAGGAAATGCAATTGAGATTCTCCCATGCTACACAAACCATGCATATAGTAGGCTGTGCAGAGGAGGCTGGTGGGAGGAGCTATAGGAGGACAGGCTCATTATAACAGCTGGAATGTAATTAATGGAATGTAGCCAAACATGTGGATTCCATATGTTTGATGTGTTTGATACCGTTCCATTTATTCCCTTCCAGCCATTAGAATGAACCCATCCTCCTATAGTTCACAGTTTACAGGGGTGAGTTTTCAAATGTGGCATTAGCCTGATACCAGGGAGTTGGGGAAGGAGATACCAAAGCCCCATCTCTCCCTATAACAACCTCTGTGGGAAAGAGGGGGTATTGGTCTTAAGGGTCCATGCCCCTAGAAGCTTTTGGAGGTCCTCCTGCCTCCTCAGCCTCACTTTCCCACCCTGACGTCACCTAGCTGGGGTAGACATAGAGAGAGCGAGACCGAGGGCCAGACGACTGGTGGTGTGGAATATGATATGCTTTTTTGGCAGGCTATTGCATGGATGTGTATGACTGGGTTTAGCAAGCAGTGCAATGCAAAAGAGGCTACAAACAAACTATGATGTTCATTCTCACAAAAGATGTGATAATGATGTATTATGCGGCAAAGGGGGTTTACTGTGATTTGTATACGATGTGTCAATCTCATGCTATTAACCCTACCACCTTTGTGTGTAAGCCCCCTCCCCTGTTTTATTGTCACATACACTGGATAGGTGCAGTGAAATGTGCTGTTGTACAGGGTCAGCAATAGTAGTATGGCACCCCTGGAGCAAATTCTGTCAGCATGTTGGCTTGGGTATTCCAACCAGCAACCTTTCGGTGACTGGTCTAGCGCTCTAACTGCTAGAATATTTGCAGCCCCAAATCCATCCTGGACTCAGGGGTAGACGTAACATAGTAAATGTGAGTCTGGAACACTCCAATTAGTATGATATGTTACGTTTTGTATGGTATGTATCAGAGATGGAAACTTAAGTCTGAGACTCGGACTCGAGTGGCACTTCTTAGGGCTGAGATCCCGCTAACGGGATCGATATGACAACAGCCAGTGAAAGTGCAGGGCACCAAATTCAAATCAACAGAAATCTTAGAATTAAAATTCCTCAGACATACAAGTATTTCACACCATTTTAAAGATACACTTCTTGTTAATCCCACCACAGTGTCCGATATAGGCTTTATGGCGAAAGCACCACAAACAATTGTTAGGTCAGGGCCAAGTCACAGAAAAACAGAGACATTTTTCCAGCCAAAGAGAGGAGTCACAAAAATCAAAAATAGAGATAGAATTAATCACTAACCTTTGATGATCTTCATCAGATGACACTCATAGGACTTCATGTTACACAATACATGTATGTTTTGTTCGATAAAGTTCATATTTATATATAACTATCTCAGTATACATTGGCGAATTATGTTCAGTAGTTCCAAAACATCTGGTGATTTTGCAGAGCCACATCAATTTACAAAAATACTCATTATAAATGTTGATGAAAATACAAGTGTTATACATGGAACTTTAGATACACTTCTCCTTAACTTTTTATGGCTGCAGGGGCAGTATTGAGTAGCTTGGATGAAAAGGTGCCCATTATAAATGGCCAGCTCCTCAGTCTCAGTTGGTAATATATGCATATTATTATTAGTATTGGATAAAAAACACTAAAGTTTCCAAAACTATCAAAATATTGTCTGTGAGTATAACAGAACTGATATTGCAGGCGAAACCCTGAGAAAAATCAAAGCAGGAAGTGACTTATATTTTGAAAACTCCATGTTCCATAGCCTCCCTTTGCTCCATTTAAAGGGATATGAACCAGATTCATTTTCCTATCACTTCTTCAAGGTGTCAACAGTCTTCAGACATAGTTTCAGGCTTTTATTTTGAAAAATGAGCCAGAACGATAACATCGCGTCAAGTGGTCACATCGCGCAACAGAGTTTGGATAGGTATTGCTTTTCCCTCTCCTACTGTGAAAGACATTTGCGGTTGATATATTATTGATTATATATTTTAAAAACAACCTGAGGATTGATTATAAAAAACGTTTCACATGTTTCTGTGGACATTATGGAAACTATTTGGAATTTGTCTGCATTGTCGTGGCTTCTCTTTCCTGTGGATTTCTGAACATAACACAACAAACAAACGGAGGTATTTTGGATCTAAAATTAATCTTTATGGAACAAAAGGAACATTTGTTGTGTAACGGGGAGTCTCGTGAGTGAAAACATCCGAAGATCATCAAAGGTAAACGATTAATTTGATTGCTTTTCTGATTTTCGTGACCGAGCTACCTGATGCTAAGTGTACTTAATGTTTTATCATGCGATCGATACATTTACACAAACAATTGGATTGCTTTCGCTGTAAAGCATAATTTCTAAATCTGACACGACAGGTGGATTAACAAAAGGCTAAACTGTGTTTTCCTATATTGCACTTGTGATCTCATGAAAATAAATATTTATGGTAATATTTATTGTATGTAGCGCTATGCTATTCAGCGGTTGTTGATGACACTTATCCCGATATCGGGATTATAGCCATAACAAGTTAATGCAACCGCTGTATCAGATTTCAAAAAAGCTTTACGGAAAAAGCAAAACCATGCAATAATCTGAGTACGGCGCTCATAGACCAAATAAGCCAAAAAGATATCTGCCATATGGTGCAGTCAACAGAAGTCAGAATTAACATTATAAATATTCACTTACCTTTGATGATCTTCATCAGAATGCACTCCCAGGAATCCCAGTTCCACAATAAATGTTTGTTTTGTTCGATAATGTCCATCATTTATGTTTCAATTCCTCCTTGTTGTTAGCGCGTTCGGCCCAGTAATCCAACTTCATGACGCACGAGCAGACCAAAAGTCCAAAAGTTCTGTTAACAGTCCATAGAAACATGTCAAACAAAGTGTAGAATCAATCTTTAGGATGTTTTTAACATAAATCTTCAATAATTTTCCAACCGGAGAATTCCTTTGTCTGTAGAATTGCGATAGAACAGAGCTCGCTCTCACATGAACGAGCATCACGAGCTCAAGGAATTCTGGTAGACCTCTGACTCATTCCCCTCTCATTCATCCCCACTTCACAGTAGAAGCATCAAACAAGGTTTTAAAGACTGTTGTCATCTAGTGTAAGCCTTAGGAAGTGCAACATGACCAATATCCCACTGTATCTTCAATAGGGAATGCGTTGAAAAACGACCAACCGCAGATTTCCCACTTCCTGGTTAGTTTTTTTTTCTCAGGTTTTTGCCTGCCATATGAGTTCTGTTATACTCACATACATCATTCAAACAGTTTTTAGAAACTTCAAAGTGTTTTCTATCCATATATAATATGCATATATTAGCAACTGGGACTGAGTAGCAGGCACCTCTGGGCACCTCATTCATCCAAGCTACTCAATACTGCCCCCAGCCATAAGAAGAACTTTTTGATGCACCCATTCCGTTAGTGGGATCATTTTTCGTCAACATCCACTGAATTGCAGAGCGCCAAATTCAAATTAAATTACTAAAAATATTTAATTTTCATGAAATCACAAGTGCATCATTGTAAACAGCTAGCAGCCAAGTAGATTGGTCACGAAAGTCAGAAAAGCAATAAAATGAATTGCTTACCTTTGATGATCTACAGATGTTTGCACTCACAAGACTCCCAGTTACACAATAGATGTTCTTGGATATTGGTGTGCAAAAGAGCAGAAAAGTAAATAAATAAAAACAGTATGGGGATGAGGTAGGTAAAAATGGGTGGGCTATTTGCCGATAGACTATCTACAGCTGCAGTGATCAGTTAGCTGCTCAGATAGCAGATGTTTGAAGTTGGTGAGGGAGATAAAAGTCTCCAACTTCAGCGATTTTTGCAATTCGTTCCAGTCACGGGCAGCAGAGAACTGGAACGAAAGGCGGCCAAATGAGGTGTTGGCTTTAGGGATGATCAGTGATATACACCTGCTGGAGCGCGTGCTACAGATGGGTGTTGCCATCGTGACCAGTGAACTGAGGTAAGGCGGAGCTTTACCTAGCATGGACTTGTAGATGACCTGGAGCCAGTGGGTCTGGCGACGAATATGTAGCGAGGGCCAGCCGACTAGAGCGTACAAGTCGCAGTGGTGGGTGGTATAAGGTGTTTTAGTGACAAAACGGATGGCACTTTGATGAACTGCATCCAGTTTGCTGAGTAGAGTTTTGTAAAAAATAACCTGAGGATTGATTATTAAAAAAATGTTTGACATGTTTCTACGAACTTTATGGATACTATTTGTAATTTTCATCTGCCCGGTCGTGACCGCTCGAGCCTGTTGATTTCTGAACATAACGCGCCAACCAAATGGAGGTATTTTGGATATAAAAATAGAAATGAAATAAAAAATAAAATAAAAAAATAAAAAATAATCAATAATATTTCAACTGGACTGTACCTTCTTCAATAGGAGAGAGAGAAAATGTCTGCTCCAAGCTGTTACACATGCAAAACGCTGCTGGCACCCAGCCATACAATGATGCGATGTGATCTTTTTCGCTCATTTCTCAAAATAAAGGCCTGAAACTATATCTAAAGACTGTTCACAACATGTGGAAGCCATAGGAAAAAGGAATCTGGTTGATATCCCTTTAAATGGAGCGAAGGCAGGCAATGGAACAGAGAGCTTTCAGGAAAAACATGGGGTGGTGTAGATCTGCTGCACTTATTTTATCAGCCTGCCTCACAATACCATATCCTATTGTTTTTGTTGTAATTACCGCCACATCAGACCATAGTATTTTAGGGCTCGATTTAAAAAATACAATAAAATCTGCGGTATAGCACAATTTAAAGGAAATGTTCCCGCGATCACAGAGCAAATTCACTGTAAACGCTGCATATGTTGGCTCAGTTGGAAAATGACTTTTACGTTTTAGTCACACTATATCGTGGATCTTCAGGCCTATGTAGAACCAGAACCCCCATCAGGAGCTAGCCAGCTAACTAGCTGTCTTCACAGTTAACTCGGACAACAGCCAACCTCAGCTCGGTCAATACCTGCCAGTCTGCACAGCGTGATATCAACCCAGAGCATATCAGACTGCTTTTTCTCTACCACATCTCCGGATTCCTACCACAAGCTCTGAACCTTTACACCGGATCATCACAGCTAGCTAGCTGCAATCCGAGTTGCTACTCCTGGCTAACGTCTCTGTCCCGAAGCAAGCACCAGTTAGCCTTGAGCTAGCCTCGAGCTAGACCCATCTCCCGGCTTGCCGAAGAGGTCCACCAGCTAATTCTTGGGCTACGATACCTCTTTTGCCAATTGGCCTGGACCCTTTACTGCCGACACAGAGCCCCGCCGATCCATCATGACTGGTCTGCTGACATAATCGTCCGAGTTGCTTTCAACAGGCTCTTCCATTGCGACATCGCCGCAGGCCCATCTGCTAGCCCCGGCCCGCGAGCTGTCTGAATCGCCGTGACTCCAGCTCGCCTAGCGTAGTAGCGACTACTGAATCGGATCCCTGACTCACCTACTGTTAATCATTGGACCCTAAGATCACTCAGCTACACATGCCTCTCCCTAATGTCAATATGCCTTGTCTATTGCTGTTTTGGTTAGTGATTATTGTCTTATTTCACAATAGAGCCCCCAGCCCTGCCCAATATGCCTTAGATAGCCCTTTGGTCCCACCCCCCCCACACATGCGGTGAACTCACCTGGCTTAACTGGTGCCTCTAGAGACACAACCTCTCATCACTCAATGCCTAGGTTTACCTCCACTGTACTCACATCCTACCATACTCTTGTCTATACATTATACCTTGAATCTATTATTCCACGCTCAGAAATCTGCTCCTTTTACTCTGTTCTGAACGCACAAGATGACCAGTTCTTATAGCCTTTAGCCGTACCCTTATCCTACTCCTCCGTTCCTCTGGTGATTTGGGGTTAACCCAGGCCCTGCAGCCCCCAGCACCACTCCCATTCCCCATGCACTCTCATTTGTTGACTTCTGTAACCATAAAACCCTTGGTTTCATGCATGTTAACATCAGAAGCCTCCTCCTTAAGTTTGTTTTATTCACTGCTTTAGTGCACTCCGCAAACCCGGATGTCTTAGCCTTGTCTGAATCCTGGTTTAGGAAGGCCACCAAAAATCTTGAAATTTCAATCCCCAACTACAACATTTTCCGACAAGATACAACTGCTAAAGGGGGCGGAGTTGCAATCTACTGCAGAGAAAGCCTGCAGAGTTCTGTCATACAACCCAGGTCTGTGCCCAAACAATTCAGCCTTCTACTTTTAAAAATCCACCTTTCCACGCCTCCCGGGTGGCGCAGTGGTTAAGGGCGCTGTACTGCAGTGCCAGCACTGCCACCAGAGGCTCTGGGTTTGCGCCCAGGCTCTGTCGTAACCCGGCTGGCTTCCGGGATTGGATGCGCGCTGTGTTAAGAAGCAGTGCGGCTTAGTTGGGTTGTGTATCGGAGGACGCATGACTTTCAACCTTCGTCTCTCCCGAGTTGTAGCGATGAGATAAGATAGTAGCTACTAAACAATTGGATACCACGAAATTGGGGAGAAAACAGGGTAAAAAAATTCATATATATTTTTTAAATCCACCTTTCCAGAAACAAGTCTCTTACTGTTGCCGCTTGTTAAAGACCCCCTGAGCCCCCAGCTGTGACCTGGACACCATATGTGAATTGACTGCCCCCCATCTATCTTCAGAGTTCGTACTGTTAGGTGACCTAAACTGGGATATGCTTAACACCCCGGCCGTTCTACAATCTAAGCTAGATGCCCTGCATCTCACACAAATTATCAAGGAACCTATCAGGTACAACCCTAAATCCGTAACCATGTGCACCCTCTTAGATATCATTCTGACCAACTTGCCTTCTAAATTTATCTCTGCCGTCTTCAACCAGGATCTCCGTGATCACTGCCTCATTGCCTGCATCCGTTATTGGTCCGAGGTCAAACAACCACCCCTCACTATCAAACGCTCCCTAAAACACTTCAGCGAGCAGGCCTTTCTAATCGACCTGGCCCGGGTATCCTGGAAGGACATTGACCTCATCCCGTCAGTAGAAGATGCCTGGTTGCTCTTTAAAAGTGCTTTCCTCACCATCTTAAATAAGCATGCCCCATTCAAAAAAAGGTAGAACTAAGAATAGATATTGCCCTTGGTTCACCCCAGACTTGACTGCCCTTGACCAGCAAAAAAACATATTGTGGCGTTCTGCATTAGCATCGACATATGCATCTTTTCAGGGAAGTCAGGAACCAATATACACAGTCTGTTAGGAAAGCTAAGGCTAGCTTTTTCAAACATAAATTTGCATCCTGTAGCACTAACTCCAAAAAGTTTTGGGACACTGTAAAGTCCATGGAGAATAATAGAACCTCCTCACAGCTGCCCACTGCACTGAGGCTAGGAAACACTGTCACCACCGATAAATCGACGATAATCGATCATTTCAAAAAGCATTTTTCAACGGTTGGCCATGCTTTCCACCTGGCTACCCCTACCCCGGCCAACAGCTCTGCACCCCCTGCAGCAACTTGCCAAAGCCACCCCCCGCTTCTCCACGCAAATCCAGATGGCTGATGTTCTGAAAGAGCTTTAAAATCTGGATCCCCACAAATCAGCTGGGCTAGACAATCTGGACCCTCTCTTTTTAAAATTATCCACCGGAATTGTTGCAACCCCTATTACCAGCCTGTTCAACCTCTTTCGTATCGTCTGAGATCCCTAAAGATTGGAAAGCTGCCGAGGTCTTCCCCCTCTTCAAAGGAGGAGACACTCTCGACCCTAACTGTTACAGACTTATATCCATCCTGCCCTGCCTTTCTAAAATCTTCAAAAGCCAAGTTAACAAACAGATCACCGACCAATTCGAATCCCACTGTATCTTCTCCACTATGCAATCTGGTTATGGTTGCACCTCAGCCACACTCAAGGTCTTAAACGATATAACCGCCATCGATAAAAAACGGTCTGCCTACCCATGTGAGAGACGCAGATTCGGTCTCCACTTTTAAGTCTTTATTGAAGATTCATCTCTTCAGTAGGTCCTATGATTGAGTGTAGTCTGGCCCAGGAGTGTGAAGGTGGACGGAAAGGCACTGGAGCAACGAACCGCCCTTGCTGTCTGTGCCTGGCCGGTTCCCCTCTCTCCACTGGGATTCTCTGCCTCTAGCCCTATTACAGGGGCTGAGTCCCTGGCTTACTGGTGCTCTTCCATGCCGTCCCTAGGAGGGGTGCGTCATGTTGAGTCACTGACGTGATCTTCCTGTCTGGGTTGGCGCCTCCCCTCTGCCTTGTCTCAGGATGGTAAGTTGGTGGTTGAAGATATCCCTCTAGTGGTGTGGGGGCTGTGCTTTAGCAAAGTTGGTGGGGTTATATTGTGCCTGTTTGGCCCTGTCCAGGGGTATCATCGGAGGGAGCCACAGTGTCTACTGACCCCTCCTGTCTCAGCCTCCAGTATTTATGCTGCAGTAGTTTATGTGTCGGGGGGCTAGGGTCAGTTTGTTATATCTGGAGTACTTCTCCTGTCCTATTCGGTGTCCTGTGTGCTCTCTCTAATTCTCTCTTTCTCTCTTTATTTCTCTCGGAGGACCTGAGCCCTAGGACCATGCCTCAGGACTACCTGACATGATGACTCCTTGCTGTCCCCAGTCCACCTGGCCGTGCTGCTGCTCCATGCTGGTCATTTATGAACATTTGAACATCTTGGCCATGTTCTGTTATAATCTCTACCTGGCACAGCCAGAAGAGGACTGGCCAGCCCTCATAGCCTGGTTCCTCTCTAGGTTTCTTCCTAGGTTCTGGCCTTTCTATGGAGTTTTTCCTAGCCACCGTGCTCCTACACCTGCATTGCTTGCTGTTTGGGGTTTTAGGCTGGGTTTCTGTACAGCACTTTGAGATATCAGCTGATGTAAGAAGGGGTTTATAAATAAAGAAAATAAAACATTCTGGGTCCGGATCCAGTTAGCGCTCTGCCAGTTGAGATATTTACCGAACATCCAAACACATCCGCAGACAGCGCCATCAATAAACGAGGGATATTGTCCAAATACTATTCCTTGTGTTTCGATGTATAGCAACTTTATAATATATATATATATTTTTTTTGGGGGGGGGGGTGTTAGGCCACTTTCCTAAAACAATAACTGTCCACCTCATGGTTCAGCTGTCAGAGATTTGAGCACTAAATGAATCAGGGAATTGCATGCATAGACCTACAGGCTTAGGTGTCCACTGGATGGTATTAATATAAAAAAAGATATAGCTTGATATAAAGGAAGCGAAACTTAGGCCTAGCCCCAGAGAGATACATAGAGACATGCTGGCGGCATGGGGTAGCAGGGTAGCCTAGTGGTTAGAGCGTTGGACTAGTAGTCCAAGTTCAAACCCCCGAGCTGACAAGGTACAAATCTGTCGTTCTGCCCCTGAACAGGCAGTTAACCCACTGTTCCTAGGCCGTCATTGAAAATAAGAATTTGTTCTTAACTAACTTGCCTAGTAAAATAAAATGCTACGACACCGACATGCATTTCTTTATGTCCGATGGCTACTGCGTCTGTTATACAGATATAGATGTACAGGAGGCTAATTCATTCATTTTCGATCAGAATATTTTGTATAAAGATAAGCATTATCGGAGTAACTCTGACACGCCTGAAACATTCTTCCTCACCTCAAGTTAAACTTGGAGTCAGTTGGAGTACTGTTGCACTTACGGTAGCTAAAGCTTCATAATAGCTACACCTAACCTTCACAAATGTTTCTAAACTTTATTAGCGTAATATCAAAGGTAAACCAAGCCATTGTTTATAGGGAAAATACTAGCAGGCTATTATATTGCAGTATACACAGCATTACAGTTGGAACTTAATTTGGCCAAAGAGAATGACTGGTTAAAACCTTCACAAAAGGCAAGTGCCTACCATACCCAACAAATTACAACATACATACATAGAACCTGTCTTAAACTAAATACGTAGCACACAAACAATACAGATCAAATTTAATTTAGCCAATAAAAATGTTGTCTCAACAGAATGAAACAAAACATTTTTTTTTTAATATTTAAATATTTTTGATGAATAAATATGCTTACAATAATAACAATAATGATAAAATAAATGATTATACATAAATATAAGTTCCAAAATTGCATCCCTACCTGAATAGGGAGTTGCACAGTAGCCTGCATTCTTCTCATCTTAGTCCACTGCAATATTATAACTTAGATTAAATGCCCCGTGAAGTAATTTCACTATAGGCATACTATTTTCCCTCTAACTTTTGTTTTACTAAAAAGGCCTCCATATTCACAATCTACAGTAGCCTAGGCCAAAGCTCCTCTGTTGCTCTGTCCCTCTGTCATGCAGGTGAAAGAGGACCCAAAAGCGACTTAACAGAAACAGAGTTTATTCAAGTCCAAACAGGGAATAACAGAAATCCTCTAGTCTGTAGAGGGGAATAACAGGAGAAGCGGCCACAGACTGCAGGTCGCTTCGGGTAGGCGCAGGCCGTAGTTGACAGAGACACCTGCTCACACGCAGCATCTGATGAAGGCAAAAAACACGACAGGACAGGGCGATACACAATCACAGCAAAAACACGACAGGACAGGGCGAAACGCAATCACAGCATGGTGAATACTAAACAAGGAACCGACGGGACAGGAACGGAACACAAAGGAATAAATAGGGACTCTAATCAGGGGAAAGGATCGGGAACAGGTGTGGGAAGACTAAATGATGATTAGGGGAATAGGAACAGCTGGGAGCAGGAACGGAACGATAGAGAGAAGAGAGAGCGAGAGAGTGAGAGGGGAGGGGGAGAGAGAGGGATAGAAAGAGGGAAAGAACCCAATAAGACCAGCAGAGGGAAACGAACAGAATGGGGAGCACAGGGACAAGACATGATAATAAATGACAAACATGACAGTACCCCCACTCACCGAGCGCCTCCTGGCGCACTCGAGGAGGAATCCTGGCGGCAACGGAGGAAATCATCGATGAGTGAACGGTCCAGCACGTCCCGAGACGGAACCCAACTCCTCTCCTCAGGACCGTAACCCTCCCAATCCACTAAGTATTGGTGACCCCGTCCCCGAGAACGCATGTCCATGATCTTATGTACCTTGTAAATAGGTGCGCTCTCGACAAGGACGGGAGGGGGAGGGAAGACGAACGGGGTGCGAAGAAAGGGCTTAACACAGGAGACATGGAAGACAGGATGGACGCGACGAAGATGTCGCGGAAGAAGCAGTCGCACAGCGACAGGATTGACGACCTGGGAGACACGGAACGGACCAATGAACCGCGGAGTCAACTTACGAGAAGCTGTCGTAAGAGGAAGGTTGCGAGTGGAAAGCCACACTCTCTGGCCGCAACAATACCTTGGACTCTTAATCCTGCGTTTATTGGCGGCTCTCACAGTCTTCCCCGCAGACAAAGGCAGACCGGTAGTGAAGCCTAAGGCGATGTGAGACCATGGTCGAGAAGGAATGGGGAGCGGTCTGAGACGACCGGCAGGAGGAGAGTTACCCGACTTAGTCTGCGCGCAGTCCGAACAAGCAGCCACGAAACGGCGCGTGTCACGCTCCTGAGTCGGCCACCAAAAGCGCTGGCGAATAGACGCAAGAGTGCCTCGAACACCGGGATGACCAGCTAACTTGGCAGAGTGAGCCCACTGAAGAACAGCCAGACGAGTGGAAACAGGAACGAAAAGGAGGTTACTAGGACAAGCGCGCGGCGACGCAGTGTGCGTGAGTGCTTGCTTAACCTGTCTTTCAATTCCCCAGACTGTTAACCCGACAACACGCCCATAAGGAAGAATCCCCTCGGGATCAGTAGAAGCCACAGAAGAACTAAACAGACGGGATAAGGCATCAGGCTTGGTGTTCTTGCTACCCGGACGGTAAGAAATCACAAACTCGAAACGAGCGAAAAACAACGCCCAACGAGCTTGACGGGCATTAAGTCGTTTGGCAGAACGGATGTACTCAAGGTTCTTATGGTCTGTCCAAACGACAAAAGGAACGGTCGCCCCTCCAACCACTGTCGCCATTCGCCTAGGGCTAAGCGGATGGCGAGCAGTTCACGGTTACCCACATCATAGTTGCGCTCAGATGGCGACAGGCGATGAGAAAAATAAGCGCAAGGATGAACCTTATCGTCAGACTGGAAGCGCTGGGATAGAATGGCTCCCACGCCTACCTCTGAAGCGTCAACCTCGACAATGAATTGTCTAGTGACGTCAGGAGTAACGAGGATAGGAGCGGACGTAAAACGTTCTTTTAGAAGATCAAAAGCTCCCTGGGCGGAACCGGACCACTTAAAACACGTCTTGACAGAAGTAAGAGCTGTGAGAGGAGCAGCAACTTGACCGAAATTACGAATGAAACGCCGATAGAAATTAGCGAAACCTAAAAAGCGCTGCAACTCGACACGTGACCTTGGAACGGGCCAATCACTGACAGCTTGGACCTTAGCGGAATCCATCTGAATGCCTTCAGCGGAAATAACGGAACCGAGAAAAGTAACGGAGGAGACATGAAAAGAGCACTTCTCAGCCTTTACGTAGAGACAATTCTCTAAAAGGCGCTGTAGAACACGTCGAACGTGCTGAACATGAATCTCGAGTGACGGAGAAAAAATCAGGATATCGTCAAGATAGACAAAAACAAAGATGTTCAGCATGTCTCTCAGAACATCATTAACTAATGCCTGAAAAACAGCTGGCGCATTGGCGAGACCGAACGGCAGAACCCGGTACTCAAAATGCCCTAACGGAGTGTTAAACGCCGTTTTCCACTCGTCCCCCTCTCTGATGCGCACGAGATGGTAAGCGTTACGAAGGTCCAACTTAGTAAAGCACCTGGCTCCCTGCAGAATCTCGAAGGCTGATGACATAAGGGGAAGCGGATAACGATTCTTAACCGTTATGTCATTCAGCCCTCGATAATCCACGCAGGGGCGCAGAGTACCGTCCTTCTTCTTAACAAAAAGAACCCCGCCCCGGCCGGAGAAGAAGAAGGCACTATGGTACCGGCGTCAAGAGACACAGACAAATAATCCTCGAGAGCCTTACGTTCGGGAGCCGACAGAGAGTATAGTCTACCTCGAGGAGGAGTGGTCCCCGGAAGGAGATCAATACTACAATCATACGACCGGTGAGGAGGAAGGGAGTTAGCTCGGGACCGACTGAAGACCGTGCGCAGATCATGATATTCCTCCGGCACTCCTGTCAAATCGCCAGGTTCCTCCTGAGAAGTAGGGACAGAAGAAACGGGAGGGATGGCAGACATTAAACACTTCACATGACAAGAAACGTTCCAGGATAGGATAGAATTACTAGACCAATTAATAGAAGGATTATGACATACTAGCCAGGGATGACCCAAAACAACAGGTGTAAACGGTGAACGGAAAATCAAAAAAGAAATAGTCTCACTGTGGTTACCAGATACTGTGAGAGTTAAAGGTAGTGTCTCAAATTTGATACTGGGAAGATGACTACCATCTAAGGCAAACATGGGCGTAGGCTTGTCTAACGGTCTGAAAGGAATGTTATGTTTCCGAACCCATGCTTCGTCCATGAAACAACCCTCAGCCCCAGAGTCAATCAAGGCACTGCATGTAGCACCCGAACCGGTCCAGCGTAGATGGACCGACATAGTAGTACAAGATCTAGATGAAGAGACCTGAGTAGTAGCGCTCACCAGTAGCCCTCCGCTTACTGATGGGCTCTGGCCTCTTACTGGACATGAATTAACAAAATGTCAAGCAACTCCGCAATAGAGGCACAGGCGGTTGGTGATCCTCCGTTCCCTCTCCTTAGTCGAGATGCGAATCCCTCCCAGCTGCATGGGCTCAGTCTCAAAGCCAGAGGAGGGAGATGGTTGCGATGCGGAGCAGGGAAACACCGTTGATGCGAGCTCTCTTCCACGAGCCCGGTGACGAAGATCTACCCGTCGTTCTATGCGGATGGTGAGAGCAATCAAAGAGTCCACATCTGAAGGAACCTCCCGGGAGAGAATCTCATCCTTAACCACTGCGTGGAGTCCCTCCAGAAAACGAGCGAGCAGCGCCGGCTCGTTCCACTCACTAGAGGCAGCAAGAGTGCGAAACTCAATAGAATAATCCGTTATGGACCGTTCACCTTGGCATAAGGAAGCCAGGGCCCTAGAAGCCTCCCTACCAAAAACTGAACGGTCAAAAACCCGAATCATCTCCTCTTTAAAGTTCTGGAACTTGTTAGAGCAATCAGCCCTTGCCTCCCAGATAGCTGTGCCCCATTCTCGAGCCCGGCCAGTAAGGAGTGAAATGACGTAAGCAACCCGAGCTCTCTCTCTAGAGTATGTGTTGGGTTGGAGAGAGAACACAATCTCACACTGCGTGAGAAAGGAGCGGCACTCAGTGGGCTGCCCGGAGTAGCAAGGTGGGTTATTAACCCTAGGTTCTGGAGGCTCGGCAGGCCAGGAAGTAACAGGTGGCACGAGACGTAGACTCTGGAACTGTCCAGAGAGGTCGGAAACCTGAGCGGCCAGGTTCTCCACGGCATGGCGAGCAGCAGACAATTCCTGCTCGTGTCTGCCGAGCATGGCTCCTTGGATCTTGACGGCAGTGTAACGAGCGTCTGAAGTCGCTGGGTCCATTCCTTGGTCGGTTCCTTCTGTCATGCAGGTGAAAGAGGACCCAAAAGCGACTTAACAGAAACAGAGTTTATTCAAGTCCAAACAGGGAATAACAGAAATCCTCTAGTCTGTAGAGGGGAATAACAGGAGAAGCGGCCACAGACTGCAGGTCGCTTCGGGTAGGCGCAGGCCGTAGTTGACAGAGACACCTGCTCACACGCAGCATCTGATGAAGGCAAAAAACACGACAGGACAGGGCGATACACAATCACAGCAAAAACACGACAGGACAGGGCGAAACGCAATCACAGCATGGTGAATACTAAACAAGGAACCGACGGGACAGGAACGGAACACAAAGGAATAAATAGGGACTCTAATCAGGGGAAAGGATCGGGAACAGGTGTGGGAAGACTAAATGATGATTAGGGGAATAGGAACAGCTGGGAGCAGGAACGGAACGATAGAGAGAAGAGAGAGCGAGAGAGTGAGAGGGGGAGGGGGAGAGAGAGGGATAGAAAGAGGGAAAGAACCCAATAAGACCAGCAGAGGGAAACGAACAGAATGGGGAGCACAGGGACAAGACATGATAATAAATGACAAACATGACACCCTCCTCATCAGCAAGCGCAGATGCACTCAAGGCGTGAGAGAATGGTGCTGAAGCGCGAATTCGATGTGGAGGCTATGATAGACAGCCTCTCTTGGACAATTTGGCCTGCTACAATTTTATTTATCTGGTTTAAAAATATTTATCAGCCAAATGCAGGCAATTACGAGCTAAGTGAAACCCTGGAGCATTTTCCCGTCAGAGTGGTTTCCATTATATTGCGTTGTTGCAGATACAAGTCTGTGTGTAACTACGTAGTGCACATAAAGAGACCTTGAGGTTAAATTCCCATGTATCGAATAAAAAATACAAGTTGAATGGGTTTCCATCGCATTTTCACCTCTAGGCATACTGATGGTTTTGTAACAAAAAAAATGGATTTTGTAGCATCTAAGGACAACACATTGTTTTCATGTTGAAAAGGTGCTAGTTCCAGTGTTTTGGAATCTTACTTTGTCTTATATTAAATACATGTTTAACAATGGTTGTTGTTCAAAATGTTTGCAATAAAATATTGTTTTCATACTTTTTAATTTATTTTTTTACATAAGATGTCATTTCCACCCCTTGTCATTTCCATCACAACCCATATTTTTTAGGTAAATTAGTATATTATGTATAATTTGACATACATGTATTTTAGATATAGAAATCATATGGTTGTTATCATATCCTCACAAAAAGGTTGGGTGGAAATATCTTATTTTTCATGATAAATAAATGATAAATCTGTCACCAAGGCAAGTTTAAGTTTATACATTCAGGCGTCATGTTGAATCACTTAGAAAAACCTTAAAAATCACTTAAAATAATATTCAATACAAGTTCATGTACAAATGTATAAGAAATCCGTTATAAATCAATAGTATGATATTTCATTTTCGACTAAATGGCTGTCTGGGAAAAACGACAAAAATATATACATTTCCGAATAGTATGATCGCAGCCATTATCAGATACAGTTTCTAGATAAATCAAAGACAAGTACAATACTGGTAAAATGGTGTTTGAATAAGTTTTAATTTCTGAAAGTTCGCACGGGCAAAGTACCCGAAGTTGCAGAATCACCCTTACATACGTGTGTTCGGATATGCAGATAGATAATTAGCACAGGTTGTTCACTCTGTCTTCCGTCTGTATCCGTAAACAAGCGCTGTACCATGGAAATATGGCCGTGTGGGAGCCCTAACCCCATAAAAGGTGTGTATCAATTTAACTTTAAAAAAATGTTATTATTATTTCTCACCGAGATGAAAGACAAAGGTCCTTATGTTTCCAAAAAGGTACCGCAGGTGATGCGTCTTAATGTTCAGACCGAGCGTCATGGCTCTTAATTAACAAAACTGCCCGGTACTGCAGACTCCTTCGTCCAATGACTCTTACGTGTAATGTAATGGAACTGAGAGTCATGGTCAAGGGCTAGCATAAGTGATTCCATTCCAAGTACAGAGGAGTTATTTTATTTGATAGAGCAACGTTGTTAGTTTCCCTACAAGCCTTTCATTCTAATAGTTACAACCTATGTGTTGTGATAATTGTGTTTTTTGCTCTATAACCTGTTAGTTCACATGCCTTGCAATTGTGATACAGTGTATATAGGCCTAAAGGCATAGACAATAAAAAGACACAGTGTCAATTTCTTTGTCTACATGCCATTTTAAAAACAATGCAGATATTCGAGTAAACTATTTTGGGTTAAGACTGAGTGGCTAAGAATAAACCATCATGATAAGCTTGCAAGCTGAGTTTGAATAAGACATCTGATTAACACCATGTATAACAGTTGGTTTTACTATAGCTAATAAATAACAAAATCCTTGATGGATGAATAGATTTAAGAAATGCAACTTGATTGGAGTCCACCTGTGGTGATTGGACATGATTTGGAAAGACACATACAGTATCTTGTCTATATAAGGTCCCACAGTTGACAGTGCATGCCAGAGCAAAAACCAAGCCACGAGGTCGCAGGAATTGTCCATAGAGCTCTGAGACAGGATTGTGTCAAAGCACAGATCTGGGGACAGGTACTAAAAAAAGGTCCCCAAGAACAGTGGCCTCCATCATTCTTAAATGGAAGAAGTTTTGAATCACCAAGACTCTTCCTAGAGCTGACTGCTCGGCCAAACTGAGCAATCGAGGGAGAAGGGCCTTGGTCAGGGAGGTGACCAAGAATTGGATGGTCACTCTGACAGAACTCCAGAGTTCCTCTGTGGAGATGGGAGATCCTTCCAGAAGGACAACAATCTGCAGCACTCCACCAATCAGGCCTTTATGGTAGAGGCCAGGCAGAAGCCTTTCAGTAAACGGCAAATGCCAACCTGCTTGGAGTTTGATCAATAGCCTATTGGGAGTTGAGAATTTTGATAGGCTAAATAAAGACAGGTTAGAGTTTTTTCTTTGTCTCCTCTCATTCGTTTTTTCCAGCAATTGTATTTAGAAATATTGCGAAAGGCCTATTTTAGAGCATTTTCATTGACAGCTGCAAATCAATAATCAGTCATTATTATTTAATTATATAATTTCGTCAAGTTCAATTAATTTTATTTTAGGGGAAGCTTAGCGTCTAGTCTATTGGATGTGCCGCCTATGTATGTCTCCTGCTACTGTCTCACCTTGGGCCCTTCCAATCCCACAAAACTGCACTAAAGATGAGAGCATCGCTGCTCCTTCCTCCGGGCCACAACCTAGTTCTGATGTGGTCCGACTCCAGCGCAGGGATGCATACGTGGTGGATGTGAAGTCCTACCTGACGCCGAACAGCACCTGCATCCTGTGCTGTAACCCACTGCAGGGTGGCAAGCTCCACAAGCGACCCATGTCTGCACTGGACTGGCGCTGCCATAGCCACTGCCATCACTGCCACCACGGCCTCACCAGCAGCCTCAGTTTGGCCGGCAGTGTGAAGGCTGACTTGGCCATAGACACAGGCAATGTCTCAGGTGGCTTGGAGGTGGCTGGGACCAAATCAGAGATGAAAAGCATTGCCGTGGAAAGGACCAAGACTGACCGATTCTCCTTCACCACCCACCAGCTGCACTGCACCCGCTGTAGGTCAGTCATTCTGTAGGGGGTCATGTTAGGAATTCATCATTTAAATCTCCCTTCTGGAGAAGGCTGCCTGTTATTTCTACAAAAATGTCTTATAGATTATAGTTACAAGGATTCAGCATCCTACTTTTTTATTTAATGATTGGTTAAAAGGTGTTTCAACAGTGCATTATTCACAATGTGTCACAGTAAATCTGTAGGTAACAGCTTCACTTGAGGTGTATAACAATACCCATTAGCTGTAATTTATTCACATTATGTTCTCTTCCTCTCATCATGCTTTTTTTTTGCTTTAGTAAGAATCATAATGTCCATGAGCTAGAACTGGTGTCAAGAGCAGGTCATTGTCTCGTTGTTGTTTTTTATATTCTCCATTCCAGTGATCGTGTCTCCAGTAGCCCACCTCTCAGTCCTGAGTTCTGTAACGATGTTGGCTGCTCACTCCCCACTCAGTAGATACCAAGACAAATACCGCCATCTCATCGACACCTATGGGACCCACTACATCTGGAGTGTGTACCTTGGTGGCAGGGTAAAGACAGTCACAGCTATACAAACCTGTTTCAGCTGACCAGGTGAGCGAGTGTCTGAGTTTGGGGCTGAAAGTAGGCCTGTTTCAGGCCTCCTACAGCTCCGGAACCTTCATCAATGTTCTACAAAACCGTGACGCCCAGGCAAGCTATTCCAGTGGCTTCCTCGGTTCCTTCACTGAGGTGGCTGGTGGTACGGGCTGGCTTGGGTCCGTGTCTTTCACTAAGAACGATGCAGCAGGCTTCAACAAGAACAGTGCCTTGCGAAAGTATTCGGCCTCCTTGAACTTTGCGACCTTTTGCCACATTTCAGGCTTCAAACATAAATATATAAAACTGTATTTTTTTGTGAAGAATCAACAAC
The DNA here is from genome assembly GCF_021184085.1 of Oncorhynchus gorbuscha. Lineage (NCBI taxonomy): Eukaryota > Metazoa > Chordata > Actinopteri > Salmoniformes > Salmonidae > Oncorhynchus > Oncorhynchus gorbuscha. Next base: position 55,021,312 of record NC_060173.1, read on the forward strand.
AAGTGGGACACAATCATGAAGTGGAACGACATTTATTGGATATTTCAAACTTTTTTAACAAATCAAAAACTGAAAAATTGGGCGTGCAAAATTATTCAGCCCCCTTAAGTTAATACTTTGTAGCGCCACCTTTTGCTGCGATTACAGCTATAAGTCGCTTGGGGTATGTCTCTATCAGTTTTGCACATCGAGAGACTGACATTGCAAAACAGCTCAAGCTCAGTGAGGTTGGATGGAGAGCATTTGTGAACAGCAGTTTTCAGTTCTTTCCACAGATTCTCGATTGGATTCAGGTCTGGACTTTGACTTGGCCATTCCAACACCTGGATATGTTTATTTTTGAACCATCACATTGTAGATTTTGCTTTATGTTTTGGATCATTGTCTTGTTGGAAGACAAAAATCTCCGTCCCAGTCTCAGGTCTTTTGCAGACTCCATCAGGTTTTCTTCCAGAATGGTCCTGTATTTGGCTCCATCCATCTTCCCATCAATTTTAACCATCTTCCCTGTCCCTGCTGAAGAAAAGCAGGCCCAAACCATGATGCTGCCACCACCATGTTTGACAGTGGGGATGGTGTGTTCAGGGTGATGAGCTGTGTTGCTTTTACGCCAAACATAACGTTTTGCATTGTCGCCAAAAAGTTCAATTTTGGTTTCATCTGACCAGAGCACCTTCTTCCACATGTTTGCTGTGTCTCCCAGGTGGCTTGTGGCAAGCTTTAAACGACGCTTTTTATGGCTATCTTTAAGAAATTGCTTTCTTCTTGCCACTCTTCCATAAAGGCCAGATTTGTGCAATATACGACTGATTGTTGTCCTATGCACAGAGTCTCCCACCTCAGCTGTAGATCTCTGCAGTTCATCCAGAGTGATCATGGGCCTCTTGGCTGCATCTCTGATCAGTCTTCTCCTTGTATGAGCTGAAAGTTTAGAAGGACGGCCAGTTCTTGGTAGATTTGCAGTGGTCTGATACGCCTTCCATTTCAATATTATCGCTTGCACAGTGCTCCTTGGGATGTTTAAAGCTTGGGAAATATTTTTGTATCCAAATCCGGCTTTAAACTTCTTCACAACAGTATCTCGGACCTGCCTGGTGTGTTCCTTGTTCTTCATGATGCTCTCTGCGCTTTTAACGGACCTCTGAGACTATCACAGTGCAGGTGCATTTATACGGAGACTTGATTACACACAGGTGGATTGTATTTATCATCATTAGTCATTTAGGTCAACATTGGATCATTCAGAGATCCTCACCGAACTTCTGGAGAGAGTTTGCTGCACTGAAAGTAAAGGGGCTGAATAATTTTGCACGCCCAATTTTTCAGTTTTTGATTTGTTAAAAAAGTTTGAAATATCCAATAAATGTCGTTCCACTTCATGATTGTTTCCCACCTGTTGTTGATTTTTTACAAACAAATACAGTTTTATATCTTTATGTTTGAAGCCTGAAATGTGGCAAAAGGTCGCAAAGTTCAAGGGGGCCGAATACTTTCGCAAGGCACTGTAGCTCTACAGCCTGACGGACCACCCAGATGTCATCAAATACGACCTGTGCCCTCTGCATAAGCTCCTTCCAGACACCATCAAACACGGCCTAAAGAATGCTATCAAAGAGTACCTGAATGAGAATGGCGTCTCTACAACCTCTGGGGTGCCCAGCTGTCTGCTGACGATCGTGTGAGGCAAGTTGTCAGTATACATGAAGTGGGTTTGTGACGTAGAAGTCAGTCACTGGCCGCGGTCAGCATTTGGTACTTTAACGCAAGCACACATTCATCACTCGTCCCTGCTCCGTTATCAGATAAGTTAACAATGTGTGTCGACACACAAGTTAACTTCTCTGTCTTAGTGCATACATTTCACACTTACAGTGGGGCAAAAAAGTATTTGGTCAGCCACCAATTGTGCAAGTTCACTTACAGATATGTAATTTTCATCATAGGTACACTTCAACTATGACAGACAAAATGAAGGAAAAAAAATCCAGAAAATCACATTGTAGGATTTTTAATGAATTTATTTGCAAATTATGGTGGAAAATAAGTATTTGGTCACCTACAAACAAGCAAGATTTCTGGCTGTCACAGACCTGTAACTTATTCTTTACGAGGCTCCTCTGTCCTCCACTTGTTACCTGTATTAATGGCACCTGTTTGAACTTGTTATCAGTATAAAAGACACCTGTCCACAACCTCATACAGTCACACTCCAAACTCCACTATGGCCAAGACCAAAGAGCTGTCAAAAGACACCAGAAATAAAATTGTAGACCTGCACCAGGCTGGGAATACTGAATTTGCAATAGGTAAGCAGATTGGTTTGAAGAAATCAACTGTGGGAGCAATTATTAGGAAATGGAAGACATACAAGTCCACTGATAATCTCCCTCGATCTGGGCCTCCACGCAAGTTCTCACCCCGTCGGGTCAAAATGATCACTAGAACGGTGAGCAAAAATCCCAGAACCACACGGGGGGACCTAGTGACCTCGGATCTGCAGAGAGCTGGGACCAAAGTAACAAAGCCTATCCTCAGTAACACACTACGCCGCCAAGGACTCATATCCTGCAGTGCCAGACGTGTCCCCCTGCTTAAGCCAGTACATGTCCAGGCCTGTCTGAAGTTTGCTAGAGAGCATTTGGATGATCCAGAAGAAGATTGGGAGAATGTCATATGGTCAGATGAAACCAAAATAAAACTTTTTGGTAAAAACTCAACTCGTCGTGTTTGGAGGACAAAGAATGCTGAGTTGCATCCAAAGAACACCATACCTACTGTGAAGCATGGGGGTGAAACATCATGCTTTGGTGCTGTTTTTCTGCAAAGGGACCAGGGCGACTGATCCGTGTAAAGGAAAGAATGAATGGGACCATGCATCGTGAGATTTTGAGTGAAAACCTCCTTCCATCAGCAAGGGCATTGAAGATGAAACATGGCTGGGTCTTTCAACATGACAATGATCCCAAACACACCGTCCGGGCAACGGAGTGGCTTCGTAAGAAGCATTTCAAGGTCCTGGAGTGGCCTAGCCAGTCTCCAGATCTCAACCCCATAGAAAATCTTTGGAGGGAGTTGAAAGTCCGTGTTGCCCAGCAACAACCCCAAAACATCCCTGCTCCAGAGGAGATCTGCATGGAGGAATGGGCCAAAATACCAGCAACAGTGTGTGAAAACCTTGTGAAGACTTACAGAAAACATTTAACCTCTGTCATTGCCAAAAAAGGGTATATAACAAAGTATTGAGATAAACTTTTGTTATTGACCAAATACTTATTTTCCACCATAATTTGCAAATAAATTCATTAAATCCTGCAATGTGATTTTCTGGATTTTTTCCCCCTCATTTTGTCTGTCATAGTTGAAGTGTACCTATGATGAAAATTACAGGCCTCTTTCATCTTTTTAAGTGGGAGAACTTGCACAATTGGTGGCTGACTAAATACTTTTTCCCCCACTGTATGTCAGTGTTCATATTTAATATAAGCAATATTTATTATACTTATTGATGTGGTGGATGAGCACGTTGTTTGTTTGTTCTGTTCCTCCCTCTCTCAACCATCTCTGTAGCTTCCGGGTATGCTGGATAAGGACCCGAGCTAAGGGAATTGGACTGACTTTGTAGTGCCTGTCCCAAATGGCTCATTAATGTAAATGGCCATATTGAGAGACACCGTCAGTAGTGATGTAATTTTGTAAATGTTATATTGTGATATTGTTTCATAAAAAAACATGTTCCAATGTATATACTTTAATATGTTTAGTTAAATGGAAAATGTAGGTTTGTATAGGTAATTGCCTAATTAATTTGTGTTAATTGTTCTGAAGGGAGGGACTAGCCCTACAAAAGGAGCCTCTCTTTCAGTTCATGAAGAGGCATTTTTGGATTTGTAGTGTAGTGTACCTATGATAAAAAATTACAGACCTCTACATGCTTTGTAAGTAGGAAAACCTGCAAAATCGGCAGTGTTTCAAATACTCGTTCTCCATATATGTGTGTGTGTGTGTGTGTGTGTGTGTGTGTGTGTGTGTGTGTGTGTGTGTGTGTGTGTGTGTGTGTGTGTGTGTGTGTGTGTGTGTGTGTGTGTGTGTGTGTGTGTGTGTGTGTGTGTGTGTGTGTGTGTGTGTGTGTGTGTATATACAAGTACCAGTCAAAAGTTTGGACACCTACTCATTCCAGGGTTTTTCTTTATTTTTACCTATTTTCTACATTATAGAATATTAGTGACAACAGCGAAACTATGAAATAACACATATGAAATTATGTAGTAATAGAAAAGTGTTTAAAAAATCTAAATATGTTTTATATTTCAGATTCTTCAAAGAGTTTGACCCCCTCTGGTCAGTCTAATGATGTCACAGCCACCAATATTGAGCTATCATCAAGGCAAAGGGTGGGTAACCCATTGCCTTGATGACAGCTTTGCATACTCTTGGCATTCTCTCAACCAGCTTCATGAGGTAGTCACCTGGAATGCATTTCAATTAACAGGTGTGTCTTGTTAAAAGTTCATTTGTGGATTCTTTCCTTCTTAATGCGTTTGAGCCAATCTGTTGTGTTGTGACAAGGTTGGGGTGGGGTGGTATACAGAAGATTGCCCTATTTGGTAAAAGACCAAGTCCATATTATGGCAAGAACAGCTCAAATAAGCAACAAGACATGAAGATGAAAGGATGATCTACGCGTGTGTGGTTTCCACTGTGAAGCATGGAGGACTGGTGATGGTGTCGGGGTGCTTTGTTGGAGACACTGTCTGTGATTTATTTAGACTTCAAGACACACTTAACCAGCAATGCAACCACAGCATTCTGCAGCGATTCGCCATCCCATCTGGTTTGCGCTTAGTGGGACTATTATTTGTTTTTCAACAAGACAATGATCCAACACACCTTCTTTAATATTTCCAATAAATATTTTACTTCTTTAATATTTCCAATAAAAATCATTACAGCATACCGAAACATTCAGTCTCTGACTGATATAGTTATCAATGTGTTTTCAGTGAGGCATTAATATAATTAATTCACAGTCCCCTTATCCCGAATTCATTCCCACCTCCTCTATCCATGTATTTATTTATCCTCAATGAGATGACAATAAAAGTAAAAACAACAGAAAAGTGTAGTGAATGTGAGATTGTTTTGGAAGTCATACTGAAATATTTCAGCAGATGGCGCTACTACCTTGAGGAACCAAAGTCTCATTCACTACCAGTGGGCCTACGTTCGTTACAGCTCAGCTAATGGAATTCTGCAGTGAAGTTTTTATGTGTCACGTATGACAGAGAGATAAAGGCAAGGTTTGGATATGAACCACCATATTGGCAGTTGGGTTATGTCACAAAAGAGGCTCAGATCCACTTATTCACTGACAAGTAAGCAGCATAGTGCTGTTGTTGTTTTAGATATACCTGCAGTACATTTCATGGATATAGTTGTTTTACATCACCTTTCGTGTTTTTCTCCCCTAAAAACTCTTACAAATCATTTTTTTTTATCCGTCACTTATTTTGCACCACCTTTACTACAAGCAAAAATAAATAAAAAATGCACATACAGAGGTACATTTTACTATTCACTGTTTATAATGACTAGGACTGAACTGAAATGTACTATTCACTGCTTATGATGACAAGGACTGAACTGAAAGTGTGAACTACTGTACAGTGTAGGTCCATTATTTATGCAGCTGCATTTTGTATGGATAAGAACGTAGCTTGTTAGCAAAACACAGTGTAGTGGTTTTCCTTTGTGGGACGACTTTTAATAGAATGCGCTGATGCAAAACGCTCTCGATCAGTCATCCCCTTGCCCTCTCAATCAATGCACCGTTCCCAAGCAACGGTCACAACACAGCCTCAACTCATCAACATGCAAATGTTGCATAACCTGCCATACCAGTCATTAAATGCCCAGAGCTCAATATTGGTGGCTGTGACATCATTAGAGGTTGAGTAAGGTTCTCTTTCCCCTCTACCAAGATTGCTAAACATCCATCTGCATATCACTGACCAGACTGACCAGAGGGGGTCAAATTCAACTCAGTTTCAACTCAGAACATGAATTGTAATGTAACTTAAATGCCTGTAATGTCAAAATATTACACACTCAATTTATATTAATTAATTAAAAGTAAAACTAACTTACTGCATTGACTTCTAAATGAATTGCAATCCATCAAAAGCAGGAAGAAACTGTACCTGATATGTATATTTGATACTTTGCAGCTCCACTTCTGCTTAAGATGCAGCAACAGAAAGTGGATTTAAGGTTCACATAACAGCCTTTGAACATCTGGACTGGTTGCATCACATGAGTCTGTCTGAGATTATATGATAACTATGGGGAGACTGATACTCAAAACGCTATTACATCCCCCACCCAGCAACCAAGAGTTCACCCATGACTGTGTGGCCACGTTCGACTCCAACTCCATCATGAAGTTTGCTGATGACATCACGTTGGTAGGCCTGATCACCAATGGCGATGAGACAGCCTACAGGGAGGAGGTCAGAGACCTGGCAGTGTGGTGCCAGGACAACAAGCTCTCCCTCAACGTCAGCAAGCCCAAGGAGCCACTTCTTCCTCAGGAGTCTGAAACTATTTGGCATGGCCCCTAAGATCCTTAGGGATTTTTATTGCTGCACCATCGAGAGCATCCTTACTGGTTGTATCACCATCTGGTATGACAACTGCACCGCCCTCGACCAGGCGGCCCTACAGAGGGTGGTACAGACAATCCTACAGAGGGTGGTACAGACAACCCTACAGAGGGTGGTGCGGACGGCCCAGCACATCACTGGGGGTGAGTTCCCAGCTATCCAGGACATACATGGCAGGTGGTGTTTCAAAAAGGCCTGGAAAATTGCCAAACACTCAAGTCATCCAAGACATGGGGTGTCTGGCAGGTGGTACTGGTGCATCAAGGTTCAGACCAACAGACTCCTAAAAAGCTTCTATCCCCTGCATAAGATTTTTAAATGGCTAACATGTACTGCTCCCCCCACACCTACGCTACAGCTAAAATTATTACTGATTAGATGTATTACTACCACTACGATACTGTTCATTGATTATTGATTGCCATTACCATTAGCATCCATCTATGTATCCTGCTACTGGCCACTATTACTCCTGTTTATATGTATATATTACCATTAGTATATTACCCTAAGTAATTATATATTCTTGCAGCCAGTCACTTTTCGGCCCTGTTTACATGTATGTCCTCCTATCACGGATACGTTGTTGTTGATAAATCCTGTTTTCTCCTATCACAGCCATTAAACTCTGTAACTGACTTAAAATTACCATTGGCCTCATGGTAAAATCCCTGAGTGGTTTCCTTCCTCTCGGGCAACTGAGTTTGGAAGGATGCCTGTATTTTTGTAGTGACTGGTTGTATTGATACATTTGAATAGAAAATGTGAATATAGAATTAATCATTTTCATAAACATTGGGAGCATTAAAAAAAAGTGAAGTTCAAAGTTATAATTTCTGTGTTCCAAATGACCTCCATTCCCAACGTGTTCCTGAACATCAAAGGTCTGTTACTAATACATCACCATACTATCTTTCTGCAGGAAAATACATAATCAGGTTGTCATTTCTCGATGATTCATTACGTGCCCTTATAATACCTAGTTGCTAGTTACAGTGCATTGATGTTGTGTCTGGACCTTGGTGCAACAGAACACATCGTGGTTTGTCCTTCCATTCTGATGCCTTTGCTAATGCTGCCAGACTTTGGCACTATTCTCTCCCTTGATAAGCCAACCACACGTTGCGACAGCAATGTTGCAAATCCGCTGGAGGAATGTGGAGTGTTGAGGGCCCTGTCCCGACAACTGCCAAAGGACGAGGGAATGGTATTTGTAAACAACTCTGACATCATTCGCTGCTGTAAACATCCAGGACCTCATCCGCTTGGCCTAATTCAGTCTGATATGGACATTGGTTTCTAATGACGAGGGTTAAATAAAATCCATGGGGAAGTTTACTTATCACTGTGTACATCCAATCACCTCTGAACCCACACACACAGACAGAGATACACACATAGACGCACGCACACACTCATTTTCAAACCGATCTAAAATCTATGAACAGTAAGATTTTAAACACACATGAACGTACAAATTAGCAATCATTTCGGTTAAAAAACAAACATGAAAAATTGGTGGATACAGTGCTTTGGAAATAATCTCTGACGGCACGGCGGTGGTAGGCCTTATCACCAACCGTTGTGTCACCAATAAATTCTAATAAAAATGAAACAACTTGTTTTTAATAGGCAATGTCTGAATACGGTTACAGGCACCATCTTTGCTCCCCGTGTGCATATAATACAGACAAGGCAACTAAGGGCTCTATTCAATCAGATCCACTTTAGCGAGCATCCAACATAGTGGTTGTTTTGACAGTGAGGTGGAAGTTGTGGTTTCAAATCCACAAGTGGCTCCTGGCATTATACCTAAAGGGAACATTGCCAATGGCTGCACGGAGTCACATTAACAGAAATCCTCATGCTGTCTTGTTTACAAGTTTGAACAATGGAATGTGAGATGTAATCTACACCTCGATTATGATAGAAATCCTCATTATTTTGTTTAATGATTTTTCAATGAGCATAATTATTTCTATATAGCCCACACTTTCTCGTTCTGCACTTCCAACAGGAGTGTGGCGGATGTGGCTTCCAAATAATGATTACAAGAGCAGCTACTCAGCGATTTGACGGCTCCAACACAGTTCCACCTCTGACACGCCAAAACATCCGCTATGCGGGTGTCCGCTAGCCCTTGATCTGATTGAATCTAGGCCTTAGAATTGAGGGTTATACGCACATCCAAACTTTTCACAGGAGCTGGACAAATATACAATATAAAAAAGGGGGAATGTCCATTCACCGTTATAGTGCAGATTATATTTACACTTCTCCAGAAATAACAGCCGAAATTGCATTACATTCGAGTCATGTACGTTCTCAACATAAACCAATGGACGGCGAATATTTCTTATAAGTTTGTTTTTTAATCTAAATAAATTAAAAACCAATCTATTTTTTTTTAAATAAGAACAATATTTCTATGTTGGCCCATCTAAGTTGGATGGGGTCAGAATGATATAAATCATATCTCTCATTCCATGAGCATAAGGCAATGTGTGCACATGTAGGCCTAAGGGCTCTTCGGCAGGAGGCATGGATGTTTGTCCTATCCATTGAAGATACACAAAAGTATGTGGATACCCCTTCAAATTTGTCGATTTGGCTATATCAGCCACACCCTTTGCTGACAGGTGTATACACAGTCATGCAATCTTCACAGTCATGAAATGGATTTCCATGGCCGAGCAGACACACACAAGCCTAAGATCACCATGTGCAATGCCAAGCGTTGGCTGGAATGGTGTAAAGTTCGCCATCATTGGACTCTGGAGCAGTGGAAATGCATTCTCTGGAGTGAAGAATCACACTTCACCATCCGGCAGTCCAGACGTACGAAACTCCTGGCAGCCGCCAAATCTGGGTTTGGCAACGGCCAAGAGGATGCTACCTGTCCGAATGCATAGTGACAATTGTAAAGTTTGGTGGAGGAGGAATAATGATCTGGGGCTGTTTTTCATGGTTCGGGCTGGGCACCTTAGTTTCAGTGAAGGGAAGTCTTAACGTTACAGCATACAATGACATTCTAGAAGATTCTATGCTTCCAATTTTGTGGCAACAGTTTGGGGCATGACAATGCCCCTGTGCACAAAGCGAGGTTCATACAGAAATTGTTTGTCAATATTGGTGTGGAAGAACTTGACTGGCCTGCACAGATCCCTGACCTCAACTCCATTGAGCACTTTTGGGATGAATTGGAACGTCGACTGCGAGCCAGGCCTAATTGGCCAACATTAGTGACCGACCTCATTAATGCTCTTGTGGCTGAATGGAAGTCCCCACAGATATGTTCCAACATCTAGTGGAAAGCCTTCCCAGAAAAGTAGAGGCTGATAGAGCAGCAAAGGGGGGAGCATCTCCATATTAATGCCCATGATTTTGGAATGAGATGTTTGACGAGCAGGTGTCCACATACATTTGGTCATGGTGTGTATTTTATTAAATAGTATACTGTAACCCTACAATAGGCCTAGTTATAACAACATGTAGCCAATCAAGCTGTTTTATTTGCTTCAAAATGGAAATATTAGTCTACACACATTGCATTCACATTTCGAAAGTGCACTGCACGTTCGAGCCATGGGCAATTGGACATTGCCCAAACGTTAATAAGATTAGCCTACCATCGCCGTTGTTATGGCCTGTTAGTGACTTTGCCAAGTGAAAGGTAAACAAACAAGCAGACAAATAGCCTGGGCTGCAAGTGGATTCAACACCAAGGACAGAGATCGGAATTCCCACAATGACAATTACAATTTATTTTTACAAAATGATAAAAGAAAAACAGTCAATTTATTTGGGTAGTCCGGATTTTCCCTCTGTAGATGCTCCACAGTTGGTCATACTATCAACAAACTATCTGTTGATAAGCAACCGCTCGCTGAGGTTAGGTTTAGAATAAGGGTTAGGGTAAGGGTTAAGGTTAGGGCTAGGGTAAGTGTAAGGGTTAAATGTAGGGTTAGGATAAGGGTTAAGGTTAGGGCTAGAGCTAGGGTGAGTAGATAGTTAATTGAAATGTTACTGATAAACTGTAGATGCTTTGCAGACTAGTCAAATAAACTGTTACCGGAAAAACAATAAGCAGTCTATTTGTAATGACTTGATGTTCCTAAACAGACACTTCAAATTCACGGACACCTTTCATTAAATATGCGTCGCACATAGGCCCAAATTTTTCACAGATGCTGCATGGTCAAAAATGTCTAATATAATGAAAAAATGGGTATGTCGATTGACTGCTTTGCTGCTCAAGATAATTCTTTAAACATTGGTTACAGCCTACTGATTAGGCTACTGTGTGCCTCCGCTTGGCAAACTCCATGCCATAACCAATTGCATTACCGCTAAACCCGGCTTTTGGTGAGTCTTAAATATCACCAGTAGGTATTGGAGTATGTTTTTGAGGCCACACCTAAAATATTTTACCCCTCCCACCTCAGCGCAAGTGAGTTGATATTAGACGGGTGTCGTGATGTGACTATTATCCATGTGATGACATGCTATTTATTGAATAATTAACTATGTTTAATTATTACATGATTAAATGAATCATGTAACAATTTACTCATTAGTAACTTGAGGCACCTCAGGAAAAGTTTGTTTAATGAGTTACCATTTCCCAAATTAACTCAAGAATATAAAAGAATATCATAACAGTCAAAATCAAATCAAATCAAATCAAATTTATTTATATAGCCCTTCGTACATCAGCTGATATCTCAAAGTGCTGTACAGAAACCCAGCCTAAAACCCCAAACAGCAAACAATGCAGGTGTAAAAGCACGGTGGCTAGGAAAAACTCCCTAGAAAGGCCAAAACCTAGGAAGAAACCTAGAGAGGAACCGGGCTATGTGGGGTGGCCAGTCCTCTTCTGGCTGTGCCGGGTAGAGATTATAACAGAACATGACCAAGATGTTCAAATGTTCATAAATGACCAGCATGGTCAAATAATAATAAGGCAGAACAGTTGAAACTGGAGCAGCAGCACAGTCAGGTGGACTGGGGACAGCAAGGAGCCATCATGTCAGGTAGTCCTGGGGCACGGTCCTAGGGCTCAGGTCCTCCGAGAGAGAGAAAGAAAGAGAGAATTAGAGAGAGCATATGTGGGGTGGCCAGTCCTCTTCTGGCTGTGCCGGGTGGAGATTATAACAGAACGTGGCCAAGATGTTCAAATGTTCATAAATGACCAGCATGGTTGAATAATAGTAAGGCAGAACAGTTGAAACTGGAGCAGGAGCATGGCCAGGTGGACTGGGGACAGCAAGGAGTCCTCATGTCAGGTAGTCCTGGGACATGGTCCTAGGGCCCAGGCCAGTTGAAACTGGAGCAGCAGCATGGCCAGGTGGACTGGGGACAGCAAGGAGTCATCATGTCAGGTAGTCCTGGGGCATGGTCCTAGGGCTCAGGTCCTCCGAGAGAGAGAAAGAAAGAGAGAAGGATAGAATTAGAGAACGCACACTTAGATTTACACAGGACACCGAATAGGACAGGAGAAGTACTCCAGATAAACAAACTGACCCTAGCCCCCCGACACATAAACTACTGCAGCATAAATACTGGAGGCTGAGACAGGAGGGGTCAGGAGACACTGTGGCCCCATCCGAGGACACCCCCGGACAGGGCCAAACAGGAAGGATATAACCCCACCCACTTTGCCAAAGCACAGCCCCCACACCACTAGAGGGAAAACTTCAACCACCAACTTACCATCCTGAGACAAGGCCGAGTATAGCCCACAAAGATCTCCGACACGGTACAACCCAAGGGGGGAGGAAACCCAGACAGGCCGACCACAACAGTGAATCAACCCACCCAGGTGACGCACCCCCAGGGACGGCACGAGAGAGCCCCAGCAAGCCAGTGACTCAGCCCCGTAACAGGGTTAGAGGCAGAGAATCCCAGTGGAAAAAGGGGAACCGGCCAGGCAGAGACAGCAAGGGCGGTTCGTTGCTCCAGAGCCTTTCCGTTCACCTTCCCACTCCTGGGCCAGACTACACTCAATCATATGACCCACTGAAGAGATGAGTCTTCAGTAAAGACTTAAAGGTTGAGACCGAGTTTGCGTCTCTGACATGGGTAGGCAGACCGTTCCATAAAAATGGAGCTCTATAGGAGAAAGCCCTGCCTCCAGCTGTTTGCTTAGAAATTCTAGGGACAATTAGGAGGCCTGCGTCTTGTGACCGTAGCGTACGTGTAGGTATGTACGGCAGGACCAAATCAGAGAGGTAGGTAGGAGCAAGCCCATGTAATGCTTTGTAGGTTAGCAGTAAAACCTTGAAATCAGCCCTTGCTTTGACAGGAAGCCAGTGTAGAGAGGCTAGCACTGGAGTAATATGATCAAATTTTTTGGTTCTAGTCAGGATTCTAGCAGCCGTATTTAGCACTAACTGAAGTTTATTTAGTGCTTTATCCGGGTAGCCGGAAAATAGAGCATTGCAGTAGTCTAACCTAGAAGTGACAAAAGCATGGATTAATTTTTCTGCATCATTTTTGGACAGAAAGTTTCTGATTTTTGCAATGTTACGTAGATGGAAAAAAGCTGTCCTCGAAATGGTCTTGATATGTTCTTCAAAAGAGAACAAATCAGTCTCATTCTGAATGTCGTAGACTCTCTAAATCTGCACAAACCCGGGTCTCACAAATCAGTCCGTACCACACAAATTGAGTTGATAATTTTTTACAAACAAGCTAAATGATAACATAAGACACGCACGCACGCGCACACACACACACACACACACACACACACACACACACACACACACACACACACACACACACACACACACACACACACACACACACACACACACACACACACACACACACACACACACACACACACACACACACACACACAAACACACACACACACACACACACACAGTCTAGGTTATTGATTAGAACTGAATACAATGACAACAGGTCCCTAGCGGACCGACACAATATGACACATTGCACAAGATGGAGATTTAAATATGGAGAGAGCAAGAGAGAAAAACAACACTTGGATACATTTGTAAACTACGCTTAGTTTAGCCTTAATACCTTGCCCCGAACTGCCGCTCTTAAGGGTAAGAAGTGTAACGCATGCATTTACGTGTTGACGGTCTCCGTTGGGTATCTGTTGGATATCGCTGTTGGGCCCACTTTGGATGGCCTGGTCTTTCGTCCTCAGGTGCAAGACTCTGATTGTCCACAATATGTCACAATGTCCCTTCACTTAGTTGTCTGTTTCCTTGCACTCGTTCTGTAAGAGTGGTCTTCTGAGGACAGATAATCAGCCGTGTCAATGCTCCCAGCGTGTGTCGGAAAGCCGTGTAGACAACCGATTGTTTGAAGAGAATCCCCGGATGGTCCTGCTTAAATTCCCCTTCTTAGCTACTCCACCATAGCATTGATTTTTAAGAGGTTTTCTTTACATTTACATTTACATTTGTCTTCTTCAACCTCGTGTTGTGTTTGGGGTTGTGACTAATTGTATACCTCGGCTGCAACGAGTGGTCATCTTATTCCAATATGTTAATTCTTAACTCGTGCTTTATACCGTCGAGTAGAAAGGGTCCGTTTTCATCTTGCTCTGGGTTCCCTGGGGCGTAGCTAGTTACAAGGCAAGGTATCACAATCTACCATGATCTCATTTAAATAACCAAAATCACAGTCTCATCGTCACAAAAACACTCTCTTTAATCTGGATATTTTCTACACAACGTAAAGTATGTAAACATCATATACACATGAAAACTCTTCAAGTTACAATGTTTTCATCATAACGTCTTCATTTAACTTTTAATGACATCACAAAAATAGACATTGATCTTCCACATTCCATCTCTTATCCTTACCAGCATTTGGAGGATGAAATATATTGTCCCAAAGTCAATTTATTTGATGTTGTAGTTTTGAGGTATACTCTCATAAGGCAGACAAAGACATTCCAGTCCCCATACTAGAGCAGAGAGAAATCATCTGCTGCCTTACAATTTACGATGGGCGTGAGGTGTCATATAATCCCCACATCCATCCCTCTCCCCCACTGCGGGAGAGAGAAGGATCTGTAGAGCTGATCCACTGTAACCTAATCTCTTGGACCCTCACGGGAGAGTCATGACACAGGTCAATTACCAACCCTGACACCAGGGTTGGAAAATAGCAGAACACTGGCTTTTACAAGTCGGAATTTCCAAAGATTGTGCGTTTGACACTAGCGCCGCCAAAACTCCAGCCAAAAATAAAGTATTCTTCTGAGACTGCTTAGTGTATGGTTCAGGCTACACTAGCGCTTTAAGTCTTACATCTAAACTGAGACTGCTTGTACTTGGGTTCTTCAGTCCCAATTAGAAATGTAGTCGGATCCTTTGTCTGGATTATCCGAAGCAGTTCCAATCATCACGGGAACCCTCCCAAAAAGGTTCAGCTGTAGAATGGTTAGGAGAGTTGACGTTCTAGTCAGACTAAGGAGAAGGGTAAACCACCCTCTGCTTCCTAGTATATTACTTGCTAATGTACAGTCTCTGAATAATAAACTAAGCAGGCTAAAAGCACAGATTTCCTACTCGAGATACAAAAGATTGTAATGTAATTTGTTTTACTTGGCTAATGGGGGAGGTGCTTGATACGACTATACAGCCTGTGGGGATTTCTATACACCACACAGACAGAAACAATTTGCTTTATGTGAAAAACAAAGGCGGAGGAGTATGTTTCATGATCAACAACTCATGGTGTGATTGTAGGAATGTACAAACCCTTAAGACTTTCTATTCCCCCAACCTGGACAAAAGGAATCTAGAGAAAGTTATTATTCTTTAAATAGGAGGTAGCCGTGGTAAGATCCGTTGAATGCTAATCTGGCCAATTAGAATCTATGCTTTGAGCACGTGAATGCGAATCTGCTTTGAGCACGTGAACTGGGAAATGTTCCCGGATCGCCTCCGACAATAACATCAACGAGTATACAGATTCAGTCACTAATGGTTCATCAGGAAATGCACAAAGGATGTTATCCCAACAATGACAATTCGCACATATCCCAAATAGAAACCATGAGTAAATAGCAACATCTGCGCAAAACTGAGAGCGTGGACCAAAGCATTTAACTCTAGTCAGATTTCTGGGGATATGGATGAAAACAAAATTACCATCTACAACCTCCGGAAATCAGTCAGGGACAAAAAAAGAAAGCACAGGTGTATAGTATAAGGTCTACAAATCATCACAGACTACAAGGGGAAAACTATAGGTGCGTACACCGATGCATCACTCCTAGACGAACTAAACTACTTCTATGCTCGTTTAGAGGCAATCAACACTGATAGTCCTCTCAATCTCTGTGGCCGTTGTGAGTAAGACCTTTAAGCGCGACCAAGACGGCATCCCTGGCCGTGTCCTCAGAGCATATGCAGACCAGCTGGCTGGAGTGTTCACTGACATATTCAACCACACCCTGTCCCAGTCTGTGGTCCCCCATGCTTCAAGATGTCCACCATTGTCCCTGTACCCAAGAAAACTAAGGTAACCTGCCTAAACGTTGTCCGAGAAGCACTTAACTGCAGGGCACTCTCACATCATGTGAAGGACTGTGCCTACCTAATTTAGGGGACACAGTGAACAGTTAGCAGTTTGGGGCAATTTCATCATAAAACATTTCCTTGGTGTTAACTACAGTCTGTGAACAAACTTAAAATATATAAGTTGATGGTTCGGATTGCAAGGTTTGGATTTCAAGGTCATATTTTTACATATATGGTTCCAGTTAAAGGGTTGTCAAGATTCAATTAGATCTGTGGACCATACATTTTTAATGGCTAGCTCAGAATATGAGCTTTCCAGAAGTGTTTTATATATTATAGAGACCCATCCTTTTGGGAGCCCAGATCATTTATTTATAAATCCCATCACTGGATAGTAGTTTAGTTTCCCAAGGGACTCAATAGGCCAGAATAAGTTGCAAATATAGAAAAAAGGAGTTGCCTGGTAATGTGTATGTATCTTTCAGATCTTGGAATGTTCTCAAACCATTACTGTCCATGAAATCGGTGATATCGGTGTACGGATTTCACATTTGGGCCATTGGGGGGATGCAAAACGCACCCCCTCCAGATTGCAAGGGGTTATTGTGAAATATTCGAGTATGGGCATTCCATTTTGATTCCCAGTTACATTGTTTAAAAATTTTGTGCCAAATAGAAATTGTGTGAGTAATAATAGAACCAAATAATAATTTACATTGTTCAAGGGATATATCAGTGAAGATCACCTCTTCCAGGCCAATAGGAGACATATTTATCTTTACACTCAGCCAGGGGGCAGAATAATCATGTCTCAACCAATTTAGGATGGGAAGAAATGCTAGTACCTAGAAATGCTATTTAAAGTTTGGTACAGATAGTACCCCTACATCTTTCCCTCTTTGTAATTGTGTTAATTTTATCCGAGATCGTTTACCTTGTCAGATACATTTTGAAACCACACAATGAATTTGACCCTAATAGCCAGAAGGGGGGGGCCATAGAAAGCATTGAACTGCAGAAATTCAGCCGTGGCAATATATTCCTGACAATAGTTATTCTGCCGGTTAAAGCAACTAGGATATTATTCCATCTACTGAGGTCAGGTTGAATTGATGTGAGTGTTCTGTTAACATTTCTGACAATGGTTTTATCCTTGGTTAGACACATTTTATAGTTTGAGATTCAGCTGAAGTTATCTATGATCTCCAATGTGTTTGGGAGCGATTGAGATACAATGTCTATAATGAGGGTATAATGAGATGAAGTGATCAATAGATTTGAGGGAAATTTACAAATTGCTTGGGCCAGAGTTTCCATGGATAATAAGAATGGCAAAGGTGAAATTGGATCACCTCGTCTGCTGCTTCTAATAAATCTGAACAGAGCAGAGCCGATATTGCCTGTTATAACTATGGCTGAGGGATTGGCATATAATATCTTAATCATATTAATTACATTTGAGCTAATTCACATAATGTTCCAGACAGACCAGAGATATGACCATTCTAGTCCATCAAAAGCTTTTTCTGCTTCGGGAGATAATACAGCCCAAGGAGCTGTTGTTTTTGAGGAAACATCTAAGATATGTAATAGTCGACCAAGGTTATCTGAGGATAAACGCTTTTTAACAAACCCGCTTCTGTCTGTGTGAACCAATTTGGGTAAGTAAGTCTCGAGATAGGACAACAACATTTTAGAAAACAGTGTAATATCTGTGTTTATCAAAGATACTTGGGTGACTGGATAGTGAGAACACTGGTCGGCATCCTTAACCTTTTTTAATAAAAGTGAAATTAGTGATTTATTCACATCTCACCCAAATGAACCTTTGTAAATGGCTGAATGTATTAATCATTTCAAGCAACAGTGGACCTAATTGATTCCAACATTTGAAATAGACCTCAGGAGAAATACCGTCTCATCCAGGTGATTTGCCTTTATTTATGCTAACCAATGGCCTTTGAATTTCATTGAGAGAGATTTGTGCTCCCAGGGGATGGATTCCTCTGCTGTGAAAAGTGGAGTTCTTCGTTCTTTTAGAAATAACTTAGTCTGGCTTGGTGTGGATTTAAATTCAGAGGTGTACAATTCTTTATAGAAGTGGGACAATCTTTTATTAAATTGGGTTCTGATAGTAATTCTCCTGTTTCAGATTCAATAGTTGCTATATCGGCCAATTGATAATTACTGCGTAGCTTGGCCAGTAAACAACTGGGACGATTACCATGAAGGTAGGAGCTGTTAAGGAGCCTTTTGGTCCTAGACTCCGTGCTCTGGTACCGCTTGCCGTGTGGTAGCAGAGAAAACAGTCTATGACTTGGGTGACTGGAGTCTGACAATTTTTTTGTGCTTCCTCTGACACCGCCTATTATATAGGTCCTGCATGGCAGGAGGCTTGGCCCCAATGGTGTACTGGGCCGTATGCACTACCCTCTGTAGTGCCTTGCGGTCAGATGCCGAGCAGTCGCCAAACTAGGCGGTGATGCAACCGGTCAGGATGCTCTCGATGGTGCAGCTGAAGAACTTTTGGAGGATCCAAAAACTCTTTTCAGTCTCTTGAGGGGGTACTCTACCTCAGGCGAGCAAAACCTCGAGACTTCTTTAGTATTAGACATCACGCACCAGCTGTTATTGACACACACCCCACCCCTCATCTTACCAGACGTAGCTTCTCTGTTCTGCTGGTGCATGGAAAATCCCGCCAGCTCTATATTATCCGTGTCGTCGTTTAGCCACGACTTGGTGAAACATAAGATATTACAGTTTTTAATGTCCCGTTGGTAGGATAATCTTGATTGTAGGTCATCGTGTCATGCAGGTGAAAGAGGACCCAAAAGCGACTTGGCGAAAACAGAGTCTTTAATCCAGTAAAGTAAATACAAACAAAAAACACAACTTTCACTCGAAATGACGAGGACAAACTGGAGACTCGATCTTGAACAGCAGGTGAACAGCAGGTTGCCTCGGGAAGGCACTTGAACCAGACAGACTCAGACACCTGCTCACCACGCAGCATCTGAGGAAAACACGACACGACAGGGCGATACACAAACACAGCACGGTGAATACTAAACAAGGAACCGACAGGGCAGGTACGGGAAACAAGGAGTGAAATAGGGACTCTAATCAGGGAAAAGGATCGGGAACAGGTGTGGGAAGGCTAAATGATGATTAGGGGAATAGGAACAGCTGGGAGCAGGAACGGAACGATAGAGAGAAGAGAGAGCGAGAGAGTGAGAGAGGGAGGGGAGAGAGAGGGATAGAAAGAGGGAAAGAACCTAATAAGACCAGCAGAGGGAAACGAATAGAATGGGGAGCACAGGGACAAGACATGATAATAAATGACAAAACATGACAGTACCCCCACTCACCGAGCGCCTCCTGGCGCACTCGAGGAGGAATCCTGGCGGCAACGGAGGAAATCATCAATGAGTGAACGGTCCAGCACGTCCCGAGACGGAACCCAACTCCTCTCCTCAGGACCGTAACCCTCCCAATCCACTAAGTATTGGTGACCCCGTCCCGAGAACGCATGTCCATGATCTTATGTACCTTGTAAATAGGTGCGCTCTCGACAAGGACGGGAGGGGGAGGGAAGACGAACGGGGGTGCGAAGAAAGGGCTTAACACAGGAGACATGGAAGACAGGATGGACGCGACGAAGATGTCGCGGAAGAAGCAGTCGCACAGCGACAGGATTGACGACCTGGGAGACACGGAACGGACCAATGAACCGCGGAGTCAATTTACGAGAAGCTGTCGTAAGAGGAAGGTTGCGAGTGGAAAGCCACACTCTCTGGCCGCAACAATACCTTGGACTCTTAATCCTGCGTTTATTGGCGGCTCTCACAGTCTGTGCCCTGTAACGGCAAAGTGCAGACCTCACCCTCCTCCAGGTGCGCTCACAACGTTGGACAAACGCTTGAGCGGAGGGAACGCTGGACTCGGCAAGCTGGGATGAGAACAGAGGAGGCTGGTAACCCAGACTACTCTGAAACGGAGATAACCCGGTAGCAGACGAAGGAAGCGAATTGTGAGCGTATTCTGCCCAGGGGAGCTGTTCTGCCCAAGACGCAGGGTTTCTGAAAGAAAGGCTGCGTAGTATGCGACCAATCGTCTGATTGGCCCTCTCTGCTTGACCGTTAGACTGGGGATGAAACCCGGAAGAGAGACTGACGGACGCACCAATCAAACGACAGAACTCCCTCCAAAACTGTGACGTGAATTGCGGGCCTCTGTCTGAAACGGCATCTAACGGGAGGCCATGAATTCTGAATACATTCTCGATAATGATTTGTGCCGTCTCCTTAGCGGAAGGAAGTTTAGCGAGGGGAATGAAATGTGCCGCCTTAGAGAACCTATCGACAACCGTAAGAATCACAGTCTTCCCCGCAGACAAAGGCAGACCGGTAATGAAGTCTAAGGCGATGTGAGACCATGGTCGAGAAGGAATGGGGAGCGGTCTGAGACGACCGGCAGGAGGAGAGTTACCCGACTTAGTCTGCGCGCAGTCCGAACAAGCAGCCACGAAACGGCGCGTGTCACGCTCCTGAGTCGGCCACCAAAAGCGCTGGCGAATAGACGCAAGAGTGCCTCGAACACCGGGATGACCAGCTAACTTGGCAGAGTGAGCCCACTGAAGAACAGCCAGACGAGTGGAAACAGGAACGAAAAGGAGGTTACTAGGACAAGCGCGCGGCGACGCAGTGTGCGTGAGTGCTTGCTTAACCTGTCTTTCAATTCCCCAGACTGTTAACCCGACAACACGCCCATAAGGAAGAATCCCCTCGGGATCAGTAGAAGCCACAGAAGAACTAAACAGATGGGATAAGGCATCAGGCTTGGTGTTCTTGCTACCCGGACGGTAAGAAATCACAAACTCGAAACGAGCGAAAAACAACGCCCAACGAGCTTGACGGGCATTAAGTCGTTTGGCAGAACGGATGTACTCAAGGTTCTTATGGTCTGTCCAAACGACAAAAGGAACGGTCGCCCCCTCCAACCACTGTCGCCATTCGCCTAGGGCTAAGCGGATGGCGAGCAGTTCACGGTTACCCACATCATAGTTGCGCTCAGATGGCGACAGGCGATGAGAAAAATAAGCGCAAGGATGAACCTTATCGTCAGACTGGAAGCGCTGGGATAGAATGGCTCCCACGCCTACCTCTGAAGCGTCAACCTCGACAATGAATTGTCTAGTGACGTCAGGAGTAACGAGGATAGGAGCGGACGTAAAACGTTCTTTTAGAAGATCAAAAGCTCCCTGGGCGGAACCGGACCACTTAAAACACGTCTTGACAGAAGTAAGAGCTGTGAGAGGGCAGCAACTTGACCGAAATTACGAATGAAATGCCGATAGAAATTAGCGAAACCTAAAAAGCGCTGCAACTCGACACGTGACCTTGGAACGGGCCAATCACTGACAGCTTGGACCTTAGCGGAATCCATCTGAATGCCTTCAGCGGAAATAACGGAACCGAGAAAAGTAACGGAGGAGACATGAAAAGAACACTTCTCAGCCTTTACGTAGAGACAATTCTCTAAAAGGCGCTGTAGAACACGTCGAACGTGCTGAACATGAATCTCGAGTGACGGAGAAAAATCAGGATATCGTCAAGATAGACAAAAACAAAGATGTTCAGCATGTCTCTCAGAACATCATTAACTAATGCCTGAAAAACAGCTGGCGCATTGGCGAGACCGAACGGCAGAACCCGGTACTCAAAATGCCCTAACGGAGTGTTAAACGCCGTTTTCCACTCGTCCCCCTCTCTGATGCGCACGAGATGGTAAGCGTTACGAAGGTCCAACTTAGTAAAGCACCTGGCTCCCTGCAGAATCTCGAAGGCTGATGACATAAGGGGAAGCGGATAACGATTCTTAACCGTTATGTCATTCAGCCCTCGATAATCCACGCAGGGGCGCAGAGTACCGTCCTTCTTCTTAACAAAAAGAACCCCGCCCCGGCCGGAGAGGAAGAAGGCACTATGGTACCGGCGTCAAGAGACACAGACAAATAATCCTCGAGAGCCTTACGTTCGGGAGCCGACAGAGAGTATAGTCTACCCCGAGGAGGAGTGGTCCCCGGAAGGAGATCAATACTACAATCATACGACCGGTGAGGAGGAAGGGAGTTGGCTCGGGACCGACTGAAGACCGTGCGCAGATCATGATATTCCTCCGGCACTCCTGTCAAATCGCCAGGTTCCTCCTGAGAAGTAGGGACAGAAGAAACGGGAGGGATGGCAGACATTAAACACTTCACATGACAAGAAACGTTCCAGGATAGGATAGAATTACTAGACCAATTAATAGAAGGATTATGACATACTAGCCAGGGATGACCCAAAACAACAGGTGTAAACGGTGAACGGAAAATCAAAAAAGAAATAGTCTCACTGTGGTTACCAGATACTGTGAGGGTTAAAGGTAGTGTCTCAAATCTGATACTGGGAAGATGACTACCATCTAAGGCGAACATGGGCGTAGGCTTCTCTAACTCTCTGAAAGGAATGTCATGTTTCCGAACCCATGCTTCGTCCATGAAACAACCCTCAGCCCCAGAGTCTATCAAGGCACTACATGTAGCACCCGAACCGGTCCAGCGTAGATGGACCGACAAAGTAGTACAGGATCTTGATGGAGAGACTTGAGTAGTTGCGCTCACCTGTAGCCCTCCGCTTACAGATGAGCTCTGGCTTTTACTGGACATGAATTAACAAAATGTCCAGCAACTCCGCAATAGAGGCACAGGCGGTTGGTGATCCTCCGTTCCCTCTCCTTAGTCGAGATGCGAATCCCTCCCAGCTGCATGGGCTCAGTCTCTGAGCCAGAGGAGGGAGATGGTTGCGATGCGGAGCAGGGAAACACCGTTGATGCGAGCTCTCTTCCACGAGCCCGGTGACGAAGATCTACCCGTCGTTCTATGCGGATGGCGAGAGCAATCAAAGAGTCCACATCTGAAGGAACCTCCCGGGAGAGAATCTCATCCTTAACCACTGCGTGGAGTCCCTCCAGAAAACGAGCGAGCAGCGCCGGCTCGTTCCACTCACTAGAGGCAGCAAGAGTGCGAAACTCAATAGAATAATCCGTTATGGACCGTTCACCTTGGCATAAGGAAGCCAGGGCCCTAGAAGCCTCCCTACCAAAAACTGAACGGTCAAAAACCCGAATCATCTCCTCTTTAAAGTTCTGGAACTTGTTAGAGCAATCAGCCCTTGCCTCCCAGATAGCTGTGCCCCATTCTCGAGCCCGGCCAGTAAGGAGTGAAATGACGTAAGCAACCCGAGCTCTCTCTCTAGAGTATGTGTTGGGTTGGAGAGAGAACACAATCTCACACTGCGTGAGAAAGGAGCGGCACTCAGTGGGCTGCCCGGAGTAGCAAGGTGGGTTATTAACCCTAGGTTCTGGAGGCTCGGCAGGCCAGGAAGTAACAGGTGGCACGAGACGCAGACTCTGGAACTGTCCAGAGAGATCGGAAACCTGAGCGGCCAGGTTCTCCACGGCATGGCGAGCAGCAGACAATTCCTGCTCGTGTCTGCCGAGCATGGCTCCTTGGATCTCGACGGCAGTGTAACGAGCGTCTGAAGTCGCTGGGTCCATTCCTTGGTCGGTTCCTTCTGTCATGCAGGTGAAAGAGGACCCAAAAGCGACTTGGCGAAAACAGAGTCTTTAATCCAGTAAAGTAAATACAAACAAAAACACAACTTTCACTCGAAATGACGAGGACAAACTGGAGACTCGATCTTGAACAGCAGGTGAACAGCAGGTTGCCTCGGGAAGGCACTTGAACCAGACAGACTCAGACACCTGCTCACCACGCAGCATCTGAGGAAAACACGACACGACAGGGCGATACACAAACACAGCACGGTGAATACTAAACAAGGAACCGACAGGGCAGGTACGGGAAACAAGGAGTGAAATAGGGACTCTAATCAGGGAAAAGGATCGGGAACAGGTGTGGGAAGGCTAAATGATGATTAGGGGAATAGGAACAGCTGGGAGCAGGAACGGAACGATAGAGAGAAGAGAGAGCGAGAGAGTGAGAGAGGGAGGGGGAGAGAGAGGGATAGAAAGAGGGAAAGAACCTAATAAGACCAGCAGAGGGAAACGAATAGAATGGGGAGCACAGGGACAAGACATGATAATAAATGACAAAACATGACACATCGATTTTATTTTCCAATGATTGCACGGTGGCCAATAGAACGAATGGCAGTGGGAGTTTGCTCGCTCTCCTACGAACTCTCAGAAGGCAGCTGAACTTCGCCCTCCTTTTTCTCCGCATTTTCTTCAAGCAAATTATGGGGATTTGGTCCTGTTCCCTGGAAGCAGGATATCCTTCGCGTCAGATTCTGAGTTGTCTGTCCCCTTAATGGAAAAAGCTTATTCCAGTTTGAGGTGAGTAATCGCTGTTCTCAGAAGTCGATGCCTCTCTTTGTTCGGGCGGTGTCCGGCGTTCGACGGTCTTCTAGCCATCACTGATCCATTTTTCATTTTCCATTTGTGTTGTCTTGTTTTCCCACACACCTGGTTTAGTCCTCTGTTTCCTCCATGTCTTTGTGCAAGATTGTTTATTGTAAGGTCTGTACGTTTCCGGCTGGTTTATTCCCGGGTGCTGTTTCACCCAGTGTTTAGAGGCTACCGTTATTTTTTGTTCTCACATTGGGTTTGTTACTTTGTGCATTTGCCTTTATTAAAGTGCGTTGTTCACTTATCTCTGCTCACCTGCGCCTGACTTCATGCACCAGCTACACCCACCTCCTGACAGCTGTTCTGATGTTCAGAAGTTATTTTCAGTCATAAGAGACGGTACCACAACATTTTGCACAAAATAAGTTCAAAAAATAAGTTAAACAACACAAGAAAACTAACGAAATAGCACAGTTGGTTAGGAGCATATCATCTCGGGCTGATAAGATGACAGCATGCTTTTTAAAATACTTTTAAAAATATCAATAGCCTATAGTCATATCATGCAGCCCATATATGTTTTGATTTCTTAGACATTCTAAGGCCGGTATCATTCACAACTAAAGTTGCCAAATAACTCTAAATCCATACACCTGTTTCAAATGATCACTTTTACGCTCAACAACCACTTCAAATGCGCACTTGCTCCGCAATGGGAAGTATATCCTTTCTATTTTATTCAGCAAAGTTCAAATACATTCTTCTTACTATAAAATCACATAATATTAAATAATGCCACGGGACTTAAGCATATCTTGTCTGCTAAATGAATAAGCCTACAGCCTATGGAATGGCACATAGCCAAATAACATACAGTAGGCCAACTCATACTATTCTTCTGAAATACATTATCCTGTTTCTTTAGAACTGCCTAAAATCAATAATGGATTTATTGTGGTGGTGTACTGAATATTACATTGATTTATTAGACTTATTTAAATGTAGATCTTCTGAAGACGCGCATCAGCGGCTTGTATGCAGCTTGTAGCCTATGCGTAAATGCCTAATTTGTATTGATCATCATGAATTAATTTAGTTCGATTTCAAATTGATCTCAGAATGTAGGATTTTGTAGTAATGAATTGTTGAAACGCCATTTTGTGGATCTTTTAGGAGATTCTGACATTTGAAGATGGCAATAAGTAAGCGTGGTGTTCATACAAGCTTATAAGCTGCTTGCCTATTGTCCTGTAGCCCATCCCAGCCTTGTGCAGGTCTACAATTGTATCCCTGCTCTCCTTACACAGCTCTCTGGTCTTAGCCATTGTGGAGAGGTTGGAGTCTGTTTGATTGAGTGTGTGGACAGGTGTCTTTTATACAGGTAACGAGTTCAAACAGGTGCAGTTAATACAAGTAATGAGTGGAGAACAGGAGGGCTTCTTAAAGAAAAACTAACAGGTCTGTGAGAGCCGGAATTCTTACTGGTTGGTAGGTGATCAAATACTTATGTTATGCAATAAAATGCAAATTAATTACTTAAAAATCATACAATGTGATTTTCTGGATTTTTGTTTTAGATTCAGTCTCTCACAGTTGAAGTGTACCTATGATAAAAATGACAGACCTCTACATGCTTTGTAAGTAGAAAAACCTACAAAATCGGCAGTGTGTGAAATACTTGTTCTCCCCACTGTAGATACTTTTGTCCCGGTTTCCTCCAACATCTTTACAAGATCCTTTGCTGTTGTTCTGGGATTGATTTGCCCTTTTCGCACCAAAGTACGTTCATCTCTAGGAGACAGAAATGCGTCTCCTTCCTGAGCGATATGACAGCTGCATTGTCCAATTGTGTTTATACTATCATACTATTGTTTGTACAGATGAACATTACATTTACATTTAAGTCATTTAGCAGACGCTCTTATCCAGAGCGACTTACAAATTGGTGCATTCACCTTATGACATCCAGTGGAACAGTCACTTCACAATAGTGCATCTAAATCTTAAAGGGGGGGGGGTGAGAAGGATTACTTATCCTATCCTAGGTATTCCTTAAAGAGGTGGGGTTTCAGGTGTCTCCGGAAGGTGGTGGTTGACTCCGCTGTCCTGGCGTCGTGAGGGAGTTTGTTCCACCATTGGGGGGCCAGAGCAGCGAACAGTTTTGACTGGGCTGAGCGGGAACTGTACTTCCTCAGTGGTAGGGAGGCGAGCAGGCCAGAGGTGGATGAACGCAGTGCCCTTGTTTGGGTGTAGGGCCTGATCAGAGCCTGGAGGTACTGAGGTGCCGTTCCCCTCACAGCTCCGTAGGCAAGCACCATGGTCTTGTAGCGGTTACGAGCTTCAACTGGAAGCCAGTGTAAAGAGCGGAGGAGCGGGATGACGTGAGAGAACTTGGGAAGGTTGAACACCAGATGGGCTGCGGCGTTCTGGATGAGTTGTAGGGGTTTAATGGCACAGGCAGGGAGCCCAGCCAACAGCGAGTTGCAGTATTCCAGACGGGAGATGACAAGTGCCTGGATTAGGACCTGCGCCGCTTCCTGTGTGAGGCAGGGTCGTACTCTGCGGATGTTGTAGAGTTTGAACCTACAGGAACGGGCCACCGTCTTGATGTTAGTTGAGAACGACAGGGTGTTGTCCAGGATCACGCCAAGTTTCTTAGCGCTCTGGGAGGAGGACACAATGGAGTTGTCAACCGTGATGGCGAGATCATGGAACGGGCAGTCCTTCCCAGGGAGGAAGAGCAGCTCCGTCTTGCCGAGGTTCAGCTTGAGGTGGTGATCCGTCATCCACACTGATATGTCTGCCAGACATGCAGAGATGCGATTCGCCACCTGGTCATCAGAAGGGGGAAAGGAGAAGATTAATTGTGTGTCGTCTGCATAGCAACGATAGGAGAGACCATGTGAGGTTATGACAGAGCCAAGTGACTTGGTGTATAGCGAGAATAGGAGAGGGCCTAGAACAGAGCCCTGGGGGACACCAGTGGTGAGAGCGGGTGGTGAGGAGACAGATTCTCGCCACGCCACCTGGTAGGAGCGACCTGTCAGGTAGGACGCCATCCAAGCGTGGGCCGCGCCGGAGATGCCCAACTCGGAGAGGGTGGAGAGGAGGATCTGATGGTTCACAGTATCGAAGGCAGCCGATAGGTCTAGAAGGATGAGAGCAGAGGAGAGAGAGATAGCTTTAGCGGTGCAGAGCGCCTCCGTGATACAGAGAAGAGCAGTCTCAGTTGAATGACTAGTCTTGAAACCTGACTGATTTGGATCAAGAAGGTCATTCAGAGAGAGATAGCGAGAGAGCTGGCCAAGGACGGCACGTTCAAGAGTTTTGGAGAGAAAAGAAAGAAGGGATACTGGTCTGTAGTTGTTGACATCGGAGGGATCAAGTGTAGGTTTTTTCAGAAGGGGTGTAACTCTCGCTCTCTTGAAGACGGAAGGGATGTAGCCAGCGGTCAGGGATAAGTTGATGAGCGAGGTGAGGTAAGGGAGAAGGTCTCCGGAAATGGTCTGGAGAAGAGAGGAGGGGATAGGGTCAAGCGGGCAGGTTGTTGGGCGGCCGGCCGTCACAAGACGCGAGATTTCATCTGGAGAGAGAGGGGAGAAAGAGGTCAGAGCACAGGGTAGGGCAGTGTGAGCAGAACCAGCGGTGTCGTTTGACTTAGCAAACGAGGATCGGATGTCGTCGACCTTCTTTTCAAAATGGTTGACGAAGTCATCTGCAGGGAGGGAAGGGGGGGGGAGGGGGAGGAGGATTCAGGAGGGAGGAGAAGGTGGCAAAGAGCTTCCTAGGGTTAGAGGCAGAAGCTTGGAATTTAGAGTGGTAGAAAGTGGCTTTAGCAGCAGAGACAGAAGAGGAAAATGTAGAGAGGAGGGAGCGAAAGGATGCCAGGTCCGCAGGGAGGCGAGTTTTCCTCCATTTCCGCTCGGCTGCCCGGAGCCCTGTTCTGTGAGCTCTAAATGAATGGTCGAGCCACGGAGCGGGAGGGGAGGACCGAGCCGGCCTGGAGGATAGGGGGCATAGAGAGTCAAAGGATGCAGAAAGGGAGGAGAGGATGGTTGAGGAGGCAGAATCAGGAGATAGGTTGGAGAAGGTTTGAGCAGAGGGAAGAGATGATAGGATGGAAGAGGAGAGAGTAGCGGGGGAGAGAGAGCGAAGGTTGGGACGGTGCGATACCATCCGAGTAGGGGCAGTGTGGGAAGTGTTGGATGAGAGCGAGAGGGAAAAGGATACAAGGTAGTGGTCGGAGACTTGGAGGGGAGTTGCAATGAGGTTAGTGGAAGAACAGCATCTAGTAAAGATGAGGTCGAGCGTATTGCCTGCCTTGTGAGTAGGGGGGGAAGGTGAGAGGGTGAGGTCAAAAGAGGAGAGGAGTGGAAAGAAGGAGGCAGAGAGGAATGAGTCAAAGGTAGACGTGGGGAGGTTAAAGTCGCCCAGAACTGTGAGAGGTGAGCCGTCCTCAGGAAAGGAGCTTATCAAGGCATCAAGCTCATTGATGAACTCTCCGAGGGAACCTGGAGGGCGATAAATGATAAGGATGTTAAGCTTGAAAGGGCTGGTAACTGTGACAGCATGGAATTCAAAGAAGGGGAGAAAGAGAGAATGACCACTTGGGAGAGATGAGGATCCCGGTGCCACCACCCCGCTGACCAGAAGCTCTCGGGGTGTGCGAGAACACGTGGGCGGACGAAGAGAGAGCAGTAGGAGTGGCAGTGTTATCTGTGGTGATCCATGTTTCCGTCAGTGCCAAGAAGTCGAGGGACTGGAGGGAGGCATAGGCTGAGATGAACTCTGGTACCTTCAGGCGTTTGGAAATGGCTCTCAAGGATGAACCAGACTTGTGGATGTCTACAATTTGTTTTCTGAAGTCTTGGCTGATTTATTTTGATTTTCCCATGATGTCAAGCAAAGAGGCACTGAGTTTGAAGGTAGGCCTTGTAATACATCCACAAGTACACCTCCAATTGACTCAAATCATGTCAATTAGCCTATCAGAAGCTTCTAAAGCCATGACATCATTTTCTGGAATTTCCCAAGCTGTTTAAAGGAACAGTCAACTTAGTGTAAGTAAACTTCTGACCCACTGGAATTGTGATACCGTGAATTATAAGTGAAATAATCTGTCTGTTGGAAAACTTACTTGTGTCATGCACAAAGTAGATGTCCTAACCCACCTGCCAAATCTATCATTTCAATTATAGTTGAACTATAGTTCAACCACTCCACAAGAAATTTGTGGAGTGGTTGAAAAACTAGTTTTAACGGCTCCAACCTAAATGTATGTAAACTTCCAACTTCAACTGTATATATTCTAAGAATCTTTGATTTAACGTTATCCATTGAAACATCTAGGGAACGATGGCACCCACAACATCAGCAGAAAGACAAAGCAGTGTCGAGCACGTCAAAATGCTGACCCAGAGAAAAGGGAAAAATACCTTGAGAGAGCGTTAGAGATCGTAAAGAAATGTTGAGGCAGGGAAACAGATCAGTGATTTAAGTGAGACCAGCCTCAGAAGTGTAAACGGTGGAGAACTGGAGAGTAAAGGAGCACTGAGGAACTTGATCACACCTCCAAAGTTCAGATCATGTTCCATAGCAGTCCCCACTGCCAGGATCTTCAAGATCAGGGCAATGTGCATTTAAGGTTTAGATCATTGATAGGTTGAGTGTAGAAAATGTGTATTGCACAGTGCAAGTGAAATTGTTGTTGATTCACACAGTCTCCTCTGAACAGTTGATGTTTGTGTCTGTT